>NC_060138.1:537143073-537470041 GCF_021461385.2 Schistocerca piceifrons
TACCTTCTCCCTCTCCCCTTCCCTGGCCTGTTTTCATGCCCACCTCTGTGTCTGTGCACTAGGTGAGGACCCATCTCATCTCAAACCCCCCACCCCCGGCCTGCCTGGTTAAAACTGAATTAAGGAATGTTGGTGGTACATGTCAAGTAGTCACACACTAGGAAAAGTGGACTGTGCAACAAAGAGCACAATTGGTGTTGTGGCATGCAAACTGAATTCAACTGTACCAATGTAACATAAATGGCAAATGTCATATTCAGGAAAAAGGGCTGCAAATGATGGAGATTTGAATCGATGGACATAACAATTCAAAGCAACTAGATTCAGAGCAAAAGGAAAATCTCCAGTGCAAACCAGCCCCTCATAGAAAAACGCAGTCTGTGGCCCGTGTGTTAAATGTCCTAACAAGATCATCACTGTGTACTTCAATATTACTATTCAAACTGTCCTTTGTTAATTTTTTACAATGTCACAACTCCAAAATTTCACTAACGTATAGAATTAAGTCAAAGAACAGACCACAGCATGTTGAGTTTTTACTTTGATAATGAAGAAACCTTATGACCATGAAAGCTTCTTACATCATATTCTTTTCATTGACAAGGTGATATTTCACAACAATATGTACAGCAATCTGCATAGCTACTGCATCTGAAGATCATAAAAACCAGTCAGAATGTAGATGACTGCAAAACGATATGGGAGCCACCATCTCCAAAACTGTATTGATAGGCCTTCGTTCCTCAGAGATACAGCAAAAAAATTTGTGTTTTCTCACAAATAGAAGATTTTTAAGCTGCGACTGGGAATAAGATTGTTTTAATACATGACAGGGCTCCTCCACATGTCTACCTATCTGTGCGTACAACCTCAAATATGAATTTTTATTAATACTAAATCTGACTGGACAGTCCAATGCTGTGACCTCGCTGAAGCTCTTATTTTGCACCTCTTGCCTTCTTCTCCAATACGTACTTTGACAACATCCCTTACAGTTAAAAATTATTAATTCCACACACCTAACACAACAAATCAGAAACTGTAACTCACAAGACACAGACTGAGTCTGAATATCCTCTTCAAGTACGTCTAGAAACTAATGGTGAATATATTTCAAAAGTGAAGAAATAAATGTAACATGATGCAACTTTCTTAACGCTGTAGGAAAGTACAGGGTGTCCCAGTTGAAAGAGGTCCCACAAACATGCATAGTAAATCCGCTGAAATTACACTGTGTAATTTGTGATGTTTGACGTGGCAACACTGCGCTCTGCAACATTGTTTGACACAGTACTGTGTATCTGCATGTCGCTGTGGCTGGAGCTGAGTGTTTAGCATTTAATGACAATGTAGCGTTATTCTGTTGAAGAGCGCATGTTTCTTGTGAAACAATACTGGATTACTGGTCCCATTAAGACATGTCAGTGAATGTTTGTTGAACAGTTTGGTGGTCAGCATATACCATCTAAATGCTGCATACAAAAGTTTGTAAACTATATGGAGAGCAGTGGAACAGTATTGGATCTTCACAGTGGGAGACAGCCGCCATTCTCGGAATAAAAAGTTACTGACTTGAAACAACGATTGTTGGCCTCTCCTGCAAACTCTGTTTGAAGTTTATCTCAGGTATGCAGAATGTCACAGAGCTGCAAAGAAAGCCAGTGTGTATCCATATAGGTTTACAGTTGTTCAGGAACTGAATGTCACTGACACAGACAAACGCATTACATGTTTGCTGTTGGTTTCAGCAGTTTACTGCTCAGAGGCCAGGAATATTGCAGTACACATGGTCCAATGGTGAGGCACAGTTCCACTTCACTGACTGTGTAAATTCTCAGAATACACATTTGTGGTGTAATGAAAATCAACATGCACTGGTCGAGCAACACCTGCATTCGTAAAAGATTGGCATGTTCTGTGCAATATCACAGCACTGCATCATCAGACCAATTTTTTGAGTGTACTGGGACAAGTGCAGTTTACATCAAAACATTTTGGGAATTTGTGAACCAGCTGGGTGATGAACTTACGCTCGGCTGGTACCAACCGAATGGCACCACATGCCACATGTCTCGAGTGATGATGGCTGAGGTCGAATCATTTTTCCCCCGGAAGAGTGACTTTGAAAGGACTGTTGCCCCCAGGGTTATCTGATTTAACACCACCAGACTTTTTCCTCTGGGATGGTCTAAAGGGCAAGATCTACAGCAACAAGGCACACTACTTGGAAGACTTACGAGAGAACATCATCCATGACATAAAGATAGTGACACCAGAGGTTCTGGCAGTAAGAGTCGAGAACCTGTAGCATTGTGTTCAACTGTGTTTGGATGTCACGTGCAGTCACTTCCAGCACATTTTGTGATTCACCTTTATTTTTCCGTGAACGAGGTATGACATGTTCATTTCATTTCCTTTCCTGATTTTTTTATGCAAAGCCTTTACGTATAATTTAAGCAAATGTTGGTTTGTGGAGCCTCTTTCAAGTGGGCCTTCCTGTATTTGTATGTGTATTATACTGTGTAATACTATTTTCTCCTCCAGAATTTTTTTATGGCCCTGTATTTCATACAGCTGTTGCATTCTTCCCCAGATAATGCTACATACTTACAAACATTTCATATTTACTGTAAGCATGCGAAGCCATTTTTTGTCAGTATCAATGCCTGCCTGACAGAGCCAGAAAAAATAACATTTTTCATACAGCTAGTAAAAGTAAACCCAAAGACTTGGAATTGTTTGCTTTTCCACACTGCAACTGAGCTGAAAGTTTGCAGTAGGTAGTAGGCACAGTTCTAAAAAAAATATGGGAAGAAGAAAACAGAAGAAGAATGAATTTACCCAAAAGGCAAATAACTAGTTTTAAGTTATTTTAAGTCATTATTTACTTCTCAAAACAGTTACCCATATCTTGGAAAAAATTTGTTATTTTAATTAACGTAAGTGCTATGGATATATATTACACGTGTAAATACACAGAAAGCAACAGCATACAGGCCCTTTATTCCAAATAGTCTCACCAATACATTCTTTACTGACTGCCAAAGTAGCCCCTTATATATATCACCTCCACAGCTCTTATATCAGAAAACTCCAGTGTATGAGACAAACTATGTTCAATGTTTTCAGCACTATCATTACTCAAAATGTTCACATGGATGACACAATGCGGGATAGTACATCAGTTATAGCAATTTCATTTCGATACAATTCAAATAATAAGTAGTGCTAAACCGCATGAATTGAGCGATTATATGCTTTCAAATTCCAAGAGATCACTTGGTAAATAAAGGAAAAAAAAAACAAATGGCAATGAGATGAATAAAATTACACAACACACTGAGTATTTGAATGACTTCTTTTCACATCTGTTATCACAAGGTCCCATGCATACACGGAAGTGTAACAAATCAGATTTACATAGAAATTTGAAACTATCTTCCATTTTTAGCTCTATTTTCTGGTAACTGTTTTGAAAACCCAATAGTTAATGACCCACTGAGGTTACCTCACTTAGTTTTATGTTTTGTGAATATCTGAAGGAAAGTCGTACGGAATTTAGAGCTACATTTCTCCCACTTACCATTTTCATCATAATCGTCACATTAAAGGTGTTAAACACTTTATTAATAAACCTATTCGGGTACTAGGGAATCTTTTACCAGCTCATTAGAACTGTTCACATGATATTCTGCCTGACACTGTAAGGAATTAATGTAAATGTCTAGTCATAGGAAAATAATATTGATGTCTGTGTGTGTGTTTGTTTAAGTAAAAACTAACATTAAACTTCCAGGTACACTAGTGGCCTTAGCATCCCGCAAACTTTGAAAAATATTTCAGCCATCAGGCATGATTATAAATAAACAAATTTGCTATTCTCTTCTGAGTGTACCTGTTTTTGATTCAATGCTTCTGCTATGAACTGAGTGATCTCCTTCACTCCTAAATATTTACATTCTGCCTCAACTTTCCTTACTATATTTATAAATAATACCAAGTTTAAAGCATAAAAATTATATTTCACTATTTCAATCTCGAAAATGGTTATCTAATTAAAATGAAGATTTACGAAAAGGATAGATTGCTTCTCAGCATATAGCGGAGATGATGAGTCGCAGAAAGGCACAACAATAAGATTACTAAACACCTAAGCTTTCAGCCAGAAGACCTTCTTCTGAAACAAACACACACACACACACACACACACACACACACACACACACACTCATGCAAACACAGCTCATACATACATGACCACATGCTGAGGCCTCAGCAGCCACAGACAGTGGTCATGCACGTGTAAGCTGCATTTGCATGAATGTGTATGTTTATTTCTGAAGGCCTTATGGTTGAAGGCTTACGTGTTTAGTAGTCTTTTTATTGTGCTTATCTGCCAGTCAACATCTCTGCTAGATAGTGAGTAGCAATCTATCCTTTTTGTAATATTGTCATCATTCCATTCTGGATTTTCCATTGTTTAAAGTGAAGGTTTACTACTTCAATATTCATTTCATTCATACTCTGCTGGGGAAAAAAAATGAAGCACCTTCAAGGTCTGTGTTCAGTGCCACCAAGGTATAATATGTGCATACTGAGGGGTTCTACTGTTAGTGAATCCTTTGTCTGTGTCTCCATTTTGACTCTGAAATGTTTGCAACATTCATTCTAGCATACAATCATGCCCCACTGACTAGTATGTAATTACATTGAACAGTTTCAGCTATTTGAATGGTGTTGCATGGTGGACCTGTGCAAAGCTGGATGGACCCACAAACTGACTACTGCGAATGTTGGGCACAATGTGTTGGTGGTGTGTCACTGTTTTCAAGAGTGATCTGTGGAACATTCCTCTCCCATCCTGTAGACCAGATTCTGACAGCTGTGTAGTACAGACAAATGTCAAAATCGACGCATAGTGTGAGCAGTAATGGCCAATGGAACATAATCCATGGATGACATCCAGACACATGTTGCATCAGAAGCCACCATTGAGAACTACCTGTTTGGAGTAGGATAAAGATCACATGTGACTCTGGCCAAGTTACCAATGACACAACATCACGAAGCATGGCAACTCTGATATTGTGAAACTGTTGACTGGAGAGTGGAATGGCATTCTGCTGTCTTCTGTGATTATATTAGATTCTGCTAGTATGCGAGTGATGGATCTAGTGTATGGCACAGAGCCAGTGAGCTGCCTATTCCAGAGTGCATTTCTTTTCAGCAGGACAATGCAAATCCACATATGTCTGCCGTGACGTGTGCTCTTTGTGAAGTGCTACTACTCTGGCCAGCAACATTACTAGATCTTTCACCAACTAAGCAGATAAGAGACACGATGAAGTGGGAACTTATTCATGCTCCATGGCATCCACAACCAATGCTAAATTACAACAAAAGGTGCAAGATTCTTGGGACAATCTATCGCAGGATATCATTCAGCACCTTCGTGATTGATTGCACATGAGAATACATGCCTGCACCGCTACTGTATGGTGATACACTGTGTACTGATGTGACTATTTAGGCACTCTTTATTGTGATGAGTGTTTCGTTTGGTCTGAATTTGTTACACACTACTACAATGATGAACAACCTGTCACTTCACTTGCCAATAAAATGACCTTGTCATTGAGAGTGTTGCCTTCTTTCTGGCTGTGTATAATATTCCCTCAACTGTCTACTGAGTAACTAATAAGTGTTAGTTTGGACAATGTTCTAAAATGGGGCTCAAGAATTTTTTTTTTCTCTCATTTCATTTCTTGTACCTACTAGTTCTCAATTTTCTCCATTCTGTTTTTCTGCCATTGCTCAGAAATGTAGAAGTCACAACCTAAAATGTAGGAAATTCATAATATATAGTATGAACCATGATACAACTGTTCCACTGTCAACAGTTAATAAATTTGTGCTTGTCAAACATTATTAATCCTTATTTCAATTCTGTCTTTATGGCACGAGTGTTACTATTTGTAAATGTGTTAGTACCATCTTTCCTACACTCAGCACAAAGCTGTATCAAGTCAGAGCACACCATAAAAATTTTGCATTTGCAGCCATTAAATCTTGTCCAGTGAGTGTAAAGAAACAGAAATAGTGAGAGGATGATGGGGTTTGGAAGGTGAAGACAAGATGGATTGGGGTTGAGGAAGGTCTAAAACAGAACTACTCCAATGCCCTGTTGTTTGTATATGTAAACAGTGAACATTAGTGTTCATTTCTTATCATTACAACACATCTTGTATGGGACGTATTTCATAAAACTGTTTAGTTCATTACATGCTGTTGTGGTCTGGCTAAACACACTGGCACACCTATTAGCTTCCTATGGTACAAACTACATTTCAAATCATATAAATCAAATTAAAGTGATTATTATAATGTTATCTTTGTGATGTTGACAGTGGAAATCCCACTTTTTTTTTTCTTTTTCTTTTTTTTTTTTTTTTACACACACTAGGGATGACGTTCTGCAAGTAATTTAAACATTGAGCATTTTCACTAATTTTAATTCAGTAAGAATCAATTTACAATGCAAATTGACAATACTTTTAATAGAAGTAGCAATTTTATTACTGCAAATTTTGATGACGCTTAAGATCAATTGACCATGAAGAACAACAAATATACACAATAACAGTTATTTGAAATCTGAGATTAATTACAGAGTGTCTCCAAAGCATTAGATAAAACCATAACCTATAAATACGGCAAGTACGTGCTCCCTAGAATATTATGGAACAAGTAATACAGGAAAAAGAAATGATGATTCTGCAGCAATCTTTTCATTATCATACTAATTTTTACCATAAATACATCACACTGTTACAAACAAACGTAAGTTTCATTTTTTATCCACTTTAAAGAAAGGCTCTTTCTCCATGACATTTGAAAGCCTAACTCACTATTCATTAGAAAATTTTATATTCACTTTACTGTTAAAAGTTCATGTTTCATTTTTTTATAATTTTGTGCTTACACAAAATATAAGGACAACCTACGCAACAACCACAGTTTAGTATAGTAAAAATGCAGGAGAAATCTGGAATTCCTTTCCGAACATAACTGATATGCTGCTCCATTGCAGTGAATGTGCACCTACAGAAATGAGGTAAATATAAAAATTATGTCCCACTGTATTACACTCAAAAGGAGAGAATGGCTTAACAAGCAAACTTTGACTATTTGTAAACATCTGCCAGTAATCCCACTGTACTGAAAATGTACATTTTTTACTTATGATGCTTTTTGAGACCTTGTTCCAATATGGAGCAGAACAAATACTGGGATAAAATATATAAATATCTTGTACTGAGGCTACTTACAAACAAATGGGCTCTTTAATTCTCTAACAATTACCTCAACATAATATAGGAAATCAAGAAAGAATGAAGATTTTGATACACTGTCTGCAGAGACATTAGAATGGAAATTGAACTGTTTACTGAAGAGATACAGTACAGGGAAAAAATACTGTGTTAACACCAAAAAACTTCAGGTTGGAGCTGCCATTAGTTGCGGTCACGTGTGGGTGAGGTATGTTTCCTTGTGTGAATATATCTGTGTGTGTGTGTGTGTGTGTGTGTGTGTGTGTGTGTGTGTGTGTGTGTGTGTGTCTTTGGCTGAAAGCTGTAATGTGTAAGTATTTTTACTGTGCCTGTCCATCTTTAAGAAAAGTAGCAATCTATCCTTTTCCTAATATTGCTGAAACTTTGCAATAAGGAGAGTGCGTGCACCCACCCACACACACGAGAGAGAGACAGAGAGAGAGAGAGAGAGAGAGAGAGAGAGAGAGAGAGAGAGAGAGAGGGGGGGGGGGGGGAGGGAGAGGTGGGGGGAGAGGGAGAGGTGGGGGGGGGAGAGAGAGGGGGAGAGAGAGAGAGAGAGAGAGAGAGAGAGAGAGAGAGAGAGAGAGAGAGAGAGAGAGAGAGAGAGCCTACATTTCGATCTTAAGCGAAAGAATTACTAACTGATCAGTAAAGCTGCCTCAGAAAGAACCTGCCAAATCTTTGAAGTGCACAATTCAATACTTATTTTTTCAATCATGAGTATTTTCAGTCACCACAAATACCAATAAATACTTCTTGAAAAATTATTAAATCTGTATTTCAAACCAGTTTTTATTTGAACCTTATGAGCAATGATGTTTCTACTGATCCATGTAAATACATCTCAGAGCTCGATTTATACCTTCAATTCATCATTACCTCTCCCCTTCCACTCTTCCAAAATTTACAAGGATTCTCCTGCTTGCTGATTAAATATACCTAGGATAAATGATGTGGTAGGGAATGATTTGACCACAGGGTCAGGGTAGTTAGCAGAATTAAACTTTCATTCAGAAGATACAGTGTCAACTGACAACATACAAAATCACATTTATAAATACAACACCTGCAATGATGTGTAATGATACCGGTGTGCAAATCATACCTCCAAATGGCTCTGAGCACTACGGGACTTAACATCTGAGGTCAGCAGTCTCCTAGAACAACTTAAACCTAATTAACCTAAGGACATAACACACTCATGCCCAAGGCAGGGTTCGAACCTGCGACCGTAGTGGTCGCGCGGTTCCAGACCGAAGCACCTAGAACCGCTCGGCCACTGCGGCTAGCCATACTTCCAAGATATCTACATATCTATGAAGGTTTCCTACCTAGCACCCAGGCAATTCAAATCATAGCAAACCTCCCAACATACTCAAATATTTTACCCACATTTTATACAAACTTTAGAGTAATATTACTGAAACGAAAGACCCACAGTTTGTTAGACACAGACATTCTTTGTAAAGCATTAGGAACTGTGTGTGTGTGTCATTGCCTGTTACATCAACTAATTCTGAAATTAGAATTACACAGCAGAAAGGATTTTACTGGACAGCAGATACACTAATGCACTCGGAACATGTACCACAGCATAGCTAGGGCTGTTTCACCAAAATGGCCATCTGAATTGTTTCATTTAATGCGTTTCTCACCTTCACAAAAGTTGTTAGATCTTTCATAAATTCAGAGATTTCATTCAGATCCTCTCTCATAGATTCACACAACACTTATTTATTTACTTCAGATCACAGAAGTACCAGCAAAAATGGTGAAACTTTTATTGTGATTTGCCTAACATTTTTTATAAGTACACAACCAAAAAACTGCACACATGTTTTCTATATGAAAGACAATGGCATTTTATTGTGGTGAGTTACTTCACATGAAACCCATGTTTTGTGTCTTTGATTGTCTACTCAGATGCTCTTCCTTTCTTTGTCTCAGAGAGAATCCATTGTAGTTCTGTGACTGCAGCAGTTGAGGTATTTCACATACTAAGAGCATAGGGGCAAAAAAGAAAAACACAACACACGCACACACAGACAAATCTGCACTCATTCTGTGTAAAACATAACAACTACTACTTCCTGCAATTTTGTCGAAAGACTGAGACATTATGAGCTCACAGCTTTGTAAAGATATGGATTAGTTCTAAAGAAAAGTAAAAAGCAGCAACCACCTAGAATTAATGATGATACTTATTTAAAACAAACAGTACCAATATTGGTATTGAATCGACAAGTTCATCTACAATCAGCTGTTTATGATTATAATTTCATTTAGCTCATGCCAAACAAAAGGCATCAGCTGTTTCAGGAGTAAAAAATGATGCACATTTTCAATAGTACCACCACTACAAGAAACTTTAGCCACACCCACAAACAGACAAAATCCTAAATTGCTGTTTTTTTCCCTGTAAGAATTCCATTTGAGATTGTGTCATGGTCAGTGCAGAATGTTTTTCTCAAAATAAAAGGGAAGTGTAATTCAGACAATGAAAATGCTACACTATTTTAAGAAACACTATCAAATTTTAAATGAGTTAGTTGCCAATAGAGCCAAGTATCTCATTTTAAAAAGCCAGTTGCAGAAAAAAATATTTTGCTTTTTTTTTTTTTTTGCTCAATGCAGCTTTCATTTAATAATGGCGGCTCAGCAAGAAAGATAACACATTAGTGTAAGCAAGACCAATTAAATAAGCAGATGATGGAAGATAATGAAAGGGAAGAGTAAAACAGGAGAACTCTTGACAACATCTTTTCCCATAGCAATGACACAAAACTCTGCACATCAGCAGCCAACTGCGTGTTACAATTTCTAATAATGAGAACCTGGCATTCAGTACCACCTGTCTTTTACCGGAACAATTCGCAACACCACTTCCATTGAGGTCCACTCAGTCCCAATTTCTTAATTAAAAATAATTCAGTCTTTTCGACATCAGTGCAAGCTTTTACGAAAGCCCATAGAAATAATAAATATACAAAGACCGAAATTCCTCTACAGACAGACTATTTTCTCAGATTCTTCTTCAATGAAGGAATGGAGATTATATAATTTAATGTCCCATTAATGATTAGGTCAACAGAGATGGAATTCATGGTTGGTAATGCAAAACTTCGAAAACCATGGAAAACTTACGTCTGGATGACTGGAGGGGGTATGTGAACCCCAGTCTTCCTGAATGCAACTCCAGTGTCTTAAGCCCTGCACCACTTTGCTTTGATTCATCAACAGTAGCGTATGTCAATGGTTTAGCACATACCAATTACAATTCTGAAAGAGTTTTATTTTAACCTTTTTGTCTGTTTTCACTGAAGCAATCCATTGTTATGTAATGACTCTGAAATCCAATTCTTGTAAATACGTGACAAAATGTCACTTAGTGTTTGATTTTTATCTATTTTTCTTTATGCATATAAAATGGCCCCAAACAAAAGACCAGTATGCTTCATGTACCAGTTAATTATCTCTAGTCAAACTGCTTGTGAAGTGGCTTGGATGCTCATGGCCACCACTTCCAGCATCTCTTATAAACAGGTAGCTACATTTTTTTTTTTTTTTAACGTTACTACACTCTATTCTTTTTTAGTTAGTTCATTGTTACTTGAATCTCGTGTTCGAGGCTTTATGACTTAGTGACAACAAGGGCTTTGAAAAACAAAATGTGCACTGTTACAGCCCATTAAGGTAAATAGGACACACAAAGTTAAATAGATGTTAAAAGTTTGCTACTGTTGCACAGTGTATGTCAATACATTTTTAATATCCACATGGTTCTCCAAGAAGACAATTTTTAATCATTATAGACATGCAGGCAGATGATAAGAAGCACAGTTAAAATGTTCAGATGCCACATGTCAATAACAAATGATGGAAATCTCTCAAATCACATTTTACATGCAATACATTTAAATTCTGCTTCACAATATATTTCCTCAACTGCATATCACAAGAACTGAAAATAAAATTTGTCTCTTTTCAGAAAGTTTCGATTGATTGCTAAGCCACAAGTGGTAACTGAAGATCAAACATTTTTGGCTTAAAGAAGCCACATTTAACAAGAGAAAACAAAAATATCAAAATTCAGTATTCAATAACTTGCTGCAGGAAATCATTTCTTATTCCACATAATTTGGAAAAACACCTACAATATGTTTTCAAGACTGTTATAAAAATGCTCAACTTGCCTGATTTGAGTTACTTAGTTCTGGGCCAAACTTTCCGATCATAGCAAAATTATCAGTAAAGTAATGGCAAAGACTGTCAGACTGCCTGTATGTGAGTCATTTTCATTGATCTCTTAAGTTACATTTCTCAAAATCCTGACTAGTCTGCAAGTCTACTAAAGACATCTGATTCGTAACACAGTCGTTAGTAATGCATATAAAACCACTATCTACAGCAATAGGGGCAAAATGTGATGTTATACACATTTAACTACCAGAATATAAGTTAATTATAAGAAAAATTTATCAGATAAGGATTCCACAAATAGAGCACTACAATAATACAAGAAACCAACGTACCAGATCATCATGAGAAGCATGTTAAATAGCATGAAAAAGTCCAAGCTTCTTTCTAAAACAGAAATATTCAAGCAACACACACTAAAACAAACATGAACTTCCTCTCTTTGAAAAATGAGGAATTCAAGTAGTTACTATACTTTATCAGTATATGCTTCAGTTGTGTGAACAAACATAAAGCTACCAATATTGTCAACAACAAATAACAAAATTATCTGACAAATGATTACTGAAAATGGATGGCAACCACCAGATTCCAAATACCTCAAGAGCTTTAAGAGAGAGAGGGGGGGAAATGGACGAGGGCAAAGGGTGGAGTAAGTAGTTAGTTACACAGAGACAAAATGCAACTTTAAGGATGAGCTTGTGTACCCTTTTCTGCTACTTCTAATTGTACTCAACAAGAAATCCATAAATAACTTCCTTATTTCTGATTTTGCTTCCCATTGCTTATGAACTATCACTTAATATCAAACTACTACAATATCTAAAAGTTTAATGAAAATTTTGTTTGTTATGAACACTTCTACCGATTAACAATCTAAGCATCTTGTTGAACAATACACAGAGGAACATATTTAATTAGTTTACTTCTCATGAGAATCGTGTACAGTTAATACTACATTTTACAAACAAAAGTTATTTAGTATGAAAACAGTATCAGCCTTATTACTCAGATAAATATTTCAACAAAATTATTCTAAAAATGATCATTTCATGCAATAACTTGTCACAACCAATCACAAATGCCAGTTTTCTAAAACAAGACACTTTCTTTAACACAACACACATTGCTGCAAATGCAAGCAACTGCATCCATACATTCATGAAATATCTCTCTCTCTCTCTCTCTCTCTCTCTCTCTCTCTCTCTCTCTCTCTCTCTGTGTGTGTGTGTGTGTGTGTGTGTGTGTGTGTGTGTGTGTGTGTGTGTGTGTGTGTGTGTGTGCGCACACGCACACACACACACACACGCACGCACGCACGCACGCACGCACGCACACGCACACGCACACACACACTATGAAAATTTGTTCATACAAATTTCTTCCAAAAAGAAACACAACACACTGCAGCAGAAAAAGATTAATCATTCAGCTGTACAAGTCATGTCTACTGATCAATGAAGCCTGGATCAGTAACACAACAAGAACATGCAATACCTATTTTCAAGTTGCATGGGGTACTGCATTTCTCTTGTTACTATTGTCCTCTATTAGCACTCTGAGTAAACACAGCTTTCATTGCTTTATTGTGTACTAACATAATAATCTGTTTGGATATGCGTAGCAAATTTCATTGTAGGTTTAGATAATATTAACTTGCTTCACAATTCCTAAGTCCTTATTTTAAGCACTAGTTTAGACTTCCTGCTCAGTTCTTCAGAACTTTCTTCCTGAGTTAATAAACTGCATACAATCCAGTCTGTGGAAGCAAATTAAATTCATGGCTACTATTCAATGCCAACACTGGTCTCAGATTGATTACTTCAGCTTACATACAATTACACATTGAAAGAACCGTTACTTCAGAGTATGTTACTGAATCTACAGGTTTATAAGGAACTTATGAAGCAAATACTTGGGGAGTCCATTCAATTGCACAGCCAGTATTAAGTACATGTAATAGTACATCAAATAGCTATGTGATTTTATCACTTTCTTATGACAAAATCTGAGAGAAAGGCACGCACACTGGCAGCATTATGCTGAGGCACGCCTCTTGTTAAGTACATGCACTTAGGTATGATAGAAGTTACCGAACAATAACAGTAACAACACATTTTAGTCCAATTGTACCTAGACTTTAAGAACAAGAAAGTTTTGTGTTTGCTGAGGATAGTCAGATTCACTGAAAGTAAACATATCAATTAAGACTTAAACAATGGTGTGAAGAAAACAGGATGCTAAATTCTTGGTAAAATATCAACTCCTTCAAGCAGCATTGTACAAATATCTGTCACACAGTACCATAAGTCTTGTAATATACAATTTAATACCAAAGCATTTTAAAACATCTGATAAACTCTACTGATGCCTATGACATAACAGAACAACATAATGTTTTAGTCTTGTATGTTAAGCGTGTAATGCTTTGCAATATAGTATATGTACAGTCTGTATATTCTACCAATTAACCTGAGTTGAGCCTGTCTGTTGACGAAGCTTGGCCAGGATTTGCAAGACAAGGTGGCCAAATGCCTATTGTCATGAACAGTTTATATAAAAATCTCAGTTCAACAGAACTTTCAAACTGTAAGTAGTAAAAGACATCACAAAAAAATAATGCTTGAAAATCTGTGGCCACTTTTCTTGCAAAAAAGCTGACCAAGCTTCCTTTATTGTGATATGAGGTTAACAGTTTAGTGTGTAGAAATAAACAAAATATACACCAGCAGTGAAAGATGTAGGAACCTCTCACCGCTTCACCTGTGATATGTCTGTGGAACTGTATAACTGCTAAAGGCATAAAAAATAAATTATGCTCCATATATTAGTTAATATACAAGCCTCTTTCCTCTCAGATACACATAACAGCATCTTAATACTGTAGTCTGTCCTCTACACAGTCTTCCAGGCAAATATTATTGCGAAGTGAAAGAGAAAAAAATCTTTTCACTTTTCTTTAGTCTCATGTTCTATCCACATGAACACGAAAAGAACCACTCTGTCATTTACACTACCATCACTGATGTCTAATCTGCAGTGTAAAGTAATTGCCACAAAACAGAAATCCTGCACAAAGGATACTACAGATAAAATCTGTAGATAATATTGTAATATATGCATAACAAGGCTCTTCCCTTTGATGCCATCAAAGTAAAGATTAAAAAATATTATGAATATAGTTCTAGCTGAAGTGTAATGAATCAAGTAGTCTCTCTCCTGTTCAAAACCAGTTCCTCAAAGATTGCTTCAGTACTACAAGTTGTCTAGACATGAGTTAAAGAAACAGAGGACATAATTTTCTAATAATCTGAAAGCAATATGGGTACCTTCACAACATAGTGATCATTATACAGTTTATTGTTGGAAAGATAGGCAAATAAATAAAACAACAGGCAGGCAGACATACAGAGACAGAGAAACAAACACACACATACGGGGGGAGAGAGAGAGAGAGAGAGAGAGAGAGAGAGAGAGAGAGAGAGAGAGAGAGAGAGAGAGTAAAAATATTTTAAGAGTGAGATGATGATAAAGAAACTTGATGTGATTATCTAGTACTGATAATAATTACATTTAATTACATCTGAACAAAAACAGTGGAAAATGTAATTTCTGGATGAACTAACAAAGTCGATGTTGGAACAAATGGGATGAAGTACATGAAAACTGCTCAGATGTGTTGAAAACATCTAAATCCTGCACAAGGAAAGACAAAACTGACAGCACAAATTGAATTTAAAAAAGGTGGAATCAATAAAATGGAAATGCCGTGGGGCTAGGGCCTCCCGTCGGGTAGACCGTTCGCCTGGTGCTAGTCTTTCGAGTTGACGCCACTTCGGCGACTTGTGTGACGATGGGGGTGAAATGTTGTTGATAAGGATAACACAACACCCAGTCTCTCAGCGGACAAAATCTCCGACCCAGCCAGGAATCCAACCCGGGCCGTTAGGCATGACATTCCATCGTGCTGACCACTCAGCTACCAGGGGCGGACTAGTGGAATCAATTATGGCCCTATTTAACTGCTTAACAACTGGATACTGGAGAGGGAAAGAAATGAAATGAGGAAAAACTGAACCAAAGAAACATAAGACTCTCAAAACAAAAATAGGAGCATAAAGTGTTAATTATGATGACATTCAAACAGCTACTTCTGTTCAGCTAAAATAGACTCAGCTATGAATGCAACATAAAAAAAATTAATTTTGAACTTTTGAAATAACACACTTCTTCACAGGGAAGTAGAATAACACAATGCAGAAAGATGGCATGCAGTATTTTAAAATAACTACTGTCAGTGTTTCTTCAGATGCAACTTCAAATATGTATAGATAAGATTTTTTAAAAAATCATTCATTGTTTCTTCAGATATAATTGCAGATATGTACAGATAAGATCTAACATCTGCAAACAGAACATGGATAACATAACAATGACTTATTTTTGTCTCTTATATGCCTTCCCCACTGGTGCAAGGATTCCAGTTCCTTTGCACCCCTCCTAACATGTCCTTTTCTATCTACACTTTTTCACTATAGCTGCCAACAAAGGAACTGTAGTTCTCAGGGTTTCATTTTCTGATCTATACACATTCACAATTATGATCCCTGTTTCTCACATCAGATGCAACAATTACTTGCATGTTCCATGGATAATAACTGTGACATGACTCTACGTACGCAGGCCTCTAAATACGACGCATGATTTCCAAGAAAATATCACAACAGCAATTTACTTTAACTGCCTTTTACATTGATTCTGATCTATATTGAAATTCAGTAACTGAAACCAACTAAAGCAGAGATTTATAAATGATAGAGCACAGCAATCAATCATCCTTTTTTGCATGTTTTATTTGGCAAATCCAGATTTCGGCTAGTGCCTAGCCATTATCAATGCATTATTTTCTAGTCTCAATGCATGTCAGTTCCCAGTTGCTTGGGCTTTGATTATCGAAGAACTGCATATCCCAATCAGTCAAATAGTTCACTAACTTTTATCCATCACTTATATTTAAGAACAATGCTGTGTAAATGATTAAAAATCTATTATTTATGGAGATCAAAAAGATCCTGCTGCTGGGTAGAAATCACACGAGAAGAATCATGAACTTTCCAATCTGTAGTACAAGAGGATTCAAGACATGCACAGGTATGCATTTTTCATATTGGTCTTGGTTTTGGCTTCCTCTGCCACTCCTTACAAACATATCAAACAAATAAAAAACCAGCAATTCTGAGCTACTTGAGATTTCCCAATAACACCAGAATCATATCTACACTAAAATATGTAAACTGTGGAATAATATTCTGAAAACTACAAAAGACTGAAGAACTGAAGAGAAGACATGTAATTTTTGCCCCAATTTTGGTAAAATTAACTCAAACCAGACACCTTGTAGTACTGAAGCTGCTTTAATTGCAAGTCTTGTACTATTCTCTCCTATAGTTACACGATGAGGCAAAACAAAATTTGTATAAGCACTTCTGGAAACTGGTTTCAGTCTAAAATATTACTCGTATAGTGAGTAAACTTCAAGACAATCCCAAAGTTTTCAATCTTACTCCTATGGCAACACTCATATATCCAAGTCATCAGATTATGTGCATAATTCAATGTATATAGGTACCAATTTAACAACAACAAAAAATTACCCTCACAATGCCCCATGAACTTGCACCAAGTCATGCAGTGCTCCAAGACACAAAATTCTTATCTTAACCAAACATGGTAAAGCATACAAAGATGGATAACCAATTACAAATTGCCAAGAGGCTTATTGCACAAAACAGGAAGTAGGTAGAGTACTCCCTGCACTCTTTACACACTTTCATTTTTTTATACGATACATTAAAAAAAAACTGGCTCCTATTACACAACTATGCACATCAGTAACCCCACAGTGACATGGTCTGAACCAACCAGCACAGTGAGCACCACTATTATACTACACAGTAGCTGGAGTATCATCAACCTCTGACACATCATCTATCATTAAGCACAGACTGAGAAAATGATCCAGAGGACACAATATGCTCTATTATTTTTTTAATTACATAATGAACAGTATTAGAAATAAAAAGAACTGGGCCACTTCTGAAGGCAACAATTTCACTAGTTGGCAGGTTGCTTGTTGGCTGTGGGAGCAACAGAAAAAACAGTAGAGTCCTGGGAGGCAAATGGAGGTGGTGGTGCACGAAAGTTGGATGCACTACTACTACCACCACCACCACCACCACCACCACCACCACCTCCATTGGCCCCAATAAACTCCTCTTTCTCTTCAGACAAAACAACCTGTGGTGGCGGAGGGAAGAAGTCTAGACCAGAGCTGGCTGCAGTAGCAGGAACAGCATGTGGTGGAGGCTGCTGCTGTTGTTTCGGTGGTCCACACAGCAGCTCGTGGAAACTCATGAGATGACGCTTGAGGTACAGCTTTGTCTTGAACGGCTTGCTACACAGGGGGCACGCCACGGTCTGGGGGTTGTGGATGAGGCGCAGGTGCTGGCGCAGGTTCGACAGGTTACTGTACATGCGGTAGCAGATGGGGCACGGCCGCGGGTCCAGGGAGTGCAGTTTGCGGTGGTCAGCTGCTGTAACACACACAACAAGCAACCGTGTCAGAGCTCTCCCGCCTGCAAACCGCACCCCCGGGACACCCGCATGGGAAAATGGACAGGAAGTGTTGGCTGGTGAGGAGAAGGGCAAGTAAAACAGGAAAGCAGGCAGGATATCCCTCAGGGTCAAACATAACACTAAGTTTGTCAGGACAGAGTCTTATTTGGGTACTTACCTTGTGAAGCTGGCTCCTGTGGCAGTGTTGACACGTCTGAGAGGAAATTGTGTGCAGCGGATGTTCCAGGAATCATCTCCATTCCACCTGCAAATAATAAGACTCCCTATCAAATATAAGGTACTGGTGGGCAACTCTACATTTGCTTTAAATAAAATTAAATGTTTCCATAAAAAATAATTTTAACGGTGTAGGGCTGACGGATAAGTTGTTATGGGCCTTCTCCATGTTGTAATGCTACTGTATACTAGAGATATGGATTACAATAATAAGGAAAAAAGATTACAATTTAATGTTTCACCAACCACATAGTCATTAGAGACAGCACACAAGCCTGAATTGTAAAAGGAACATCACCATGGCCTTTTCAAAGGAATAAATCAGGATATTTGCTTTAGGGAAACCATGGAAACCTACATCTTGATGGCCAAAGTTGGCATCTGAATCCCAATCTTCTTTAGAGAAAATCCAACATCTTAATCACTGTACTATTTTATTTGGTGGGGCACTGTCAAGTAAGATGAAAATAAAATTCTACACAGGAAAAATTTGCACAGTCCACACATGTGGCAAGTGTTTAGAAGAGGCAATTTTCATGGAAGAGAAAAGTACAACAGGAATTATGGAATTACAAGTGAGTTATCCAAAATGATAGCTCTGAGCACTATGGGACTTAACATCTATGGTCATCAGTCCCCTAGAACTTAGAACTACTTAAACCTAACTAACCTAAGGACAGCACACAACACCCAGTCATCACGAGGCAGAGAAAATCCCTGACCCCGCCGGGATATCCAAAATGATACCTGCTCTGCTGAACTAGAGGATGCCTGCCTCCTCCCCCCCCCCCCCCCCCTCTCTCTCTCTCTCTCTCTCTCTCTCTCTCTCTCTCTCTCTCTAGGCTACCTGAACATTTTCTCAACTTCAAACTTCCTAAAGCTTTTATTTTTTAATATATATGTATAATTTGCACTTAATGATAACTGACAGGCTTTACAGAATTAAGTACAATACTTTCCCTCAAATAAGAATATGGCAAGAGCATACACAAGAAGGAAAACTGCTATGCTAGTCGGAGGCTATACAAAATACACCTATAAATCAAAATATAATAATCAAAACACTTCTTTGTCAAACACTACCAGTTAAGAAATGGAAACATTATCAAGCTCTCTTTCATTGTTTTATTACTGTTTCTTCACAAGCTTCTGTAATAGGAGAAATATGATATTTTCTGTGTAGATAAGGTTATATAAAAGTGACAGCCACATTACTGGCATTTAAGCCCTCAGACTTTTTTGATTTTTGATTATTAATTTCATCTTCAAGCATTTTGCATGCTATTGATGTTAATAGTTAGTGCAACTTGAATAATACATAATGAGACGTGTAATAACAATAATAATAATAAGGAAAATTAAACAATGGAAACTCCAGGTGCGAATATCAGCAATGTAGGAAAAGATAGAGTGCTACTTACCATAAAGAAGACGCATCAAGTTACAGACAGGCACAATTAAAAAATACACTCACATGTAGCTTTTGGCCACAGCCTTCGCCAATAAACAAACAAACACACACACACGAGATGCTAGAGTTGGCAGTCATGTGTCTGTGAGGTGTAGTTGCTCTCTCTCTCTCTCTCTCTCTCTCTCTCTCTGATGAAGGCTGTGGTCAATAGCTTCAAATGTGAGTGTCTTTTAACCATGCCTGTCTGCAACTTGATATGTCTTCTTTACGGTAAGTAGCAATCTATCTTTTCCTATATCTTTAACAAAGAAAATGGTTAGATTTGATGGATTTGTGTACATACATGAGTTTAAGTTAAAATTTTAAATCATCTTTTGCACAATCAAAAAATTCCTCTATGGGATAGAAAGTGGCTTTTAATGAGGCACTATGTGCTTCTGGTGGCAGTGCATTAACAGTTTTACTCCAAGATATTTAAAGTTATTGTGAGTTTTGCTTAGTCTTGTAAAGGGCTGGTCAATCTTTTCTTTGTGACATGTATTGTGACAATGAAATGATTGCCTTAATTTATAGCTCTCTTTGTTCTCTTCTGTGTAGACTAGACAACTAAGTAGAAACACTGATGGGACTTTTATGACATCTCGAAAAGCACCCTACAAGATACATTGTTTTTGAAAACACCTGCTACAATTTGATAGCCTCTTTCTGCCACATAAAAACTCTTTTTACCCCCGTGGAGCTGCAGTATGTTATGTGGCTATGAAAACAATGCATAGGAGCTGAGCATCATGTTTTCACTCATACATGCTCTATGTTTATATAACAGGTGTATTACTCTTGATAAGTAAGTGCATAAAGGATCTGTGTGTAGGTTTCAGGTTAATTCAGAAGGAAACACTGTACACTGAGAAATTTAACAGCTCTACAGTCACTGTCGGTACTGCATGATCTGAAAATTTCATTTTCAGTTTTATTCTGGTTGCAGTTAATTCGTTGTCTTTAAGCCAGATACTAGAATGGTTGGCTCAGCTTTGCTCCTTTAGGTCCTCTATGTCACTTGCAGTTGCAATGAAACTGGTATCAACAACATACAGAACAGATTTCCACGGCATGATACTAGGCAGGTCTTTAATATAAACTATAAACAGTAAAGCTCTGAGAACGGAATCTTGTTGAAGCATGCCTCTTGAAACATCTGGAATTCCAGAAGTGTGTAGTAACCATTGAAGAGTGCAGTAATCAAGTAATACAATATGGTTGTATTCATAAACCTCTGAACAATAATGGAAATCAACCTCTCGTAGATCCCTACGTAACAAGACAAAGAACAACTGATGCGAATGATACAACTGGAAGAAAACAAAAGCGGGTCAGCCAGCACTGCTCTGCACACATATATGTGTGAGTTGCCGATAGACAGCACAGTGTAGATTGCGCCGGGCACACACCTCCCACAGGCGACCTCCACCTGCCAACCCACACTCCTACAGTTGGTGGTCGATACATGCACACATGCATGGCAACACCACATTTGGAGCATTTCGGGTGTGTGCGCGCGCGCGCGCTCAGTCTCACACACACACACACACACACACACACACACACACGCAATGAAACTGGTATCAACAACATACAGATTTCCACGGCATGATACTAGGCAGGTCTTTAATATAAATTATAAACAGTAAAGCTCTGAGAACAGAGCGTGCGTGTGTGTGTGTGTGTGTGTGTGTGTGTGTGTGTGTGTGTGTGTGTGCGCGTGTGTGTGTGTTCACTAGTAGCAGGATACAGCACACCTCTCCCTCATGCAAATTGGGTGCCCAGGCAATGCAGAAGCCACCAGCAGCCCAACAAAAGAGATGCATCTGTTGGATCTGGAGTGGCAGCAGCCGGTGCCATGATGTGCCAGGTAGGCACCAGAGCACAGTGCCAGAATGTGCTTGGACATGGGCAAGCCTGAGGGCAATGGACTTGTACAGCGCCTTATGACAGCACCAGAGAGGAGGGTGACATAGTCATCTGAGCATCATCATCAGCAAACAGTTCCCAATGTGAGGGAGACAGGGCTGGACCTACAGGTGATGACAGTTGAGGTGATGATGGTGAGGGGGCCGATGGAGGTGGCTCAACTGGAACAACAGGCTGCAGCAATGGACCAAGGCTGGAGACAGACTGGCGCCTAGTACTGCGAAGCTGGAACCCGAGGGGTCCACACATGGAGGAGGCAGCCAATGGGACGGGGGTGCCTCCACAGCAGGCAAGAACGGGCTCGAGGTGGTGGGCAGTGGGGCAGGGTGTAGCGACGGGGGGCACAACTGATCGAAGTGGCGTGACACCAGCCTGTCAGCCATATGGACATCACAAAGACAGCATCCCCAGTGGTGGACCCTAGCAGTGGACAATAGTGACTGGTGTCCACCTGAGCCAGCAACCAAACTCTCGCACCCACACTGGTGATCCTGGTGGGCTGCAGACGGACGAACCTGCCTGTGGCAGGAGCAACACAGGCAAGAAGTTGAGGAGCATGCATGGCTTCCAGCTGTGAAGCAACTTAGTCGGGCTCAGCTCCCTGTAGGCATGAAGATAGAGTTGCTCAGAAAATGGAGAAGGACATCGCCTGCTGAAGAATCCACAACAAACTTTTTCATTTGGGACTTGAATGCATGCATTAGTCATTTTGCCTTGCCGTTTGGGTGAGGGAGCCATGACAGGAACAAAACATCTGAAAGGTGTGAGAAACGAACTGGGGCCCATTATCAGAAACTACAGCACAGGGCAACCCCTCAATAGAAAAAAAATCATCAAAAGCGTAAGAATTGTGACCTCCGCCAATGTAGAAACAAACATGAGAATGTAAGGAAACCAGGAAAATGCATCCACAACCGTGAGTCAACAGGAATTCAAGAAGAGACTTTCATTGTTTACAGGAATGTGTTCCCAAGACTGGCAGAGAGTGGGACAGGGGGACAGGGATGCCCAGGGAGCTGCCTGTTGTTGGGTACATTGTTCACAAGCCACGACAAAATGAACAAATTTGCCACCAATCCTTGGCCAAAAAACATGTCTCCTAGCTAATAGTTTAGTGCACAAAACTCCCCAATGGCCCTAGTGGAGAAGGCGTAGAACCTCGCCCGTAACGCAGTGGGAATGACTACTCTGCGAGAGAGGTCTTTTGTCCAAAATGGGACTAGGTCTTTTATCAACAACAGCAAAACACCACCCAAAACAGGGGATATGAAGCCCAATCTGGCGATTTATCTGCCCAGCCCTGTTGAAGAAACTGAACCACCTGGTGTAGAATTGGGCAGCAGTTGCCGTGAATGAGCTGGTAATTGGGAAACTCTCGACTGTGGCCTGCATTTTCAAAATCAAGATGGAAGCAAAGCAATTCTTCGCAACCAAAATTGGGATCAGAGTCCACAGCAAGGCGGGACAAGGCATTCGCATTGGCATGTTTACAAGTAGGTTGAAAATGGAATTAGTAATTGTAGTGAGACAAGAACAGCACTCAGAACTGTAGATGGTGTGTTGCCTTAAAAGGAAAGGAAATGCGAAGGTTAAACAAGGAAATGAAGGGTTTATGGTCAGTAATAAGGTGTAACTTGAAACTATAGAGGGAAAAAAACATGAAATTTCCGGAGAGCATAGACTATGACAAGAGCCTCTTTTTCCATGAGAGTAATACTGCTGAGCTGGATTGATAAACAAAAACTATGTGCTGGTCCGGAGAGAACACAACTAAACAATGTGCCAAGAGGAGTTTGGATTTCAACATTTGAAAAGAACATTTGCAATCTGGGCTCCAGCAAAAAGGCACAATGTTGCATAACAGGGTATACAACAGGTGGCTCAATGTTGCCACCCCTGCATGAATTTACGGTATTAGGCTATCTAGGAAGGCCTTAAGCTCCTTTGTGGACTACCAAGGCATAGACGTAACGGGAGATGTGGTCTGGAAGAGGGCAAACCTCATCTCATTAGACCTCGAACCCAAATACACAACAGAAGGTTGAAAAACCCGAGATTTCGCGATGTTACACCGTTGGTCTACAGATTGTAAGACAGAAAACAAAGTGCGCAATTTTTTTCAAGTGATTAGCTGTGTAGGAGCCCAGACAACAATATAATCCACATAATTAATGCAACCTGGGACAGGCACAGTCAATTGTTCTAAAAATAATTGGAAAATAGCAGGGGTGCTGGTGACACCAAACGGAAGGCACAAATATTGATAGAGACCAAAAGGAGTATTTAAAACCATAATTCACAAAAATTCTTTGTCCACAGGAACCTGGAGATATGCTTCAGACAAATCAATTTTAGAAAAGTACTGGCAACCCAATATTTTCGCCAACAGTTCCTTCTGGCGAGGGAGAGGATAAGTATTCGCAATCGACATGTTTTGACAATAGTACTGAAGTCACCACACAGGCGAAGTTTCCCTGATGGCTTCTGAACTACAACCAGCAGAGATGACCATTCACTATCCATAACAAGTTGCACCACCCCTAGAGATTGAAGGTTGTCCAATTCCTTTCACCTGAGCTTTCATGGTGACAGGAACAGGACATGCACAACAAAAACGAGTCCAAACCATGGATTTCAAAGAAATTTGAGCAGAAAAGTTTGTAGCAAACCCTATAACTTCCAAAAACAACTCCTCTTCACACAATGTTTGCAACTGAGAATACAGTACCTAACTGGACACAAGGTGAACTGTGTCAGCGACAGAAAATCCAAATGCCTGAAATGAGTCCATCCCAAACAAGTTCTGAATGCCGGCACCGCAACCACCAAAAATGCAATGGAACGAACCGCTTACTTATAAGAGGTAGGTGCCATAAATTGTCCGAGTAGCGCAATGTTCTGTTTGTTATAACTGACCAGCTTCCGTGTGACTGGTGTCAATGGAAGTGAGCCCAAGTTCGCAAAATTTTGATAATTCAATGACATCACTGCAGCACCAGTGTCAACTTGTAGCCAGAGCACTTGGCAAAAAACACTTAACTCAATAAACAACTTGGGAGAAGTATTAGAGTCAAACAGTGAAGGTCTTTGTCCAAACCCCGAGCAACCTTTGGCGAAACACACACAGAGGTGATGTGGCCTTTCTCCTGGCAAGCATCACAAATAGCCCAGTCCCCACTCCTGCTTCCTCATGAAAGCTATCTGTCAACCTAGTGGCCCCATCTTGTGACATTACTGCCACAACGCCCCACACTTCAATTTGATCACTCACTGCTCGAGAAACTTCAAAAGATTGTGCTATTTGAAAAACTTCCACCAAAAGGAGGTTTTCAATAGAATAAAATTTTCTTGCGCACTTCATTGTCTGGAGCTAAATAGATAATTGTGGTGTGCACCATAGAGTCTGCACAACCAGTAATGAACTGACACTTATGGATAAGACCATCTATGACTGATTTGGTTTCTTGTGGCATCAGTAGAATTCAACTCACGTCACTATGAAGTGTTCATTTGCGATGGTAGTTGGACAGGAAACTGCTCATGTGATAAAAAAAAAAAAAAAAAAAGAAGAAGAGACAGAATTGTCGGTTCTTGCACAGAGACAAGCTTTAGGTGGAACCCTTGAGACGAAGAAGGCAGAGCACAAATTCAAGTCTGTCATGCTGAAAACCAAAAAATTCTGTCTTAGTCTCTTTTTCATAAGATTACAAACCTCAGATGAATCATCATATGGAAGAAAAGTGGGTGGACGGATCGGTGGAATGGTACCTGTCTGTTAATGGAAGCCGACAAAGTGGTCATTGCCAAAGTAAGCTGCTCAATTACGGCCGGTAGTACGATGTCCATAAGCTATGAACTTGACGAAACTGCACTTGAGAGACAGCACACATGGAAATCATTCCAAACATGTTGCCAGTCGTGTAGTACCCAAGCAATACACAAAACCAATCCAAGTAACAAATAAGGCTTTATTCATAAACATCTGTACAATAACAGAAATCAGCTTCTCATGGCTCTCCACATAACAAGAAACAGAACACCTGATGTGAATGGTACAACTGGAAGAACATAAAAGAGTGCTTCAAGCATATATATGCAAACATACCAGTATTTATCAGAGTTCCACTGCAGGTGAAATATTGGCAAATTTGCTGGTACAAGCAATTTCTACTATTTTCAAAAGTATTGGTACAAGAGAAATATAGGATGGTAGTTATCAACACAACTTTATGAACATTCCAATTCAGCATTTCATCATGTATCTGCTTCATCTCCAAAGCAAGATAACAAATCACTCAGAAAGATGTATATGTACTATAAATAGCACCAGATCATTAAAATCAACAGTGAAGACACACTGCCAGAATTTGAAAGCAGCCTTTTCTTGGTGCAGGAAATCACAGTCGTAGTATTTCAGTGGAAATTGCTGAGAATCTCTACCACAAAATTCCTATAAAGGAGACTTTCAACAAAGACTTTTGGCTAGATTGTGGCCAAGCGACAAGTGCAATTATACTACTCATTAAAACATAAGTTTTGATGATATTTTTTATCGTATCCGTGTTCTTTTTTTTACATGTTTCACATTTTTAAGAGCTTTTGCAGTATATTTTGTGGTTATTGCCTTGAAGGTTTGCCCATATAGTGTTTTTCCAATAGTCTTATTTAAGTTTACATACTGAACTAAACACTTACAATGAACTGCACACATCTGCATGTATATCTATACATACCTTTTGCTGTGAGGAGCTGCACTTGTGTCTTTTTTGTTGTTGCTCGAATGGAGAATTGGCATTTCTGCATAACACTTATGAAATATAGCATGTTTGAATTTCCGTTATGTGTGACTTCTGTCTAACATTTTTGTTTATATACATCCGACATAACAGAGCTCATGCTGCTAACAAAGGCAACACATTGTCATCAGATGTTACATTATTTCTATAGTGAAGTAAACATAATAAATCTCATTGTATTCCTTTAGTTTTGCAGATTATTTTTTTTTTTTTTAATGTTTGTTTGACCATGAGTGGAAACAGTGGGAGTTGTCATAGGAAAGTAAGTAGTGGGATGCACTGTGGGAGCAGCAAGTGGCTTCACTTGGGGAATGTAGTGGCGAGAACTATGGGAACATCACTGAGGCCATCTCCTGGAACAAATATGCAACAATAATACTGTGATAGAGGAGCAGGAAAGTAAATTCTGTGCTCTTCAGCCACATTTGGATCAAGATCAGACTTAGTGAGGACGAAAGAAATAAGTGGTGGGGAGGGCCGGGGGAGGGGGGGGGGGGGGGGGGGAGATTGGGAACTGGCAGTTGGTAGGTAGGCTAGCAGGAGGATGTGATCAGGTTCCAGCAGCCAGAGATGAGGGGGGCAAAAGTCTAAGATGGTGTAGATGTAGGGAATGTGCAGCAGACACTATGCGTATATAGGAAGGCTAGGAAGAGCACAAATGTTAGGAAGAGTGAGTACTGCTGCTGGCAGCAGTCCTGGATGAGATGTAGGCCTATAGTTACAGGAGAAGTTAGGGGAAGGGTATCAGGTAACCAGCATTTTCAAGCCATGTGCTGGGCTAGTTGGTTCTAGGTTAAGGTTTAGGGCCTTTGTGTATGGGTTTTACAGAGGAGGATCAGGTAGTGATAATGGATGGGGCAGGGAACAGCTCTGGGTAGGGACAGGGCATACAACATAGGTGGTGACCTGAGTAAGACAATTTCCCTAACTGGTGGCATCAATGGGGGCATGGCTGGTCTGTTCCAGTGGTACAATCAGCCTTGTCTTGGCACTGGTGTTTGGCAAGTCACTACAGATGAGGAGGTGGCGTTGACAATTGTTGATCGGGTGCACACTAAACTGGTATCACTGGGGACTATTGGGAGGTGGGGCTACACAAAATATGGTCTGTACCTCAACAGGACATGGAAAGGATGGAGTTAATTAGTGAGAGTATTGCAGGTGGGTGTGGGACCACACACGGTCAAACACCTATTGTAAAAGGTAGAATGGCTGGGCCTCTTTTAGGATAAACCACAACAACAGGTTCCGCTCTTCTATAGCTATCTCTACCACTTCAGGGATTTTTTTCATGGTGTGTCCGGAAGATAGATTGTTCCACATCAGAGTGCACAAACACCACAGAAATTTGTTTGGAAGTATCTATTATTCACCAAAATATGTAGTTCATTACAAATAACATACACCAGCTTGGAGCTGAATTACAATGTTTGACCAGTGTGGTGGAATACATTACAGAGCACTGGGGTAGAAATAGTGAATTTCAGCATATAGTGTTGTCATCATGTGAACATGCTAGTTGCTGCTGTAGAACTACATTAAATGTAAGGAGATCATGTATTTATACCAGAGTTGGCACATATTTTAAAGCTAGAGATGATCTGATTGCAATTGGTATGGATAAACATTTTGATTGGCAGCCGTTGAACTAACAAAGCTAGACACCTATAAGTAGTAAATTATTCTGTGTGTGTGTTCCACTCACCTAGTGGTGATGTGGGCATTTTCCTTAACAAATTAACCAACATTCTGGAAAGAGTCTCACGCCCAAAACAAATGTAATAATATGTGGAGAATAGTATATTAACACAGGTACTGAGGATGAAACCAGTAATGAAAAAATGCGTTCATTAATGTTAACACCAATCAAGTATATATACACCATGTAAACTGACTCATTTCACATCATTTCAATAAGAGAATCATTCAAATGATCTATGAAACATGTAACTGCATTTCCCACAACACAGCTAGACATCTGGAAAACAGTAAAGAAATTAAAAAACAAGAAGTTAGCTGGTTTAGATGAGAGTAATGTTTCTGTTCTGAAGAGGTGTATGATCACATACAAATCTGATTAACAAAGATAATAAATGAATCCTTCAATTCAGGTATTTTTCCAGAGTTCCTAAAGCATGCACAAGTTATCCTTTAGTAAAAAGAAAGATAATGCAGAAAGTACTGAAAACTACTGGCCAGTTTCACTACTGTCTTGTTTTCCAAAAATCATTTACTCTATTCTGAAGGATCGACTAATGAGTTACCTGGTATTTAACAAAGCACAGTTTGGTTTCTGAAGTGGAAGAAGTAGAAGATCGGCTGTTACCAAGTTCACAAAATTGATACTTGAAGCTTTTGACAAGGATGACTGTTTCAGGCATGTTCTTAGACTTGTCCAACTCTTTTCATATGTTTGACCATTTAATATTGCTAACAAGCTAGAAGCACTGGCTATGAGGAATACAGCGAACAAGTGGTTCCCGTCTTAACTGATACAAAGGATGCAAAAGGTAGAGCTAGTCTGCCCATCTGCTGATAATTTTTTTGCAAAACAACTGTCAAACAAGAAATACATACACACGTATTGTACTTCTGTCTGCATGACATATTTATGCAGTTCTGTATATACACACTGTAATTCATTTTTGTATTTTTTTAGCTTTTGCAGGACCACATGGAAATGGCTTAAACTCCGAAATTGCAATTGGAAAATGAATAATTTCTACAGTCAATGGTGAATATGATGTCCTTTAAAAAATAAACATAGGCGTTCCTCAGGGTAGCGTATTGGCTCCAGTTCTGTTTTTAATCTATATCAATGTTTACCAGATAGTATCAGACATGGAGAAAATGTTCTCTTTCCTGATGACAGCAACATCATGGTCACTGATAAAATGCCAGAGCTCCTAGTATAGAAAGCAAAACAGATGTTTATGGTTTGGCAGCACATAATAAATTGGCACTGAA
Organism: Schistocerca piceifrons; assembly: GCF_021461385.2. Classification (NCBI taxonomy): domain Eukaryota; kingdom Metazoa; phylum Arthropoda; class Insecta; order Orthoptera; family Acrididae; genus Schistocerca; species Schistocerca piceifrons. The sequence continues at coordinate 537,172,596 of NC_060138.1, forward strand.
CACAAAGGAGATGTACAGAGTGCATATCAGTAGAAAGACAGAAAACAACTCATCACATTAACCATAGATGATGAATCTACAGATTGTGTAACAAGCACAAAAGTTTTAGGGATGAATATTGAGAATCAATTAATGTGGAATGAGGACACAAAGACACTGACTAAAAGAAGTCATCGGTATTTTACATGTTCTTAGGGTATTATCATCAATTTGTAGCAGCTAACTGTCTTGTCGTGATATACTACTCCTATGTACAATCAGTTCTTAGCTATGAGAGTCTTTTCTGGTGATCAAAGGCATGAAATATTGTCACTGTTTTTAAACTGCAGGAAAGGGCCATAAGAATAATAATTATAAGCAGTAGACGGGCTCTTTGTAAAGAGCTATTTAGAAAACCGGGCATCCTCACTGCACCACTTGAGTACATATAACAATCTGTGGTGCCTATCAGAGCAGTGTTCCAATTTTAGTTCTACTCATAATTATGGAACAAGAGTCAGTATGAACTTACATTTACCACAGACTAAGAAAAAAGAAACAAAGCACAAAACAGTATTATACATCAGGGAATGGATCTGTATAATAAATTGCCCAAAAAATGAAAAACAAAAACATTACTTAAGTACATTTGTTCCAAAAGGCAGCTAAACCTTCTTCATAACTAATGCAGAGTACACAAGTAAAGATTATTTGGAGGACTCAGAGCAGTGGGTAATAACAGAAGGGGTTAACTAAAACAACCTGTCACATTTTTATCATGATCATGGTTTACTGCTTTTGCAAAGAAGTCATATTTCAGGATCCAGTAAAGTGCATGGTAGTAATATCTTTGACAAAGGGAATGACAGGAAAGAGACATGGAGTATACTTTAATGTCAGTGGCCCAGAAATAGATTGTCCGAAGAGGCTAGTGTTATGCAAAGGGCATAGCACTACCTTCATGGTCCAGAAGTCATCAGTGGTTATCCATAGTGTGTGCAGCAATGGAGAGCAAAACTCTGTATTTTTTATTATTAATGTTGTAGGTAAGATCTTGTAAATGGTGACGCTTTAGGGTTAAAGCAGAAGTGCTGAGTTGTTGATATGCACCAACAAAGGAAAGAAAACTTGCAAGATTTCGGAGTTATCCTTTGATGAGCTAAAGTAACACTCTCTCTCTCTCTCTCTCTCTCTCTCTCTCTCTCTCTCTCTCTCTCTCACTCACTCACCTATGCCCCTACATGGTGTTGTTTAGACTAGCAGTGACAATGCTAGTTTTTGACAACAGGATGGAGGAAGGGGAAACTCCTGGGTGAATGGTGTGGAAACAATGGGTTACCTGAGATTGAGTACAAGGCGATCACGGAAGTAGAGGATGTGATGTGAGGATAACTCCCATTTGCGTAGTTCAGAGAAGCTGTTGGTGGAGGGAAGGATCCAGATGGCTCAGATTGTGAAGCAGAAATTGATATGGAGCAGGTGGGGCTTAGTGCTCAGTAGCATGTTGTGCCACCTGGTGGTCAACTTTGTTCTTGACAACAGTTTGGTGGTGCCCATTTATCCTACAGGATAGCGAGCTGGTGGTCATACCAACATAAAAGGCTGTTCACTGTTTGCAGCAGAGTTGTTATTGACAGGCCTGCTTTACCGGGTGGCCTGGCTTCTGATGGGGTAGGATAAGCTTTTGATCATTAGATAGCAAGAACATTCTCAGACTGGGGAACAACAAGGAAAGAAACTGATCACACCCTAAAAAGGGAACCTTTCTGACTTCCAGCTTTTGTGATTTAGGAAACATAAATCTGGATAGCTGGACAGGTATTTGAGCCTTAGTCTTCCAGAAGGTGAGTCCATTGTCTTAATCACTACACCATTCCAATGTAAATTCAGCTGGGTGTTACAGATGTGTGTTGAGATTCTCTCTCTTCATGTTATATATTAGTGATCTAGCAAGTAATATTGATAGCATCCTTATACTTTTTGCATATCATGCAGTTACCTACAATGAATTACGACCTGAAAAAAACTGCACGCAAATAATCAGTCAGATCTCGGTACAATACAAAGTGATGCAAATATTATCTACTTGTTTTAAAATGCTCAGAAATATGCAACTGCGAACTGCAAAAGCTGCAGAAGTGTAACAGCAAATGATTAAAATATCAGTTTCGAGCAGACAGTGGTAAATAGTGGACGTGCTGTCGCAGTGTGTCAATCTCGTCGTGTCACAAATGGCACAGAGCAACAGCTCTGAATCAAGTGTTAAGACATTCTCTAGAATATTTTGAAGAAAAAAAAAAGTATTTTTCCAAGGACAATGACATCATGAGAAATAGCAAAACTTAAAATTTCTTGCAATGTAAGAGTTGGAGTGTCAAATGTTGGATCTGGAAACCTGGAGACAACAGTGACAATGTGTGTGTGTGTGTGTGTGTGTGTGTGTGTGTGTGTGTGAGAGAGAGAGAGAGAGAGAGAGAGAGAGAGAGAGAGAGAGAGAGAGAGGGGAGGGGGGGGGGGGGGGGTTGATTCTGTCTGATAGCTTAATCTGCATTTAAGTGTCATTTGATGCCTCGCATATTTGGTGCGTAGTGATCTATCCTTATCCACTGTTGTTATTCCATCCTGGATTTTCCACTGTTTGACTATGACAATCCTTTCACTAAGCTGTTCATTGTAGTTCACCCAAATTCCTATTTTCTAGTTCATTATTACACCAATGCCTACCTTACCTCAACCAAATTTTGTGTCAAACAGAACACAATAGAATAGAATAGAATAGGCATTTATTATCTCATAACATACAACTGCAAGTCGTTGACTTTATTTATTTGCTTACACATCATGTTCCATAGGAGCAAATCTCCAAGGTCATGGAACATGACAGTACATGCAATTACAACATAAAAGTAATATGAGAGGAGTGACCCATGAGGAAACTCTTCAGTTTCAATTTGAAAGTGCGTGGATTACTGCTAAGATTTTTGAATTCTTGTGGTAGCTTATTGAAAATGGATGCAGCAGTATACTGCACACCTTTCGGCACAAGAGTTAAGGCAGTGTGATCCAAATGTAGGTTGGATTTCTGCTGAGTATTAACAGAGTTAAAGCTGCTTATTCTTTGGAATTAGTTGATATGTTAACAAGAAATGACACTAAAAAAATATATATGTTGAGAGGCCAATTTCAAAAGACCCACACTAGTGAACAGGGGTCAACAAAAGGTTCGCGAACTTGCACCACTTATTGCCTGAACCACCCACTTCTGAGCCGAAAATATCCTTTTAGAATGGGAAGAGTTACCTCAAAATATAATATCATAAAACCTAAGTGAATGAAAACAAGCACAGTAGACTAATTTTTGTGTCAAATGATCATTTACATCAGATACCATTCGAATAGTAAAAATGGTAGCATTAAGTCTTTGAAAAACATCCTGGACATGGGCTTTTCACAAGAATTTACTATCTATCTGAACACCAAGAAATCTGAACTGTTCAGTTTCACTAATTATATGCCCATTCTGTGAAATTAAAACTTTGGGTTTTGTTGAACTGTGTGTTAGAAACTGTAAAAACTGAGTCTTAGTGTGATTCAGCATTAGTTTATTTTATACAAACCATAAACTTATGTCATGAACTGCACTACTTGAATCTGAGCCAATGTCACACACAACATCCTTTACTACCAAGCTAATGTCATCAGCAAACAAAAATATTTTAGAGTTATCCTTAATACTAGAGGGCAGATCATTTATATAAATAAGGAACAGGTGTGGCCCCAATACTGATCCCTAGGGTACCCCCCATTTGACCATACCCACTCAGACCCCGTATCACAGCCATTCTCAACACTGTGAATAATGACCTTTTGCTGTCTGTTGTTAAAGTAAGAGGTGAACTCCACTTATTCCGTAATGGTCCAACTTCTGGAGCAATATTTTGCGTTCAACACAATCAAACACCTTAGTTAAATCAAAAAACATGTCTAGCATTCGAAACATTTTATTTAACCTATCCAGTACGTTTTGGAAAGATCTTTGAAGCGCAGCAACATGTACGCTGCATATTTTTGTGTTACGAAGATATAAATTTGAATTCCACTAAACACCGCATGTTACTTTCCGAAGCATTGAAATTGAGATTGTGACACAATTTTGTAAGCCAGTCATAGCTCGTGTTACATGATCTCGCCAGATGATGACAGCACAGGACACGTGATGCAGTCAGCCAATAGCAATATCACTTTTAAGTAGTGCAAATACACAAATATGAAAAGTTAATAGCTTACATTAATATACATAGTGTTGCTATAAGACAAGCAAAGCTTTTACATATAATGCTGATCTTTTTGTTACACTTTAAGACACATCACACAAATGTGCCAGTGTGCCAGTAAAATTTTTAGTAACGGCGTAAATGTCTGATCTTCTGAGTTCAAAATTCTTCTAGGTGGTCATCATCAGAAAGTTGATTTTTCAATGAGAGTCAAACGCTCTGTGATTTAAGAAATTAATCATACGTTCTTGCAAGTAGTTCATCTTACGTAAAAGGACATTTACTTTGAAAGTAACTCTTTTCAAACCACCATTTGCAATATTTTCCTGAGACCTGTTAGAAATTGGTTCGTTTCAGCAGTTGCCAGAGAGCGCCAGATAACAGGAGTCACTATGCTTGTGCAGCTACGATGACGCGGGAAGCCCGTATGTTCATACGTGTAAAATGTTAAAAGATCTTGCATTATGTCATAAAAGAAACAAGACATCAGAGGATACTTCAAGAGCATCGGAATTTCATGAACCATACTAAAATGCGTAATTCAGCTTAAAGTGCACATTCATATGTCCAGATTGAGATGTAAATTTTCTTGGAGTACCAGTACTGTATTATCTCATGTTTGGCTCTTTATAACAGCATAATGCCACATGAGCTAGTAGATGGAAAACGAGCACTTAAAATGCAGCGAACAGTTGAAACTAGCCAACAGTGTGAAATTAAACACTTTATTTCAAATAAATTGACTGCCTCAGTGGAAAAGATTAATAAAAGCCAAATCTCTTTAGCAAACCAACAAAAATAGCTTCATTGTTCTGCAAGGCAATTAATACTTGACTGTCAGAAAGGTGGAAATAAAATTTGAAACTAGTATCATATTTTAGCCTTCCGTAATTATGTGAACATATTTTAATTCATTTGGTAGCTCCTGGCCACAGAAATCTGGTTTGTTTTCATTTGATGCGAGAGAAATAAGTGAAGAGGACACAGCGAAATCACTAAACGTAAACACAGGTCACGTGGAGACTACCCACCTCCCCACTACAACTCAGACTGCTCTGTGCATCAGCCCCAGATCTACGATATTTCTGAACCGGGACAATACTAGGTAGTGGCACCCAATCACACATCTGTAGTCAGAAGTGGGAGACGGTACTACTCATATGTGACTCCACTGTGCATGCGCAAGAGCCTGCCCACAACTGCTCACACGAATCTAATGTAAACAGTTGTCACAACGTTCATCGGAGGCAATTTATTGATAGGAAGATTGCATAGTCTTCCTAAAGCCTTCGACACACATTGCTGCTGGCAGACACTTGTCTGAGCGGCGTTTTTTGTTGTTGTATATGGCACAGTTCCTTTGCAACTTACGTTCTATTTTCATTTTTTTCCCCTCTCGTTCATGTTTTGTTGCTGCAGTATTATTCTGCAGAAGCGGGATACAGTAATATCCTTTGTTAGAGTATTGGTTATTACCAGTCAAAATCACAAAAATTTAACTGAAATCTAAAACAATGAAAAATGCCTGGAATTCTAAAAAATTTCCGGGTTTTTCCTGGTTTTCTCCCGGATGAAAAAATTCCCAGGTTTTTCCCCGGATCTCCCAGGTCGTATACACTCCGCATGCCCTCTGCCATCAGTGACTTCTCCAGCCCCATGTTAAAATGCCAACAGCTGCATTAAGATAAGGCTGATCATGGCGCTGAAACAGTTGCATGAAATGCACATTAGTGCCACCAGTTTAAATAGCAACTATATTTACCAGGTCACCACCTACATCACATTCCCCGTCCCTATCAAGACTATTCTCTGCTCCATCCCCTATCTCTACCTGATCCTCCTCCGTAAAATTCCTACTTAACTCCCCTATGCTGTCAGTCACCTGAGCTAACCCTGCACTAAGCTTCACAATGCTTGTGACCTGGTACTCACTCCCCAACACATCCTGCAACTGCTGGCCCACATCTCTACCATGTGAACTAACTAGCAGCAGAACCACCTGCGTTCTGTTATACTTTGCAACTGATTTAGGCCTCCTAACTGCTGAGGACTGCTGCAGCATGTTTCCTACACCTATAGCTACAAGAAGCTCCTCTCCACTCGACTCTGACAGTTGGACAAATCTATTGCATATATGCAAAGTACAACTGTCTGAATACCTCCTCCTCTTAGCTGCCTTCATGCCAACTGCCAGTTCCCATTCCCCAGCATCCTTCACCCTCCTCAACATATCTAGTTCCTCCTTCGCATATTGTAACTGCACCTGAAGGGCGCAGATCTTATGCTCCTGCTTCTATATCAACTTATTTCTTCTACAGATTCTGCATTACCAGGAGAAGATCTTGCTAGATTGCTAGCCCACTGGCTTCCCCACTGCATCTCCCCCCCCCCCCCCCCCCCCCCCCCACACACACACACAAAATGAAAATATTTTGAATAAATCCCACACCTATGACAGAGCCCACACTTCTTACTCATGGCAAAATTTTGCAGTTACTGAAAAAAAAAATTCTATGTTGCTTAAGTTCAGTTACACCAGTAGAACCATTTACAGAACTAACAATAGTGCTCTCACAATTCTCTCTCTACTAAGAAAGCAACTACTTTTATTAATACTACTAAACCACAACTAATACCAATACCAACTTCACAAAATTTATTAGCTGAAACCAAAAATTCAAGTGGAAACTGGAACACTCAACGAACTTAAAAGAGCGAATGAAAATTTTACTGAAATATTTCACTAGAAACAATAAGAAACATCAGCTGAAAATTAAAGCACAAAATTTACCAAATGACTTCAACGCACAGAAAACCCTAAAAAACAAAGCGAGCAAACATTTATTAAATTGTAATTTCACCACAAACAGCACAAAACACCATTGAAAACTATTAAAGTTAATAAATATATAACAGTGCACAAACAACTTTGTCAGTACTTATATTTGAAACCGCTACAACTGCAACCACACGCCGCAAAATGTAAACACACTACTGACCAGGAGACTCGACAAAACACAAAAATTGGTTTCCAACTTTCCTTACAATATCAGAAATATAATTTACTGTACTGGATAATTAATTAAGCAATTAATATTTTCCTTCAAAAGTAACAAACTTTTAAAAATTAACAGTCCTAAGTACTTATGCTCTCCTGCTCAAATTTTCAGGTGGTCATTCGTGATTTATTCTAATAAATAGAAACATTTCTGCCTTAGTTTTTCACATAGGATTTTTTTAGTGTTTCTAAATTTATGCTGAGCAAATTTTCTTCCTTCCCCTCTGTTATAAATTTTCATGCCCATATAATGCGAAGTTTGAGCATAAAGTTTTAAACAGTGGGCGGGCAGCATAAAATTATTTTGATTTCTTGTGTTGTAATCATGTTGGAAATAATTTGCTACAAATAAATCAAGGTTGCTGTACGCAAAGGTAATCAGCTCACAGATGTATAGTGAGGGAACACTTGACATACTTAAGATTTTTTAAGAGTGGGCAATATGATTTTCATCACCCTACATTGTGTATGTTTATAATAATGGTTTTCTGAAGTTTTAATATTCGGCACTTATGGCTTGATTATCCCAGATTACAATTCCACACCTTTTTAATGACTCAAAGCAACTGTGATATACCACTTTACGTATGCCCATACTGGCAGCATTGTACAATACCCTCACTGCAAATGCTACGCTGTTTATTTGCAGGGTACTGTATATGTGAGCCACATGATACATTTTTATCCAGTTGCTTTCCTAGGAATTTCACACGGCTAGCTTTCTGCAAATCCTGGTTTCTGTGACTGACCTGGATATCATTTAATTTTGCTTGTATTGTTTCAAACTACATTAACGGAGTCTTTTCTATGTTTAATATTAACCCATTTAAATTAAACCAGGTATCCAATTTTTCTAAAGTATTTAATACAGTTTGGAGAATTTGGTCAGTACTGTTACTTTCGATGATTACAGATGTATAATCTGCAAACATTAAATGGTAGATCATTTATGAAAACAGAAACAGAATGAAACCTAAAACAGAACCTTGGGGTACTCCATGTGAAATGGTTTCCACTTTGAAGTATTAAGTTCCTCTCTCTGATGATATAACCACTCTTTGTCTTCCGTTTGTTAGACAGGACTTAAACCATTCTAGCACCGTGTCCCAAATTCCCTACTTTTCCAGTTTACAGAGTAGGAAGTAGTGGTTCACACTATCAAAGGCCTTTGATAGGTCACAAAAAATTCCTGTGGTGTGCAGTGAATGGTCTAGAGAGAAGCTAATTTTATCTAGAAAATCGTTTACAGCAGATACTGTGGTTTTGCCTTTTTGAAATCCATACTGATTTTTTGAGACTATTTTAAATTTCTCTATGAAATTTTGAATTTGTATGGTGATTACCTTTTCAAATATTTTTGATAATGATGGAAGAAGAGATTGGGCGATAGTTTCCCATATGTTCTTTTGTGCCTTCTTTGAATAGTGGCTTAACTACTGTACACTTCAGTGAGTCTGGAAAATAACCTCCTTGAAGGAACTGGTTAACTATTGTAGATAGTGGTTGTGCAGTTATTTTAGACACTGTTTTTAACACTTTTGTTGGTATTAATTTTCTATATCTTTTACAGTAGTTTTGGTAAATGTACTGAAAGGTTCACCCTCAAACTGTTCACTGTTGAAGAAATTTACCTTATCTGAATAATCTTCTTCACTGATGTTTGCTTTGTTTACATTCATAAATAATTCATTAAATAATTCAGAAATTTGAGCAGGTTTTACAATAGTTTTATCCTCTATCTTGATTTCGGAAATATCATGGCCTCTGGCTGTGGAACCTGCTTCAACTTTGATCACTGACAATAATGCCTTTGATTTGTTGTCACAATCCAAAATAAATCTATTATTTGCGAGTTCTTTTGCTGCATTCACAATTTTTTTAAAAATATTTTTGTAATTTTTTTTACATAGGTAACAAAATCTGGACTTGTTATGTTTTAGTTCCCTATGTAACTCCAAACAGAGCACAATGATCAGTAAGTCCTATCTGAATAAAACTTATTTGCCTCATTATAAATACAACTGGTTAAAATATTATCTATACATGTTGTAGACATTTTGTTTACTCAAGTAAGATCAGTGAAATTAGCACTGAAACCCGATATCTGAATCACATTAATGGATTTTGTTGAGTTTTTGGCTTCACTGGCTAGACAACTCATTATTAAGCTGATCAGAGATCAACACTGTATTGAGGTTTACGTTTTTGGCTACAGACATATAAGATTTCTAAATGATTTTGGCAGTAGTCCACTATTTCCCAGCAATGACCAAATGAGCCAACAGTCTCCTGGGATAAGGCAAACTGCTAGGGAGCTTTCAGCCAAACTTTGTAAAAACTGCTAAGCCCATTACACATTTCCTAAGGGACAGATTAGGATGATTATAAATGATCAAATGTTTTAAGCCTTCAGATCTAGTCTAAGATTTGGAAAATTCCAAAAATTATTTACAATGGCCTGTGATGCCGACAACGCACAAGTACTAATTCAGTGTAACAACAAATAGTACCTTCACAGCATTTGCATCTTGGAAATAAAACAGTCATCACGATGCACAATCATCATAAACAGGTATCACAAGTTCTACTCTTGCATTTATCACTATGAATGCCGTTTGTACAACTGGTGATTTGAAGTTGGCATTACACTAATGTGTCTTTTTGATCTAGAAGACTCCACCAACTAAATGTTGTAGAGGGCGTTCTGAATCTGCAGATGCTTTTATGAAGTGAAGCACCAACCTAGGAAAACTGTCTATCATTCACTGACAGGGTAACTATGTGGAAGTACAGTGTAGTGACTTTGGGAAAAGTAAGAAAGGATGGGTGGGATAAAGAAGGATCCATTATCTCTTTTATTTGATTTATTGTTCCACACTTTTCTACTTCCATTTCATTTTTTTCCATCAAGTTCTTGTTACTCTTCAATGCATATTATTTATTTTGAACTTAGCTCTCGTCATTGACCTACCTTTTCAGTAAAGTTACGGAGTTTGAATTTCTACCAATCATTTATTAATATCTCTACATTTCAGCATATACTACCAAAGACACAGCGCCCTAAATAACTGGGTTCCGCCTTTAGATGTTCATACTATTTCTGTCTTTAGACTGTCAGTGTCAATTTTTCGCTAATCACTCAGAAAATACATATTACAGTGCAATAACCTTTGGCGCGGAGGGTATTAAACCAAGCACTTCACTAGATCTTACAGTAATCAATTCTGTGTGTATTTAACAAGCAGCATATCACAAAAACAGAAGAAAACAATAGAATAGTAGCTGAATTGAGCAATCCAAATCTGGTAACAGTAAGTGGTACACTAATGTGCTGAAGCAATGTATAAGGGCAATATTATGAATAGTAGGTAATAAAAAAAAAATGAGGTGGGAGTGGGGGTGGGGGTGGGAGAGGGGAAGGTTAGTATACAGGGGTTACTGAAAATGGTAAATGAATATATGATCTAAAGATACAGTGTGGAGTGATACAGTTCCAGTAAACCTGTGTTCGTAAAAGTAAGATGCATAATCTGTAGAACATTGAACTCAAGAGTGTAGACATGAATACTATTGTATCCCATTTGTTTTATAATACAAGCATTCACTAAAATGACTAGCAAGCAAAAGAAATATTAGTTTTTTTGTCATTTCAAAGTGAGTCCTGCATTCAACAGTTGTCGGCTGTTTTTCCTGTTAGCACACTTTGAAGTATTCACCATGGAAGAAAAAAGTGACAATTATACGTAAAATTACACTCATAATACCTTGTAGTCCTCCAGTTGCATATGCTGATTTCGCATCAAGAGGATTTTCTATTCCACCATAATGAGCTCCATTTCCACTTTCTGTTCTGCTTTCTCCATCACTGCTATAGTCAGGGACTTCCAGTTTTGGCTACAACAACATTAGTTTACAGATAATTATTTTATAACTTTTTATGGCTTTATTCCAAAAATGCTATGAGAAGCATGCAGAAATATTTAAGTTTCAGAAAATATTACATCATTATGCAGCTTTATGTAAAGTGGAAACATTGTTTTGCACACTAATAAATTCAGATACAATACTAAATAAATGAAAAACTATTATCTCTCTCTCTCTCTCTCTCTCTCTCTCTCTCTCTCTCTCTCTCTCACACACACACACACACACACACACACACACACACACACACACACACACACACACACACATTTTTCACAGTAACTACTTGGCAGTTGGATAGATTTGAATAAAACTGTCAACTGCTCAATTTAATGCAGTAGTAGTAGTAGTAGTGGTGGTGGTGGTGGTGGTAATAATAATAATAATAATAATAGTATGTTTGGGCCCTACTGGACCACAAGATGTACAACAAAAGGCTTTTTCAGAGTTAAAACACCGCTTCTTTGTGCCCATATTCCTTTCAGTCTCTCAGAATGGGCTCTTTTCCACTCATCAGACCAAGTTGTTTGGATTTTCTTGAGTTTTTCTACCAGGGCAAATGTCCAACTGTGAATTTTCTGGGCAATATATTTCCTGCTTGTTACATCAAGTTGTGTTATTCCTGCTTTCTTCAGCTGTTCTTCTACTGCAGAAATCTATTTTATTTTTTTCAGTTTTAGCTTTACATTTTCCTGAAACAATATCAATTTTATTTGTCCATTCTTCTGCCTTTCTTCAAAGAAGTCAACAGCCTCGTCACTGAAATGAGACAGGCTTTGAATTATGTTCTTTCCTCCAGTGTGCACTATTAATACACTCAACCTAGTCTCAATCACTGTTGTTCTTTAAAATATCTTCAGAGTTGATAAGCACCTTTCAGCCTCAACAATAACAATTAGAAAAATTTCAAAAGTTTGCATGTTTCCACAACATTTTTGTTTATGAGCTGAAAAATGTTAGTAGTGGCACTCATGACAGAAGAAGTCTTGCCACCTGTAGATAGTTTAGTTTTTAGACATTGCCTCCCTACAAATGGATATGCTTATATTGGGGAATTATTCACACATACCACAAAGTACTACAACAAAAAGGGTAATATAGAATTGAAATTTACTAATGAAAAGCTTTACTTGGTATGATATTGCATCACACAGCTCTTTTGCTATGACAAATAAGCTTGAGACTCTTCTTTCATTTCTGATACTTTTGACACACCTACAGACTCCATAAACACTGATTTTTAAATATTTCAACCAATGAAATACATGTTGTTATCTGAGATTGTCAAATGGAGACATAGGCATTCTATTATGTTAAAATATGTATGTAGATAAAAATCCTAGGTCCAGATCACAAGAATTCCTTTACTGATAACAATATAATGTAAATGGACAAATAAAAAATCTACTCACCATGCAACGACAAGAGAAAACACACACACACAAAGATTTAACTTGTACAAGCTTTCAGAGCCAGTGGCTTGGCAGAAGAGTTGAAGGGGAAGGCAGATGGGTGACTGAAAAGGACTGGAGTGGTTTAGGAAAAGGGGTACAGTTCACAAAAGTCACGCACATCCCAGGTCAGGGAAGACTTACCAGATGGGATGAACGGATAGTCTTTTAAATTTTTTTAAATTTTAGAAAGATACTTCAAGCATGCCTCTTGGATAATGGATACTAGAGAGTCAAAAATTATTTAGGTTACATTAAGCAGAAGCTAGTGAAAATCTAACATCAATTTATAATAAAATATCCCTGTTGTGCTAGGATAGGGCTATTCAATACAGCTGATCAGGATTGCACAGCACACAAAGCAGCAGACTAGAACAGAAAGAGGAGCAATGGGACACCTCACCCAACAGCACCAGTTGTCAGTGAACTGTGAAATGGCAGGTGCAGGAGATCAGGTGCAGGAGATGCTCTAACAACGGACCTTCAATGCCAACTGTATTTTAATCCTTCACTGCTGAATGGGCTACAACAGTACGCACATCCGTGTGTGTGATGGCTGCTCCATGCAGCATGCTTGCCATGTTAAACATGATATGACGCTGAATACTGCCACATCTGCTGCACTGAGTTATCATAGCCAGCTCTTCTGAATTTATTCTCACCAAAAAGTTTTTAAAATAAAGTGTAGTTTTAATAATCTTTATTGATGGAGTTCCTAAAACCAGATAACATTACAAAGAAGCACATTTCAGACTTTTTTTGTGTGATATATTTCAAAACAAGCTACAACACACAGTTGCATATCACATTTCACATTGTTTATAGCAGTAACATGATTCCTTTAATTTTTTTTTTGTTTTTGCTGCATATGATGCATCTGCTTACAGATCCATGTTGTTTTACTGATGATTCGATGGAGCTTGAAAAATGCCTTTCTCAAAGCCACAAAGGCTTTTCCTCATTTGACCAGCAACCTCCTGCTGATTTCCTTTCTTGGTACAAGTGAAGTACTCTTCTCAGTGCGAACCTTGTAAATAATGTGGGAATTTAACACATTTACAATTCAGTGTTTCGTAAACACATTCCACTGAACTAAGTAGCATGTTTATTTTGTCCACTGGACCCATAATCTCATTATATTTCATTACACATTTTTTGTATCAGTTTGGCAGTCCATTTTCCCATATTGCCCTGATTTCATTCCAGCTGTACGACATGTTGTCAACAGACATACGTCTTACATCATGTCTTCTGACCTAAATTCCATCTCTCCTCTTCGCAGTTTGGCCTCAAGTTTTAGTGCACCTTTCCTGTTCAAGGGAACTGTATCTACTGCATTTCTTCCTCTTTTGTGCAAGAAGGGGAACAGAGATGTACTTGTGTAACAATTATCCACACATATATCTAAAAACAAAGATGATGTGACTCACCAAACGAAAGCACTGGCAGGTCGATAGACACACAAACAAACACACAAAATTCAAGCTTTCACAACCAACGGTTGCTTCGTCAGGAAAGAGGGAAGGAGAGGGAAAGACGAAAGGATGTGGGTTTTAAGGGAGAGGGTAAGGAGTCATTCCAATCCCGGGAGTGGAAAGACTTACCTTAGGGGGAAAAAAGGACAGGTATACACTCGCACATACACAGATAGGTGTGTCTGTGTATGTGCGGATGGATATGGGTGTGTGTGCGAGTGTATACCTGTCCTTTTTTCCCCCTAAGGTAAGTCTTTCCGCTCCCGGGATTGGAATGACTCCTTACCCTCTCCCTTAAAACCTACATCCTTTCAGGACCGATGACCATCGCAGTCTGGTCCCTTTAATCCCACGAACGTGCGGAACGATTTGAAGTGGAATGATCATATAAAATTAATTGTTGGTAAGGCGGGTACCAGGTTGAGATTCATTGGGAGAGTGCTTAGAAAATGTAGTCTATCAACAAAGGAGGTGGCTTACAAAACACTCGTTCGACCTATACTTGAGTATTGCTCATCAGTGTGGGATCCGTACCAGATCGGTCTGACGGAGGAGATAGAGAAGATCCAAAGAAGAGCGGCTCGTTTCGTCACAGGGTTATTTGGTAACCGTGATAGCGTTACGGAGATGTTTAATAAACTCAAGTGGCAGACTCTGCAAGAGAGGCGCTCTGCATCGCGGTGTAGCTTGCTCGCCAGGTTTCGAAAGGGTGCGTTTCTGGATGAGGTATCGAATATATTGCTTCCCCCTACTTATACCTCCCGAGGAGATCACGAATGTAAAATTAGAGAGATTAGAGCAGCCACGGAGGCTTTCAGACAGTCGTTTTTCCCGCGAACCATACGCGACTGGAACAGGAAAGGGAGGTAATGACAGTGGCACGTAAAGTGCCCTCCGCCACACACCGTTGGGTGGCTTGCGGAGTATCAATGTAGATGTAGATGAACCAACCAACCACATCCTTTCGTCTTTCCCTCTCCTTCCCTCTTTCCTGATGAAGCAACCGTTGGTTGCGAAAGCTTGAATTTTGTGTGTATGTTTGTGTGTCTATCGACCTGCCAGCGCTTTTGTTTGGTAAGTCACATCATCTTTGTTTTTAGATATATTTTTCCCATGTGTAATGTTTCCCTCTATTGTATCTAAATTATCCACATATGGCGCATGCCATCTTTCCAAATAAGGTTCGAAAAGTGTTGTCACAATATTATTGCCTGTAATTCCCAAGTAGTCTTCACTGACTACTATGTCACACTTTGTGCCAGTATAAACTAAAAAATCAAGTAAAAAAACCTGTTTCACAACAACACAGAATAAACATTTTAATACCAGAATGACTTCTAGATGGAATGCACATTTGAAACCTAAGTGTCCCTTGAAAAATGGGGGACTTTGTAATGATGAAACATTTGGAATGGAGTGAGTGCTGTCCTAAACTTCCCCCCCCCCCCCCCCCAGATATAAAACAGCTGGAGCAGGAATATTGTTGTTGTGGGAATGCAACACTCAGAGTAACAATAAATAAGTGTTCTGAGAGACCAATATTCAGAATGTTTTAGGTTTATAAATCTTGTCATGAGAAGACATACTGTCAGGAAATACATTTCTGCTAGGCACATATCTTTCCAGGCCTTCAAACAGCTTTTATCACAAAGAGAGTACTGCAAACAGCGTAGTAACTGTTAGTCTCATCTACAGTAATCGAGACAAACTCCTCTGTGAATAACCTCTAAAAAACTTGAAGTGCACTAGTGTTTTTCTGGAAGTGTATAAGTCACACCTGAATGCATTGTATCAACATCGATAACCCAGGGCTTTGGCTCCATCTTGTACCACAGAAATTTGTCCTCAAACTTGTCTTTCTTCCCTGGTGGCATGTCATCTTCACCTTCATTATCGCTGCAGTTGTACTTCTGGAAGGCAAAGGTATGCAATGACAAAACCGACTTTCCAACACTTGAGAAGTCAAAGAATAAGAATCAAGAGGCACAGTGTCCTCAGTTTAGACGAAAAGGAGGAGGTTCTCTCTCACTACCACTTTCCATGTGAATATGTTCTATTTTTTGTCAGACGGCATGTACTTACTTATTTCCAAACACAATGCAACAATAGAAAGCAAGGCAAAAGGCCCATACACTACCATTTCTGCCATATGAATCACATCAAGGAAGCACTAGTAATCCTATCCACCGCATGGAATTCTAAAAGTGACATCATGTTGCCACATTGCTAGTATTTAGCACAAAAACTTCAAAATGTACAGATCTGACATTAATACTCCTAGTACACTTAGCTCCTGTGGCATATATACATTGTTACCACTCGAGGCACAGCCATCATATAAGTCATCAGCAGTAAAAGGGTTAATGTTACAAGGGAGTGCCTACATGGTGTGCCAAAGGGTACTTTACAACTTCAACGCCCTATAACTTGACTTGTAATTGACTTGAAGAAAAAAATAGTCAGTCTGATGCACCAACTAAAAAAGTTTTATATGTAAGGTAATCAATAAATGTTTTGCCTTTCCAGGTGACAAGAGCAACATATATTAAAAGAAATCTATGTTATTGCAGCGTGGCAGGAGCACCATAAATGAAGTGAAGACTGGAGTCCGTACTGGACAAGACGCAGGGTGCGGCTTGGTTTATTGAAACGAAGTCAGACACACAAGTTCAGAGAAAGTTCAGGATGCAATACAGGAAACCACCACCCTCTCAGTCATCCATAAGAGAACGGCACAGGAACTTCATGCAAACAGGGAGAGTGGATTTGAAGCACTATGTAATTGTGACAAAGATACGAAGAGAATTCAACATGTTTTCCAATATTCACCACATAAGCCTGTTCATAAGACATCAAAAGAACTGTGAATCCTTTGTACGACAGAGCAACAGATACTCAAAAAGTGTACAAACTGCAGTAGTTACAAGAAATCAAACCAGATGAATACTGCAGTAATGGCCTTGCAAGATGTTGCTAATTTGATTTTACAGTTTTGCAATATGATTTTGCAGTTGTGCATGATTTCTGACATTCAGCAAACTATGCCTTTTACAGTTTGATTCATGCCACTGAGAGCAATGTTTATTAACTATTGAAGAGAGTACAGTGGGTATTTCTACCGATCAGCTGAGGTTCAACTGATACATCTGGCTACTGCATTCTATGGCTTGTGGCTAATTCTAATGGAAATGACATGGCTTGAGGCTAATGGTAATGACATGGCTTGAGGCTAATGGTAATGTAAATGAATGACTGTGCCACGGTGCTGTTAATTGAACTCACTTCACTAAATGGTAGCTTTTATTAGTCAATCTGGCATATTCTGCTTGTTCTATGTTTCTTCCATGAGCTACCTTGGATAGTACACTTTACATGGCAGTTGAACAGAGCAGTTTTTGCACTGTTTGCTATCAACTTTACTATTAAGTAACCTCTCGCAAGAGTGAAAAGAAGCTGAGTGTCAGATTCAAAGATGTAACACTGGTTTTACTGAGAGAAATGGTAACTTTGATGACAGCCCTGACAGCAGGAAAGACAGGAAATGTGGAAAGTGAACTATCTGATAAAAGAGCAAAATTACAACAGTCACCTGAATCTATTTTTGTGTATAGAAGTTCATGTCACAGTCTTTTGTCTACTGGTAATAGGAAAGGAACAAATCTGCCACTGACAAATTGTTGTGCATGTTTTGTTGATGAACTCTGTGCAAAGTATTAAACAAACAAACTTATACCCGCATCAGAACACAGTTTCTCATTCCCCGTCAGGAGTAGGTCAAGTGCTCACAGTTAGCAAGATACAATGGAATCGGAATATTTATATTCCTGGTGATTTTCTACAAGCCAGAAATAAACCGTACTTGTCTAAGAGGAGTCACCTGCCACATCTTTAGAAAACTTATGAGTAAAGGAGGTTTTACCTTTTTAGCTTTTTGATGAAGTTCTTACACTATACTTCCAACGACCCTCAGTCACAGTGAAAAGAAAACATTTCATGTGCAAAAAATCATGATCTGAGATGTAAATTCAGATCTAGTGACTTTTTTCCAGTGTAGGTGATTTAGCATCATCCAGTTTTATGAAATATGTTAAGAGCTGCTCTACAGATGCCTGGGATTTTATTACTTGCATTGGAAAGTGCACAAATTATGGTAGCCACTAAGCCAAAGAGAAAATAGCTTCGAAAAATGTTTCTGGGTTTGCATTAGATTTGCTCTGAAAAGTCACCGTAACAATTAAAACATTATATATAGTTCAAATCTGGTCAAGAGAGTAACGAGGAGGAATACTGATGTCAGCAGACTGCAGCAGCACAGACACGACTTTGATGAATGAAATACTCATGAAAGGAAGAATACATAACAATCTACAGTTGCAAACAGATAATGACAAAACAAAAGTACAAAAGAGACAGTGTAATGATCTACATGTTCCACAACTCTGCATTTGTAGAGGCATATTCACAGAACAAGTCATGCAAAAGTGATATGATGATGTGGATTATCCAACAAATATGAGAGAGATGGACAAGAGTGATTTCCATTAGCAGTAATAGTATTTGTTCTGGAGTGAAATGAAAAAGTACTATCACAAGCTTCTTCACTATTAACTGGACATTGCACACTTTTATGTACACATTATATTGTACAACATGATGGTGAAAATTCAGAATGGAATTAATCACTGGTCTCAGTGACCAGTTAACTGCATCTCTTTACTACAAATATCAAAATCTGAAATATCATCTTCAAACACAAAAAGTGCGTAGACTCACAGTATGACATTTTTTAGACTTTTTGAAAAAGCATGTAACAGAAAAGACCAAAAAGAGTGTGTAATATAACTGGATTGATAAAAAAGCTACTCTCAAGCAACAGCAAGAGAAAACACAAAAAAGTTACGGAAATTTTCAAACTTTTCGAGCCAGTAGCTCCTACTTCTGGCAGAAGGGTTGAAAGGGAAGGAAGTGGAATGAAGAAACAGGACTGACGAGGTATAGAAAATGTGGAGAGTTACAGAAAAGTCACCCAGAACCCTGCATAGGGGGAGGCTTGCCGGAAGAGTTGAGAAGGAAAGGCTGGCACATTTCCATAACTTTTATATGCATCTTTTCCTCTGGCAACACTCTGAATAGATTTTTTATCCATGTTATATTTTCAAAAACTGGTTTTTTTGGTCAACAAGAGTGTATGGAATATATTGAAGGAAAAGCATGAATTTTATATTAGAACAGATATAATTATCTCTTTCACTGAAATTTGAGGTAGTTCATCCGAAGTGAATTATGCTACAGTACTTTGAGCAATGTAGCTTGCCTGCATTGTTTTATACTCACCGTGGTTTACTATTTGTCAACATGTTGTGCAGTTCATTACTGAAGGCATGATAAACTGTCCTGTCACTGCCACTATGTACTGATGACTATGTAGTTGAGCTAAAAGCTTGTGACGTAAGCAACATTGCTCTAAACATTATAACACTGTTCCTTCAATTAGTCACAAGTGTAGGTACTTTTAATAGTGTACAAGACTCTCAGCAGTGTTTGAAATAGGGCTACTGAAAATATGTTGTTCCATCCACATCAGCAAATAACTTGTGATAAAGTCAAATTAAATGGTTATGAACTGCGATGTTGCAGATTGTGACACACCTTCTTTCAAAACATTTCATTCAAAAATAACTGTTTTAGTCTTGTATGCCCCAGAAATGACATCAATCAAGGGAAGAATGGAAATCAAAGAGACAGAAAAACAAGAGAGGAAAACAATGAGAAAGGTCTATAGACCAGTTCAGAAAGAGTGGATCTGGATAGAGAGACTGACAAAAGAACTGTACAAATGAAGACAACTAGAAACAACAGGAGGAGGAGGCCAAAGTTCCATGGACATGAACACAGGGTGAACAAAGAGACAATGACAAACAAGATTTTTAACATAGTGATGACTAATACAGTGAAAACCTGCTGTGTAAAGGAAACAGTGAAAGACTTCAAGGAAATAAACATCTCCTCAGAAAACATGACAGACAGTTATTCCATGAGGTGACAAAATTCATGGGATACAGGATAATACTTTTGGCCTGCTTAGTATATGACACGGCATGGACTCAACAAGTTATGGGAAGTTCTCTGCGGAAATATTGAGCCATGCTACATCTGTAGCAGTTCATAACTGTGAATGTGCATGAACTTACCTCTCAATTATGTCCCATAAAAATCTGATGGGATTCATGCTGGGTGATCTGGCTGGCCAAATCATTTACTCGAACTGTCCAGAATGTTCTTCAAACCAATCATGAACAATTGTGGCCAGGTGACATAGCACTGTTATCCATAAAAATTCCATTGTTCGTTAGGAACATGAAGTCAATGAATGGCTCCAAATGGGCTCCATGTAGCCAAACACAACCATTTCCAGTCAATGATTCGTTCCATCGGACCAGAGGACCCAGTTCATTCCGCGTAAACACAGTCCACACCATAATGGCGCTACCACCACCTTGCAGAGTGCCTAGAAGATAACTGGGGTCCATGGCTTTGTGGAGTTTGCAGCAGTTCTAACCATACCATCAGCTCTTACCCACTCAAACAGGGACTCAGCTGACCCGGCCACAGTTTCCCAGTCATCTAGGGTCCACTCAATGTGGGCATGAGCCATGAGCCCAGGAGAGGCATTGCAGGCAACGTTGTGCTGTTAGCAAAGGCACTCACGTTGCTCGTCTGCCACCATAACCCATGAACACCAAATTTCGCCGCACTGTGCTAAGGGATATGTTTGTCGTACATCACACAATGATTTCTGTGGTTACTTCGGGCAGTGTTGCTTGTCTGTTGGCACGAACAACTCTAAACAAAAACCGCTGCTATAGGCCATTACATGAAGGCTATCAACCACTGTATTGTCTGTGGTAAGAGGTAATGCCTGAAAAGTGGCATTCTTGGCACACTCTTGACACTGTGGATCTGGCTCCAACTACGATTCCACATTCAATGCCTGTTAATTCTGCCGTGTAGTCATAATGATACTGGAAACCTTTTCACATGAATCACTGGAGTATAAATGACAACTCTGCCATGCACTGCCCTTTTATATTTCATGTATGTGATACCGCCACTATCTGTATATGTGCATATGCCACCACATGACTTGTCACATCAGCGTAAAGGCAGGTTATAAAATCAGAAAACAAAATTTTGAGCAAGTGTCCAGTGAGAAACAGGACAGAAGAGAGGAAGATGAAACTCGGTGAATATGTGACAGGTTTTTGGGAAGAAAGAATAAAGAGCTGGAAGAAAAAGGCCATAAAAACTGATTGTATTTTATTGCTCTCTTTGAGGGGCGACTTACGATGCTGCTGCTGCTGCTGCTGCTGCTGATGATGATGATGATGATGGTGGTAACAACGATAATAACAGTAATACACAGAAACTGGTCTCAAATGTAGTCAGTATGCTAAGAAGCATTAATGCATTCAAACATTAGAAAATGACTACAGAGCAAACAAATATATTGTAGGGCATATAGAGGTGACACCTCGTTGTGATACATATTCCACAATTATGTGGCATCCAAAAGATTAGCGTGTTGTAAGCTATCTGAGTGTCTCCACCTGATGTGGTCATATCATAAACGCTAACAACGGAAGGAGTAAATATAACTAATCGCCACATAGTTCAGATGTTAAGTGGTTGACAAGGATGTATACGAGGTTGAAGACATGATTCAGCTTTTGGATATCAAATCCTGTGCCGATCTGTCATATGCTGAAAAACATGCATTCACACAGAAATACACGGCTACAGTGTCCCAGGTGACTACATTGTCTGTACAAAGTAACTTGAATGGGGTGAGGGGTTGTGGCACATGGAGTGAGTGGGATGAGAAAGGCATGAGAGAAGGGTGGAGGGAAGATGTAGATGGACAGAGAGAGAGAGAGAGAGAGAGAGAGAGAGAGAGAGAGAGAGAGAGCTCTGAAGGACGGCAATGTCCAAAGCTTGGCAACTTTTTCAGTCTCATTTATGTGCCTATCAATTGCAAACTGCCTTAACTGTACGGTGATTGGTTACCTTCACTCTTTGCATTATCTTTATTCCACACAACATTTTCCATTATCATGTTCATATCACAAATGTACAATATGAATATTAACATAAAAACATTGGCTTGCTCCAGTGATTCCACTCCACTTTACTTCACCGTAACTCACAATAGCAGTTTACTCATTGCCAGCATTTCAGTTACTTCATAATAAAACCAGTTGACTTGTATGGAATATCAAAAACCTGAAAAACCTATGTTTTCAGAGGTTCCTATCAAACTTATTATGTTCTCCACTATACTGTGGCCAGTTTACTGATTAGACATTGTTATTCATCTTAATTCTCTCTATGAAATTTTACTTCTATATGGAAATTTTCGTCACAGACACATTCAGTCGACTTTGTTATTTTCCACTTAAAACAGAAGGTGATTTCATTGTGTAACTCTGAAAGTGTATAATTTTCTTTATATCATTAAAAAAAAGTCTGCCAACAAAGGCACACACACACCTCAACAATATCTGGAGCTTCTCTCTTGATATTTGCTGGATCTGGAGCTGTACATGGGCGTTTGGCAGGAGGAGATGGGGAGGCAGGAGGGCTTAGGCTCAGGATATCATCTTCTTCTGGAGCTCCTGCTATAGGTGAAGTCGGAATGCCACTGCGTGTACCACGCCGGCTGTGTCCAGTATCTGATGTTGCTCCATCAAACTATAAAAGAAAAAACAAATGATAAGCAGAAAAAAAAGTCACCCTCCATTAAAAAACAAAGAAAGTAGATAGACTTATTAAAACTGCTGGCGGTAAAAAGCCTAAGAGCATCAAAAATAGTACACATGACATGTGCCTTTTGGAAACTGAGATTATTCCATCTGATGCTCCATCAAAGTAAAATAAAAACAGGCAAAATAGTGGTACTATTGGAAAGCAAGCAAAGTGCCTCTGTAGATCCATCAGACGGATGTTTTTCTGTTCATTCATATCACAAAAGTTACACAAATCTCAATGTATTTCATAATTCTCCGTTCATATTGTTTTATTTTTATGCCAAGGAAACTGTCAAGCTTCACTTTTGTTTCATCACTTTCTTGTTATAAACTGTTAGAAAAAACAACTAAAAATTAAGCCATCAATGAAGTTCACTGCCACATAGACTCCCTTTTCACAATGATTTGCAATAAAAAAAAAGCAGGGTCTGCCTTTGAAAACCCAATTTCTTTATGACTCACAGAAAATGTTTGTTACAGCAATAAAGTGTTTACTTCAGTTGACAAAGGCTCATTTTTGGCACACACTTCTTCAAAACCTTCTGGTTGTTACATATTTACACTGTCCAGTCACATTAATGTAAGCACCTGTAAAAAGCCTGAATAACCATCTTTTGCAGCAAAGACCACTGCAAGATGTACAGGAAGAGTGTCAATGAGGTTCTGGAAAGTACCGACTACACTGCAGTGGCCAGCTGTGCTAGGCTTCTTGGCTTAGGATCCCTGGCACGAACAGCCCGATCAACGTGGTCCCACTCTTGATTGGGTTTAAATCAAGGGACTGTGGTGGCCATAAGGGTATGGCAAACTTATCCTGGTGCTCTTCGAACTATGCATGTACACTGTGTGACATGTTGCATTGTCCTGCTGGCAGATGTCAACATGCAGAAGAAAAATAAATTGCATGTAGGAGTGGACATGGCCCCAGGGATAGATGCATACTTTATGTTGCTCCACTGTGCATTCCAGAATAACGAGATCACCCAGGAAATGTCATGAAACCATTCACCAGACCATAACACTCCTTCCTCCAACCTCAACCCTTCTGACAACACTTGAACGGTATTTTGCTTTCAGACTTTTCACACCCTATACACTAATGGCCAACTGTCAATCCGTCACCTGAGAAGGGCACCAGTCGCCACTCAGTGGACATCCATTTGCAGTACTAGCACGTAAATTCCAGTCTTTGTTGCTGACAAACAGCAGTAAGCATGGGTGTATGAACCAGGTGCCTGATGCAGAAGCCCATACACAGCAACACTGCTGAACGGTTGTTGACGAGACATTGTTGGTAGCCCCTTGGTTTATCTGGGCAGTGAGTTGCTAAACAGTTACACACATCTCTGCAGCCATCATTCATCCATGTCATCTACGGCTTGCGATGCACCACAGTCATCTCAGCAGCAGTTTTGCATAGCGCCATTTTGCCATGCACAGTATACTTTTTAAAGTGGCACATGAACAGTTTACAAACTTCACTGTTTCAAAAGTGCTTCCACATTTCGGATGTCACAAAAATCGCTCTGTTTCCCCATTATGACAATGACTGAACTGTTTTCCACATCTTCCCAACATGCTTTACATATGCTCCACTGCTAGTGCTGCCACTTGCCATCTGTGATTGTTTACTGCATGCTGACATCTAACATAGGCAGCAGTAACATTAATGTGGCTGCACCATGTAGTTAAGCTTCAAATATTTAACTCTAAAAAATTATATTCACATGAAGATTTTGAAGGATCAACATCTCAGAAAGCTTCATTTAATGAACTTCAAATAGCACTGAATTGAGCTTTAAGTTAAAGTACTTCTTATCAGCTGCAGCTTTTTAATGAACAACCCAATGACACTGCAATACTCTGAAATTCTTATGATCCTGAAGTCCTGCGTTCAATCCCAGATAGGGATGGAGATTTTCCCTCATTCCATTTCCTCCATGACAATCCCAGCACCACACACACACTGCTATCAAATCAGTAGCAGAAATCTTTCCTGGGGGAAGGTCAACAGTCCAGTCACAAGCTTATATCACATACTTTACACTGAAATTACCTTTAATAGCTACAGCCTCATCTTTCTGAAACCATGTCACATCTAAAACCAATGTCTCTGCAGTTGTGAGATGAAGAAATTGTTATTCATGGACACACACCACACAAAACTGACACCTGCAGGCCAGCGGTTGTCCCTGTTAATTCTGTCCAGTAATGTTGTGCACAAATTGCAATCACTCACTTTATCTGTCAGTTGTAACTGTTGAGCCACTTGCAGTTTATAAGGATGAAATTTTAAAAACTGTTTCTTCATCCTCTGCAAAGACTTGCAAGGGCTTTATAATGTTCTGCAATGGTGATGGACAAACTGCTGGGGGTTTTGTTGCAGAGCTGTATGAACTCATCAGATATTTTCCGGCATTCGAATTACCTCTTCAACTCCATCATGTTTCGCACTGGTTACAGAACCTGTCTCACCACACTGTTTTATCCACCTGGATATTGTCCTTCTGTCTGGAACATGAAAATGCTGGTCTCCTCCACATCAAATTGGACAGCCACAATACTCTGCCACAACAGAATTCCTCCACTGCCTCAGTATGCACTTGCACTGGCCAACATTCCATACTGAACTGAATGGCATACTATGTGGGTCTCATCAGACATATTAGATGGTGCGAGCATGTCTACATCTTAGGACAGTAGCCAACAAAGTGTACCATTTCGGTGACTCGCCCTGTATTATTTACCTCCATCACATTTAGATATTTAAAAATGTATCCTCTGCTCTGAGCTTCATTTAGAACTTGCTCAAGTTCATCATACACTTACTTGTTTCAAAAAGAAAATTCCGCAGAACTCACTGAAATAGGATTTAAAACATATTACGAAACAAACAATTGTGGGCAAAAGTTTACGAGAGGTTGTCCAATATGTTAATACCTGTTACAATAAATCATGGGAATTCAGAAGGCAGATTATGGGCAGCCAAGGTCATACTAATGAGACAATTTTCTTTTGATTGTAGGAAAAATAAATGTTTGTTACTAATGGGAAAACAATTTCTTGAGTTGCTAGCAGTCAGAATGTAATAAAATCATAATCTAATCTCCCCCCCCCCCCCTCCTCCAAAATAAACAAACACTTAGGAAATGATTTGGGTGAAGGTCACAGTTAAAGCAGGCTCAGACATGGTAATTGGATTTCTCTATAGGCCCCCTGGCTCAGCAGCTGCTGTGGCTGAGCACCTGTAGGATAATTTGGAAAATATTTCGAGTAGATTTCCCCACCATGTTATAGTTCTGGGTGGAGATTTTAATTTGCCGGGTATAGACTGGGAGACTCAAACGTTCATAACGGTTGGCAGGGACAAAGAATCCAGTGAAATTTTTTTAAGTGCTTTTTCTGAAAACTACCTTGAGCAGTTAAACAGAGAACCGACTCGTGGCGATAACATATTAGACCTTCTGGTGACAAACAGACCCGAACTATTTGAAACAGTTAACGCAGAACAGGGAATCAGCGATCATAAAGCGGTTACGGCATCGATGATTTCAGCCGTAAATAGAAATATTAAAAAAGGTAGGAAGATTTTTCTGTTTAGCAAAAGTGACAAAAAGCAGATTACAGAGTACCTGACGGCTCAACACAAAAGTTTTGTCTCAAGTACAGATAGTGTTGAGGATCAGTGGACAAAGTTCAAAACCATCGTACAATATGCATTAGATGAGTATGTGCCAAGCAAGATCGTAAGAGATGGAAAATAGCCACCGTGGTACAACAACCAAGTTAGGAAACTGCTGCGGAAGCAAAGGGAACTTCACAGCAAACATAAACATAGCCAAAGCCTTGCAGACAAACAAAAATTACACGAAGCGAAATGTAGTGTGAGGAGGGCTATGCGAGAGGCGTTCAATGAATTCAAAAGTAAAGTTCTATGTACTGGCTTGGCAGAAAATCCTAAGTAATTTCGGTCTTGTGTCAAAACAGTAGGTGGATCAAAACAAAATGTCCAGACACTCTGTGACCAAAATGGTACTGAAACAGAGGATGACAGATTAAAGGCCAAAATATTAAATGTCTTTTTCCAAAGCTGTTTCACAGAGGAAGACTGCACTGTAGTTCCTTCTCTAGATTGTCGCACAGATGACAAAATGGTAGATATCAAAATAGACGACAGAGGGATAGAGAAACAATTAAAATCGCTCAAAAGAGGAAAGCCGCTAGACCTGATGGGATACCAGTTCGATTTTACACAGAGTACGCGAAGGAACTTGCCCCCCTTCTTGCAGTGGTGTACCGTAGGTCTCTAGAAGAGCGTAGTGTTCCAAAGGATTGGAAAAGGGCACAGGTCATCCCCGTTTTCAAGAAGGGACGTCGAACAGATGTGCAGAACTATAGACCTATATCTCTAACGTCGATCAGTTGTAGAATTTTGGAACACGTATTATGTTAGAGTATAATGACTTTTCTGGAGACTAGAAATCTACTCTGTAGGAATCAGCATGGGTTTCAAAAAAATAGTCATGTGAAACCCAGCTCGCGCTATTCGTCCACGAGACTCAGAGGGCCATAGACACGGGTTCACAGGTAGATGCTGTGTTTCTTGACTCCCGCAAGGCGTTCGATAAAGTTCCCCACAGTCATTTAATGAACAAAGTAAGAGCATATGGACTATCAGACCAATTGTGTGATTGGATAGGAGTTCCTAGATAACAGAATGCAGCATGTCATACTCAATGGAGAGAAGTCTTCCAAAGTAAGAGTGATTTCAGGAGTGCCGCAGGGGAGTGTCATAGGACCGTTGCTATTCACAATATACATAAATGACCTAGTGGATGACATCGGAAGTTCACTGAGGCTTTTTGCAGATGATGCTGTGGTGTATCGAGAGGTTGTAACAATGGACAATTGTACTGAAATGCAGGAGGATCTGCAGCGAATTGACGCATGGTGCAGGGAATGGCAATTGAATCTCAATGTAGACAAGTGTAATGTGCTGCGAATACATAGAAAGATAGATTTAGCTACAAAATAGCAGGTCAGCAACTGGAAGCAGTTAATTCCATAAATTATCTGGGAGTACGCTTTAGGAGTGATTTAAAATGGAACGATCATATAAAGTTGATCGTCGGTAAAGCAGATACCAGACTGAGATTCATTGGAAGAATCCTAAGGAAATGCAATCCGAAAACAGAGGAAGTAGGTTACAGTACGCTTGTTCGCCCACTGCTTGAATACTGCTCACCAGTGTGGGATCCGTACCAGATAGGGTTGATAGAAGAGTTAGAGAAGATCCAACGGAGAGCGGCGCGCTTCGTTACAGGATCATTTAGTAATCGTGAAAGACTCTGCAGGAGAGACACTCAGTAGCTCGGTACGGGCTTTTGTTAAAGTTTCGAGAACACACCTTCACCGAAGAGTCAAGCAGTATATTGCTCCCTCCTAGGTATATCTCGCGAAGAGACCATGAGGATAAAATCAGAGAGATTAGAGCCCACACAGAAGCATACCGACAATCCTTCTTTCCACGTACAATACGAGACTGGAATAGAAGGGAGAACTGATAGAGGTACTCAGGGTACCCTCCACCACACACCGTCAGGTGGCTTGCGGAGTATGGATGTAGATGTAGATGTAGTTGGTGAGGTGTTACACGAAATGTGAGCTACACTTCATGGAAAACAGTGCATGGGGACTGGAAGTGTGAGTGAGTCCCATACTGCTAATCACCTTAAAATATATTACTGTGTCAGGCTGCACACACCTGTAGGACTGTAGGAGGGGACTAAGGACACTTAGATGACGATATTGTAAACAGCTATTGTCGGCACCTTATAAGTCACTTCCAATATCACTTATGCTTACATTATTACTTTTGCTCTCAGTGGAACTGGCTTGTACACTTGTCAATTGTTTGTTCAACTAACAGATAATCCTCTTTAAACTCATAACACAAAACCATTCTTTTTCTATTTTAATTATACCATACAAGATGAAAGTAATATTCTTCTTCTGTAAATAGTGTTTCATTGTAGCACAGAGTAGATGGAGTGAACTTAAATTTGGATGGTACAGAGATGACCTACGATTTGATAGCTCATATTTGGCATGGGTAACATCAATTTTAAATGTTCTAAATCTTCTTCTGCTTATTTAAGAAAAGAGCACAGTTCTGCTTTGTATACAACTTCATGAAATTAATTATTTC
Source organism: Schistocerca piceifrons (assembly GCF_021461385.2). Classification (NCBI taxonomy): domain Eukaryota; kingdom Metazoa; phylum Arthropoda; class Insecta; order Orthoptera; family Acrididae; genus Schistocerca; species Schistocerca piceifrons. The sequence goes on from NC_060138.1 coordinate 537,201,769, forward strand.
GTCATTCTGAGAGTAAAAGTTAGGCGATGAATTATCTTCAATACTATGAAAAGGAAAATCACAAATTCTCACCCTGTACTTAATTATTAATAATTCATTTGGTATGAACACCTAGCACCACCAGCATTCACAATGACAGTTCATTTTACCTTTGAAAGTGGTGCATGATGCCTTTGTTCTTATCAGCACTACAAGAACATGCAGTTCATAATGAGTTCACGTAAGTCTTGTTAAAGTACATAATAGACCTCCCATTCTTTCCATACTTATTTCAAATATTGCAGCCATAATTTGAAAGCATATTCCTTTCTCATAAATAATTTCAGCTTTTCTGCCATTTTTCCCCATCTGTATCTCTATTTGCCAATAATCTTTTGTGGAGCCTACCTAAAAAATTTATCTTCCGTTTCAAAACTGGAAGCTTTGTTCTCAACAAAGGGTATTCATCATTCATACCATGGAAATATACTGTCCAATGAATCAACCAAGGTTCCACTGCAGCTTCTTCTGAGAAAGTTTTATTTCACACTGAAAATGATCCAGCTTCTTTGTTAAATCCTATGGCCCTCCCTCACACAGTATTTGTTTTTCAGTATGACTCAACACGTTTAAAACAAATAGGCCAATTTAGATCAGACACGTACTTCATAAGCTTGCATACACAACTCTATGTTTTCTTAATGTCTGCTTGTGTCTGTATGTGTGGATGGATGTGTGCGTGTGTGCGAGTGTATACCTGTCCTTTTTTCCCCCTAAGGTAAGTCTTTCCGCTCCCGGGATTGGAATGACTCCTTACCCTCTCCTTTAAAACCCACTTCCTTTCGTCTTCCCCTCTCCTTCCCTCTTTCCTGATGAGGCACCAGTTTGTTGCGAAAGCTTGAATTTTGTGTGTATGTTTGTGTTTGTTTGTGTGTCTATCGACCTGCCAGCGCTTTTGTTCGGTAAGTCACCTCATCTTTGTTTTTATATATAATTTTCTTAATCAAGGTTAGAGATGCTCTGTGAATGCAAAGGCAGTCACCACAGGTCTGAATAAGCTCCTTCCCCATCATACAAAACCAGCACAAGGCAATGTGCATGTTGATTGAGCTAGCTGAAATCACAGTTTATGTTACAACCTGCAGACTATACCACAACACAAGGACGACCCATAGTAATCATTACTCAGAATAATTATACAAATTCATTTAATTAAGCTTTGCTCATGGCAAATACAGCTAGCAACTCCATACCTAACATACAATTCAGGATACACTGCACACCAGTCCTTAAAACAAACAAGATTTCAGAATCATATTTGTTGGCTTCAAAAACTCATAAGCAAACTGTAACCTTTCAATCTAACTTTGACCTCAGGCTCTGCTGCAGATTAGTCTGTCACCACAACCATGATTTTGTATTTCAAACAGAACTCATCAATAAATGTTTCAATATAATAAATGTGTGAAAAGTACTATAATGGAAAATCCAGGATGGAATGTAACAAAATTATGAAAAGGAAAGTTGCCACTCACCATATAGGGGAGATGCTGAGTTGCAGATATGCACAATGAAAAGACTGTCACAAATAATGCTTTCAGGCCGCAAGGCCTTTGTCAAAAATAGACCACACACACACACGTCATTTATTTTTGATGATGGCCTTATGGGCCGAAAGCTTTATCTGTGACAGTCTTTCTGTTGAGCCTATCTGCGACTCAGCATCTCCACTAGATGGTGAGTCGCAACTTTTTCATAACACTGAAAAGTACTATACACACACACACACACACACACACACACACACACACACACACACACACACACACACACAAACTGTCAATCTTTGGCCGACACAAAAAGAGAAGTAGGGGAAATCCATACATTGTGAGAAATTAGTGTTTTCCAGCATACGGATCTCATTTGGTTAAGAACTTGTGACTGATATCTGGTCTACTTAACACAGCACACTGATAGACCACCATAAACTTTAGTCAAATTCTGCCCTTACTAATCCATTGCATATGCTTGGATTGATTTACCAGTAATGGCAGTTAGTTGAAAGATTTCTTATGCATCTTATTCAATACAAAACAATAACATAATACATTCTTTTAGCCCTATAGGTTGACAGCTATTCTCTTGGAAATATTTTTTAATCATACGATTTACTTGTGTCAATGTGCTTGCAAGTTTATATGTCCCAGACACATTAAGTAAATATAGCATTTCTACTCACAATTTTGGCTGAACAGTAGTGCTTCAGAACTGTCCACTGACCTAGTTGTTTGCATTTATTAGATGAAACATTTTCTTTGGTTTGGCACATTTACTTGAATTTTTCTTCCATTGGACTGAACAAGAGTTGTAGTTGTCCTATTTTGTTCCCACAGTTCAATAATACAGCATGTATCATTGAATAAATTAAAACTCCATTTTTCCTATGTTATTATGTTCCAAAGATTTTTAAAGCTAACATAATACATTCCTTGCCAAATGTAGATTAAATGAAATCGTTTTGGGGAATGTATTTTCTTCGTGTTTTGTTTATGTGATGACCACCACTTCACATCGTAGCAGGATATAAGATTCAAAACAATCCAACCAGTGGCAGCACCGTGTCCGGCTATGGCTACATCAGCCACTCTACCAAAAAGATTGGTAGCAGCAACAACAACAACACTAGCCACAGCGTGTTGGGAAGGATTGCTGGCTGGCCAGACAGGCCAACTTTGATACATCCAATATAGGATAAATCATTGTGATCTGGAAGTGAGTCTCACCTTCGGCCATCACCGTGCTCACACAAATGCGAAGCATCCTTATTTAAAGAAGTACACAGGCCACTACAGCCAATTCACCTCGCTTCGCTGCACTATGCTGTTACCTATGCCAATGACAGAGCTACAACCATGCTCCAAATCATGGACTAGCAGTTTTGGTATATTCGATCAATTACTGTCTATGCTTGGCCAGACTACCTGACATCGTTTATGAGAATGGACTTTGGTTTGTGAACTGGACCTGGATTTTTGTGGTGTGTGTAATAAACATGTATCAGTGATCCAGTCTGTGTTCTTTCAGTCATAACAGTTTATGCACCAGATATATCTACAAGAAACTTTGGTAGTTTTGCCACATCTATGCTAATACATTCCATTTCATCACACTTGGGACAAAATTTTTAATTTGTTTACATGATATTTGATTTTATGTTCAAACAGAATGCATGATTTACCCCAAATTTCTTTTGCACTATTTCATCCACACAAAATAAGCAACTGATTAACTTAGTACTCTAGTTGTCAGACTTACTGCTTTTGAACAATCCTGTAGACATTCTTCAACACAAATAGCTCCATGTATAAAAGTATAATATAACAGGATAAAGAAAGCTACTCCTCATGTGACAGGGAAAAAAGAAACGAAAAAACAAGTGGAAATGAACAAGCTTTTGGGACTGTGACTCCTCCAGACAGAAGGGTTGACGGGAAAGAACTGGTGAGCTATAGAAAATGAGAAGACTTATGGAAAAGTTGCTCAGAACCCTGGTTCAGGAGCTTGTGAGAAATTAAAAGGTGGAAGATAGGATCACAACCAAAAAGAGATTACTGAAAAAGCCAATACGAGTGAAAAGCTAAGTGCATTCTGTGGCAGACAGATGAGTAGGGCGGAGGAAAATGGACAGGTTGGAAAATAAGAAAGGAGCAATGAAAAGGAATAGTTATTGAACAGGAATGCTGAGAACATAAAGGAAATTTAAGCCAGTTAGGTGGCCAGAACCAAGCACATCTTGCAAGGCCGGTTCCTACTTCCAAAGTACTGGGAAACTCTGGACAGTGTTTACATAACAGCTGCTATGCAATGCGTGGTTTCACCGGTGGCTCTCCCTTTTGACATATATTTTGCCAGTTACAGGGCTGGTGTAGGTGGTGGTTGGAGGGTGCATATGGCAAGTCTTACAGGAAGGACAGTCACTTGGTAAAGAACCATAGGGTAGGAAAATGGGGTGCAGAAAGAGTGTAGTGTCTGGCCAGGATACTGCACAGATTGAAGCTGGCAAGGAGAGGGGAGCAACGAAAAGCTATTCTAGGCGAGGTGAGCAAAATATTGACAGAATGTGCCTTATTTCAAGGCATGATTTTAGGAAGTCATTGCCCTATCAAAGCAGCTAGTTAATACATTAAAGATCAGGGCAGTACTGAGTGTCAGCAAGCGTACAAATGTCATAATGTAAGTACTGTTGTTTATTTGTAGGTTTAATGTGAAAGTTCTGTCCCACACAGTCTTGTGTTTGAGGCAAACTTATTTGCTCAGATGCAGACACTTCACAGCAATACACCACCATTCACACCTCAGCCTTCACAGCCCTCCAGAAAACAACTTAGAAATATGCCTCTTGTCACTCAGTTCTGTCTTGGTCTTGAATGTATTAATCAGCTACTTAGAAAGGGCTACCACTTCCTAAGTCATGCTCTGAAATGAGGTCCATTCAATTCTGTCAACATTTTCTCCATATCATCTAGATTAGCTTTTAGCCCCCCCCCCCCTCCCCCCACAATAACCTGATCAGACCCTATGGTCCTTCCACACCCACTTCCCTGCCCTATAGCTCTTACCCCTGTGACCATCCCCACTGTAAGGCTTGCACATGCATCCTCCTTCCATCACCTACATACAACACCCCTGTAACTGCAAAATACACATCATCAAAGGGAGAGCCATATGTGAAATGACCTGTCATGTAAACACTATCCAACCTTCTATGCTGGTATGACTACTACTGAGTTATGGTTACAATTAATGGACACAGAGACAGGGTGTAGACTGGTAACACACAAAACCTTTGTCGAGCATGCTCAATAACATGACAATCATGACCCCAGTGCTTATATCACTATAAGTGCCCTCTGTATCCTTACTCCTGACACCGTTTCTCAGAACTCTGCAGGTGGCAATCAGTTTTATGACATGTGCTTTGTCCTCACATCATAGCTACCTTAAATTTACATTAATTTCATTGGTCTCAGCATTTCTTTTCAACCACTATTCCTTTGTCATTTTCTGACCTGTCGATTTTTCTCCACCCCTCTCATCTGTCTACCACAGAATGCACTTAGCTTCCTGCCTCTATTGTTTTTTTTTCCTTGGTTATTACCTTATCTTACACCTTTTTTCCACCTTCTAAGTTCTCAGGTTTTCAAATCTTGTCCAGTTCAGGCACCAACAATCAGTCTTTCCTCCTCACCCTGTTCAGTAAGTTTCTTCTGACACTGGGTTCTGGGTGACTTTTCTGTAACTCTTCCCATTTCCTAAACCTCACCAGTACTTTTCCTGTGCAAAACCAACTGGAGCTTACACACCGAAATCAAAACTACAGAATACTAAGACAGTGAGCAGTTAAAAAACTACTTTATGTCAATCCCAGTTGACAGAAGAGAAGACAGCTAAAAACAGGGATGTGGAGAAAGGGCTATAAAAGACACCATACAGAAACGGAGGTCCAGAACTAAAAATTAAATGGCCTTTGCCATACTGCTACAACCAACAAAAAGTAAAATGCAGTCAACAATCATTGCGTCATTTGCTAAAACGAACGATAACTCTTATGGCAAACCCAAGTGGGAATGTAAATGGTTAAAAAATGGGCATTCTGTCAGGAAATGGCTGACAGTTAAAACTTGGGCACAATTTGTACAAAGTGGTGGGGGAGTGCCACTTAATAAATAACAATGGCTAAAAAGACAACCTAGTTGAAATGACCTCCTCCTGGCGGGAGGGCTGAGAGGAGGTAATCCAAGCTGCTGGGAGAGTCTTAATAATCTTGAGATTACTTCAACGAAGGGAGGACCAATGGCAATGCTGAAGTGACACCACCTCCTGACAGACGGCAGCACAGAGATCATCAGAGGGAACATAGGAACTAGTGGGCACAGGTACGAGGCCTGCAGTCTTGGCAGCAGCATCAGCAGCCTTGTTTCCTGGCGGACCAACGTGACCGGGAATCCATATAAACATCTCAGTGGCCCCAGCAAGAGTGAGCAATTGACAGTTTTCCTGGACCCATTGCACTAAGGGATGAGTGAGCTCGGCTGTAAATATTGAGCAGTGTGCTGGAAGAAGATATCAAAAAACATTGGTGCCAGTGTTGAAGACATGCCTCACAGCACAGTTAGTCTGAAAGCCATCAGTGTACACAAAGGTACTATCGCGAAGTTCCATGCAAAGGTCATGAAATTGAAGGTGATAGAGTGAGCTTGGAGTAGTATCCTTAGGAAGTGAATGAAGGCCAAGGTGAATGAACATGGGCCGCCGCACGAAGCCAAGGTGGTGAGGGTCCACACCCACCGGGAAAGTTACAGGCAGTGTGAAGTTAAACAGCTGAAGCAAGAGCCAAAAGCGGACTCCAGGAGATAACAGGGAAGAGGGATACACCCCATACTGGTGATCAAAGGAGTCATCGTTGAAGGAGGTATAGGATAGGTAACCACGCAGGGGAGACAAAACAGCATGCATACCTGTTGAGGAGATATAAAAGGCACCAGTGGTCAAACAGATGCCACGATGGTGGATAGTGTTCAGATGGCGTAAGAGGGGCGGATGTGCAAATGCATAAACAAAGCACCCATAGTCTAGTTTCGAACGGACAAGGGACCAGTACAAACAGATGAGGGTGGTCCGTTCTGCACCCCAGGAAGCACCATTGAGAACACATAAGACAAAGAGGGACCGCGTACAGCAGGCTACCAGGTAAGACACATGGGAGGACCAGAAGAGTTTCCTATCGAGAATGAGCTCCAGGAATTTCACAATTTCAACGAACAGAAGGGCAACAGGCCCAATATCTAAAGATTGTGGGGAAAACCAACTGCATCACCAGAAATTCATACAAAGTGGTTTTGTCAGCAGAAAAACTATAGCCATTGTCAATGCTCCAAGAGTAAAGACGATCGAGACACTGCTGAATACGTCACTCAATGAGGCAGGTCCATGGAGAACTGTAATGGATGGCAAAATCGTCAACAAAAAGGTAGCTGGCTATGATTGGTGGGAGACAGGCCATTATAGGGTTAACAGTGATAGCAAAAAGGACGACGCTCAGGACGGAACCCTGAGGCACACTGTTTTCCTGGATAAAGGTGTCCGACAAGGCAGAACCCCCCCCCCCCCCCCCTTTTAAAAATTCCTCAATGAAATGAAACAGGGCAGGCGGCCATGGAAGGCGCCATGTGTAGAGAGTACGGAGGATACCAGTTCTCCAGCAGGTGTTGAAGGCCTTCTCCAAATCGAAAAACATGGCCACAGTCTTGGATTTCCACAGGAAACCATTAATGAGATGGGTGGACAAAGTGACAAGGTAGTCAACTGCAGAACGGCGCACTCTAAATCCACACTGTGCAGTGGTTAGTAAATTGTGAGACTCGAGCCACCATGTCAGCCTGGCATGACTGATATGTTCCAGCACCTTGCAAACACAGCTGCTGAGAGAGGTAGGGCAATAGCTAGAAGGAAGGTGGTTGTTATTACCGGTCTTAGGTATGAGTATGACAGTGACTTCATGCCAGCATCTGCGAAACGTGCCCTCTGCCCAGATGCGGTTGTACGAAGTAAGCAGAAAGTGCTTATCTTCAAGAGAACTGTTCGGCAACATCTGACTGTTAATAGTGTCTGGCCCTGGGGCGGAGGATCGGGATGAAGTGAGAGCATGATCTAGCTCCCTCATAGTAAAGGTGGCATTGTAGCACTCAGATTCTGAGAAGAGAAGAGTATCGCCCGAGCCTTCTCTGCTCATTTTCAATGGAGGAAGGCAGGGTGATAGTTGAAAGAGCCCGCAATTTCCACAAAATAGTGGCCCAAGGTGTTGGAGATAGCAATTGTGTCCATGATGACATTGTCTGCTGCTGTGAGACCAGAAATTGGGGAATGGATTGTGGTTCCAGAGAGCCATCGGAGGTTGGCCCACGAGACGGAGGATGCGGGGGAACTCTTAAAAGAACTAGTGAATGAAATCCAGCAAGTTTTTTTGCTATTTCCAATAATGCAACGACATTGTGCACACATCTGTTTATAATGAATGCAGTTTGCCACCGTAGAATGACTGTTAAAAACATGGAGAGCACATCTTCGGCCGCAAATTGCGTCATGGTATGCCTCAGTCCACCAAGGGACTGGGACACTGCATGGTAAAGAGGAAGTGCTAGGAATGGAACATTCTGCAGTGGTAAGGATAACGTTTTTAAGATATTCTAACTGGTTATCATAACTGGGGAAATCTTGTTCTTCGAAGGTCGCCAGGGAGGAGTAAAGCTGCCAGTCGGCCTTAGTAAGCTGCCTTTTGGGTGTGCACGCAGGTGGGATAGGCGTCAGCAAACAGATAGCGCATGGAAAATGATCACTTGAGTAGGTCTCAGAAAGAACGGATCACTCAAGAAGATGGGCAAGCTGGGCAGTGCAGAAGGATAGGTCTAAATGGTAATAGGTGTGAGTCAAATCGAAAAGGAGTATGGGTGCTCCTGTGTTAAGGTAGAAGTAGTTAAGTTGATGGAGAAGGTCAGCCAAGAGGGCACCACTCTGACAGGTTCTGGGAGAACCCCAAACGGGATGGTGCACATTAAAATCGCCGAGCAGCAGAAATGGGTGAGGTAGCTGCCAAATATGTGGGAGGAAGCCTGCCCTGGTGACATCGAATGACGGAAGGATATAAATGGTACAAAGGAAAAATGTCACGTGAGGGAGGAAAAGGATAAATGAAACAGCTTGAAGGCAGGTAGTCAGGTAGATGGTTTGACTATGAACGTCGTCCCATATGAGCAGTATGACTCCATCATGAGGTAGAATGCTGGCCTCAAGGGGAAGGTCAAAACAGACTGGGAAGAAATGTGAAAGATCAACGTGGTCATGAGGATGCAATTTTGCTTTCTGAAGGAAGAGTACATGGGGACGCCGCAATTCTAAAAGCAGCCGTAAATCCTCTTTGTTCGATCGAAGGTTGCAAATATTCCATTGGAGGAGAATCATGATGAGGAAAAAATAAAGAGGTGTCACCTCGGTGACTGCTGAGTGACAGCCTTCGAAGACTCGCAGCTACAGGACACAGAGGCAGGAGGATGCTGCTCCATGAGGTCCACAGAAGCATCTGCTCTCTTGTGCTGTCAGTATGCAGAGTCCAATGCAGAAAAATGGTTGGTGGCATGCACCAGCGACAGGAAGGCCGGCTGTGCGAAGGTATCATGTAGCAACACTGTCAAAGAGGCTCTTCAAGTCTGTGAAGAAGAATACCGTTCGCCTTTTGATGGACTGCTTCGAACCTTTATGGTTAGCAGAGGAAGACTCAGGTGTTGGTTGGCTGGAGGGACGTAAGAAGTCTTCACAGAAGAACTCCTTCTGTCGTTTCCAGCCTGCTGGTTGCGCAGCGTGTGGCATCGCCCCTTGAGGTAAGAGTTTGATGGCTTGTTGCACAGCGGGACAAGGGGACAGCGATGCTACCTTGACAATGGGCGGCTTCAAAACCCCAGAGCTGAATTTGAAGTCACATGTCTGCGTGGTCATGTCCTTTATGGAGCAAGAAGTACCAAGAACAGCACTGCAAGTGCCAGATGGTATAACACAGTGTTTGCGACTAGCCAATAACTTGCAAGCGACCGGGCAAGGAACTTTTTCTTTTACCCAGATCTCCTGAGAAGCCCACTCATCGAGATACACGGGACAATCTCGAAATGAGATGGCGTTGTGACTGTTTGCATTCTTTGTTTCTCCGTGTCAACGTACTGCACTGAGATACTGGCTGAAAAATGGGGTGTGGAAGTACAACTCTGACTACTTTAAATAATGTAGCTGACAGGTGCACATTTCCAATTCACAGTTGTTTACTTTCACTTTTCACAACCCCCACCCCCCATATATATATTTAATATGGCCAGTTCAATACTGTTTTAACTTTCCATAAGACTCATTAATAGTTTGTAGACAAACCTCCTCATACTGCTACAATAGTTTACTATTGAACATCTATCACCAGTAGAAACCTAACCAGAGAGTTCACAGTTCTTGAAGAATAGAATGGTACGTATGGAACAGACACTGTCATTGTTTCAACACACAGCCTAATAGTGTTACACTTATTTCATGGACGCATTGTTGTTGATCTAACCAACATAGGTTTCTCGTCTGAGACTCAGCCGTGGACTGACTGTCTCGTGACCAACATTCGGACCCTTATATATCCTCACAATAATAGGCAGTGAAACTAAACATTGTTCAAAATTAAATTTTCAGAAGTTACAATTACTTAGCTCATTAAATTAACGGAATACATCAAAAAACTCGTTCCTTTTAACAGTTTCTTCTACTACAAGAGTCAGGCCGAATTATTTGTTTAAATCATGAAATTAACAAATATTAGTATGCAGACAATACTTTGGACAAAACTGTTAATTACTTTGGAATTAATGAAGGGCTGGTTTTGCAAACATGTTTCCGAAGAGAGCCAAATAGATACTTTAAGATTCCTAGTATTTCATCTTTCAAATGTTTATAATCAGTACAGCATTTAAATTTGTTTATAAGTCAACAGTAGAATTTAAGTTATGAAACAATTGCTGATTTCACCCTATAACTAATAGTAGATAGTAACTAGTAATATTCAAACTAAATTTGAAAATCAATTACATACAAAAAGTTAAGCACAAAATTAGATCTGTTGTTATATTCTTTAAAACTGAGACCCAACCTTTCTCTTTTATGAAAATGCAGGTTGTACTCACGTATTGTTGGTTGGTTTTGGGGAAGGAGACCAGACAGCGTGATCATCGGTCTCATCGGATTAGGGAAGGATGGGGAAGGAAGTCGGCCGTGCCCTTTCAGAGGAACCATCCCGGCATTTGCCTGGAGCGATTTAGGGAAATCACGGAAAACCTCACGTATTGTTTTTTGTTGTTGTGGTCTTCAGTCCTGAGACTGGTTTGATGCAGCTCTCCATGCTACTCTATCCTGTGCAAGCTTCTTCATCTCCCAGTGCCTACTGCAACCTACATCCTTCTGAATCTGTTTAGTGTATTCATCTCTTGGTCTCCCTCTAAGATTTTTACCCTCCACACTGCCCTCCAATGCTAAATTTGTGATCCCTTGATGCCTCAGAACATGTCCTACCAACCGATCCTTTCTTCTAGTCAAGTTGTGCCACAAATTTCTCTTCTCCCCAATTCAATTCAATACCTCCTCATTATTTATGTGATCTACCCATCTAATCTTCAGCATTCTTCTGTAGCACCACATTTCAGAAGCTTCTATTCTCTTCTTGTCCAAACTATTTATCGTCCATGTTTCACTTCCATACATGGCTACACTCCATACAAATACTTTCAGAAACTACTTCCTGACCCTTAAATCTATACTCGATGTTAACAAATTTCTCTTCTTCAGAAACACTTTCCTTGCCATTGCCAGTCTACATTTTATATCCTCTCTACTTCGACCATCATCAGTTATTTTGCTCCCCAAATAGCAAAACTCCTTTACTACTTTAAGTGTCTCATTTCCTAATGTAATTCCCTCAGCATCACCCAGTTTAATTCGACTACATTCCATCATCCTCGTTTTGCTTTTGTTGATGTTCGTCTTATATCCTCCTTTCAAGACATTATCCATTCCATTCAACTGCTCTTCCAAGTCCTTTGCTGTCTCTGACAGAATTACAATGTCATCGGCGAACCTCAACGTTTTTATTTCTTCTCCATGGACTTTAATACCTACTCCGAATTTTTCTTTTGTTTCCTTTACTGCTTGCTCGATATACAGATTTAATAACATCGGGGATAGGCTACAACCCTGTCTCACTCCCTTCCCAACCACTGCTTCCCTTTCATGCCCCTCGACTCTTATAACTGCCATCTGGTTTCTGTACAAATTGTAAATAGCCTTTCGCTCCCTGTATTTTACCCCTGCCACCTTTAGAATTTGAAAGAGAGTATTCCAGTCAACATTGTCAAAAGCTTTCTCTAAGTCTACAAATGCTAGAAACGTAGGTTTGCCTTTCCCTAATTTATCTTTTAAGATAAGCCTTAGGGTCAGTATTGCCTCACGTGTTCCAATACATCTACAGTTTCCAAACTGATCTTCCCCGATGTCGGCTTCTACTAGTTTTTCCATTCGTCTGTAAAGAATTCGTGTTAGTACTTTACACCCGTGACTTAGTAAACTGATAGTTCGGTAATTTTCACATCTGTCAACACCTGCTTTCTTTGGGATTGGAATTATTATATTCTTCTTGAAGTCTGAGGGTATTTCACCTGTCTCATACATCTTGCTCACCCCAGATGGCAGAGTTTTGTCAGGACTGGCTCTCCCAAGGCTGTCAGTAGTTCTAATGGAATGTTGCCTACTCCTGGGGCCTTGTTTCGACTCAGGTCTTTCAGTGCCCTGTCAAACTCTTCACACAGTATCATATCTCCCATTTCATCTTCATCTACATCCTCTTCCATTTCCATAATATTGTCCTCAAGTACATCGCCCTTGTGTAGACCCTCTATACACTCCTTCCACCTTTCTGCTTTGCCTTCTTTGCTTAGAACTGGGTTTCCATCTGAGCTCTTGATATTCATACAAGTGGTTCTCTTTTCTCCAAAGGTATCTTTAATTTTCCTGAAGGCAATATCTATCTTACCCTAGTGAGATAAGCCTCTACATCCTTGCATTTGTCCTCTACCCATCCCTGCTTAGCCATTTTGCACTTCCTGTCGATCTCATTTTTGAGACGTTTGTATTCCTTTTTGCCTGCTTCATTTACTGCATTTTTATATTTTCTCCTTTCATCAATTAAATTCAATATTTCTTCTGTTACCCAAGGATTTCTACAAGTCCTCATCTTTTTACTCACTTGATGCTCTGCTGCCTTCACTACTTCATCCCTCAAAGCTACCCATTCTTTCTCTACTGTATTTTTTCCTCCATTCCTGTCAATTGTTCCCTTATGCTCTTCCTGAAACTGTACAACCTCTGGTTTAGTCAGTTTATCCAGGTCCCATCTCTTTAAATTCCCACCTTTTTGCAGTTTCTTCAGTTTTAATCTACAGTTCATAACCAATAGATTGCGTTCAGAATCCACATCTGCCCTGGAAATGTCTTACAATTTAAAACCTGGTTCCTAAATCTCTGTCTTACCATACATACTCACGTCTGTTAATAGTAATTAGTCAAAAAAGAAAAACGAATTTTAAGGAGGCAGATGGCAAAACAAGAGGGCAAGTAAAAAAATATCCCAGCTTGCTTCATCACAGCATGGTCACCACTGCAGTTGATATAACGGAGAGAAAGAGGTGGACAATCGCCCTCGTGCACACCCCTACCACAGGTTATACATTTGGCCGGGTGTGACATTTGAGGGTGACACCGGTAGAAGCGCATCAGGGTCAGAATGTATGGTCGAACTGTGATAATTTCATAGCCTGCTTTGATCTTGGACGGAAGCACCACTCTATCAAAGGTGAGAAAAAGAGTGCATGTGGACACTAAGAAGGAATCGACATTTTACATCACCCGATGGACAGCAGTAACACCCTGATCAGATAGGTACAATAGGATTTCGGCCACGGTCAGACCTTTGAGCGGCCTAGTGTAAATAACACCATGGGAAGAATTCAGAGTTCTCTGGGCCTCAACACAACAGGATAGCCACGGAGGAGCAAAGCTGCAAGCAGTTGTTGTGCTTGAGAATCAGAAGTAGTCTCCAAAAGCAACATGCCATTGCATAAACAAGAGCAAGATTTCACAGGGGCAGCAATTGCATCAACACCTTTCTGAATAATAAACTGATTTACCGTAGCAAAAGACTGACCGTCTTCAGTACGTGAAATCACGAGGAACCGTAGTGCAGCTGGGAGGGTCTTTGAATTGTTAGCCTCACTCCATTTACATTTTGTAGCCATTGACTATGAAGATGATTGGCTCATTGCGAGAAAATCCCCATGATTGCCAGCATCTCTGGTGGCACACTCCTTCCCTGGTGGCCCACCTTCAGAAGAGGCACACCCACATTAGGTGATTGTTCACACCTCCCAAACACCTGACAGAGGGATCAATCTGCAATTTGGGAAGGTAGCAACTCAGGCAATCACCCCACCCTGCGCATGGCCTGTACCAGGGGCTACACGTGAACCCTACCTGTTGAGCTGGGGCTGGGAATTACGTGTTACCATGTCACCTGTTATATGTCAAGATGCGTGGGTCGGCCTTCAGAAGCACACAGGGAGGAAGAGGGGGGGAAACCTCAAATTCAAAATGGTGGAAGGATAGGAGAAGGTAAACAGAAAAAGGAAAAGGGAGCGAAAAACAGTGGTGAAACTGTTCTTATGTCAGCGATGGACAATGCGGAACATTCCCAATAGCACCCCCGACATGTTCCCCAAGGGAGGGGAAAAAAAATAGCAAGAGGATAGACATGCAGCATGGAAGTGAAATGATGCTGCAAAGGCTGGGGCCCCATGGTAGACAAGCACAAACCCGCCAAATGGTGGTGAGCCCCCTGGGGAGGCCACTGGCTCTGAAAGCTCATACATTTCACCACGTTTTCTGTGTGTTTTTTGCTGCAAACACTTGATGAGAAGATATTTTTAACTAGCCTATTATGTTATGTTGGCATTCTTTGTATGATACATTTTGTTAATTTATTGGCTCTTGTGGCAACACCTTAAAGTTCATGCAAACTGTAAATTACACCTCTGAGTTGATGTAAAGACAGCATCAAGAGATATGCCATTTTCCTTTATCATAAACACGATCAGATTCTTTAGGGCTGTCACTGTCACTCACTCATTTTAATACAAAAAATTCTTTCATGAGCACATGTTGGATTTCTTCAGTCTTCTCCTTCTTTAATACTATATTTTGGTAGTTACCATGCAGTGCAAGACCACAATCAGTTATTAAAAAAAAATAACCAAATACGGCCAACAAAGTTTTATTTAAAAGTGATTTATTCTTGGGACACATACAAGGTGATTATAATTAAAATTAAACATTCAAGCCGTTGTAGAAATAACACCACTGGTCAGAATGACATCAAATTGCAACAGACTATTATTGGAGAAGGGGGAAAACGTATGGCATAAGACAAATAAACAGTTACAAAATGCAGCAATAGATGGCTCTGTAAGCATCATAATTTAACAGTGGTCGACTACAAGTGACAAATGAATCATACAACAATGCCTACAGTTTACATTTAACGTTAAACAAACTCTACTACTTAGTGTGCATGGGTGTACTGGTGCGATGCTGTTAGTTACGTACGCCCATCCACCACCGAAAGGTCATATTACATTGGAGGGGAAAAATCAGTTTTTAATTGTCCTGAAGCCAAAAACCGCATGAAAAGCATCAATCAAAATCAAATTAGATTATGAATTTCCATGAGACTGGCACAAAACATGTTCAATATGCTGTCCACCGTTTTCTGCAACAAGTTGAAATCGAGAGACATATGTTCCACAACTGATCGGAGAGTTTCCGGGGTCACGTTCAGTAAGTGTTGCGCAATGCATCCTTCAGTGCAGCCAAGTTTGCAATCGGAACACCGAACACAACATCTTTCTGATAGCCCCACAGCCAGAAGTCAAATGTATTAAGATCAAATGATTGGGACGACCAGGCTGTAGCGAAATTGCAGCTGATAAACATTAACAAAAGCGAAACGAGGATAATGAAATGTAGTCGAATTAAGTCGGGTGATTCTGAGGGAATTAGATTGGGAAATGAGACACTTAAAGTAGTAAAGGAGTTTTGCTATTTGGGGAGCAAAATAACTGATGATGATCAAGGTAGAGAGGATATAAAATGTAGACTGGCAATGGCAAGGAAAGTGTTTCCGAAGAAGAGAAATTTGTTAACATAGAGTATAGATTTAAGTGTCAGGAAGTCGTTTCTGAAAGTATTTGTATGGAGTGTAGCCATGTATGGAAGTGAAACATGGACGATAAATAGTTTGGACAAGAAGAGAATAGAAGCTTTTGAAATGTGGTGCTACAGAAGAATGCTGAAGATTAGATGGGTAGATCACATAAATAATGAGGAGGTATTGAATTGAATTGGGGAGAAGAGAAATTTGTGGCACAACTTGACTAGAAGAAAGGATCGGTTGGTAGGACATGTTCTGAGGCATCAAGGGATCACCAATTTAGCATTGGAGGGCAGCGTGGAGGGTAAAAATCTTAGAGGGAGACCAAGAGATGAATACACTAAACTGATTCAGAAGGATGTAGGTTGCAGTAGGTACTGGGAGATGAAGAAGCTTGCACAGGATAGAGTAGCATGGAGAGCTGCATCAAACCAATCTCAGGACTGAAGACCACAACAACAACAATAATTCTATCATTTCCAAAATGGCGCTTCAGCAGCTGCTTAACTGGATTTGCAATGTGCAGAGGTGTGCCATCTTGCATAAAAATGATCCCATCCACACTGTTGGAGAGCTGGAATGGCGTGATTGTGCAAAAGACACTCATAGTGCTTACCAGTGACGGTACAGGTAACAGGACCAGAAGCACCTGTCTCTTCAAGAAAATATGGCCTTATTATAAATGATGCCATAAACCCAAACCACACAGTGACCTTTTCAGGACGAAGTGGTACTGTTTGATTTGCGTGTGGATTTTCCATTGCCCATATTCAACAATTCTGTGTATTGACATATCCTGTTAAATGGAAGTGGGCTTCTCTGTCCACAAAATCTTCCACAGCCAATCATTGTCCACTTCAATTCGAGCAAGAAATTCTAAAGTAAAGGTCTCTCTTGCTGGCAGGTCAACAGGAAGCAACTCATGCACCTGGGTAATTTTGAATGGATAGCAAAGAAGGATGTTTCGTAGGATTTTACACACCGTGCTCACGTGTATGTCCAATGTTCGGGCAATTCTCCGTGCACTACACATTTGCACACCACCACTCATCTCCTTCTGGATTGCTGTGGCTGCTTCCATTGACATAGAATTAATTTGTTTCCTCCCTCTACCAGGTTGCACACCAAAAGAACCCATCTTTTCAAATTTTCGAACAATTTTCTCCAGACCCACGGCAATCATCGGACCAACGCCTTTTATCAAACCCTTCAGTGTCCAGAACTTCTGCAGATCGACGTTTGCACATTCATCATTCTTGTAATACAGCTTTACAAGCAGAGTGCGATCCTGCATTGAGACAGTCATAGTGACTGTCACACGTGGGAAAGGAGGAAAAGCCATGTACCTAGCGTGTTTTCATTTACATATCCTGACACATAAAGCACCATCTATTGATCAATTTTCACACTATTTTTTATTTTCTTCTGCTATACGTTTCCCCCTTCTTCAATAATATTCTGTTGCAATTTGACACCATCCTGACCAGTGGTATTATTCCTACAGCATTTTGAAAGTATAGCTTTAACTATAATAACCCTGTACAATACGGTAAAGCAAAAATAATGGATAGCTCTCTGAAGATCAAGGATATTTTAAAAATACATGGAATAACTTTCAGATTACAATGAATTCTCTACAACTTTCCCTTTTATTACAAAAATTGAGTTCTGTTGTGCAGAGTCACACCAGTACCAAGTGCACGTACAAATGACATTCTGATTGTTACCATTTCACTTTGTATGTCTAACAGTAGTATTTCTCAGTCAGTAGTTCAATCCTATACAGTTGCACCTTCAATATACTGAGTGCAATGCAGGCAGTGGGAAATACTGCTAAAAGGTTTCCTAAGCAGTCAAACTGACAAAAGCTGCCACTTGTAGAATATTAAACCCACAATAAAGCTTAACAGGACCCTTTCACATTAAGTGGATCAGTTTTATGAATCAGCCTCATCTCACCACTTACAACCCGAATAAAATTTTGCACATACTTGTCTCTATAATAAAACTTCACTGGGAAAAATTTGAGCTCAAGATACAAAAATTGAAAGTTTTAGGAGACTTTCAGTGGTAGGCTGCAAAATTTTGTGTGTATTATACAAAAGTTTAGGCCAATTTTAAGATGCCTTAGAACTGAAACTAGTAGTAGTCCAAGAGAGATATCTGGATTAGATACATAGCTTTTTGTGCCCACTACACTTAAAATTTGTGTCATGGGAGTGCCATTTAGTGGCTCTGCAGAGAAGTTACCTGCTAACAGTTTTATCAAGTTGCAGAAAGTATTCTTGAATATTTCAGAAGTGGTAACTATTCAACCACATCTAAATATTTTTTATCAAATTTGTCATTAGGCATACACCAGTTCCATATTCAAATAATTATACCTATGTCAATCATTTCGTTGATAGACCTATGTCTCTTCTTCCCTTTGGGTTTTATTCTGTTGCTACATATTGTCACCTCCTATTTCCTTAATTTTTATTTAGTTACATAGAGTAGTTTTTTCATACTAAAAAGAGGTTTTGCTTGTTTTGGAGACCCTCTGGATGAACTCAAAAATACTACTGTCAAATATTCACCAACTGTTGTTACATTTACTATTTGACAGTTTTTGTTATTTTTAGGTGCCATAATCTTCTATATTTGCCAATACATTTACTTTATGCCTATATTTAATCACAGCTAAAAGTTTTTATGATAGTGAAATTCCAAGGTGGAAATAAGTTAAAAATGAGAAGAGGCTGCTAATAACTTACATATGATTACACAAATGAATCCTAGACACTTGCTCCAGATGCACACTGACTATATGCATGTGCACTGCATTTTAACTGTTGGAAACTGCCAACAACAAATACAAACCTACCAACCAAGCTGCAATCAACATGTGCCACTATTCGTCATATCGTTCAACCCACCACCATGCAAAATCTCCTTCTCGCACACAGTTTGTGAGGCTTAGACAGATGATCTAGAAATATTTATTATACACGTCCAAGACTTTACAAGCGAAAGGATGATTTAAATCAACACAAAAAAGCATCAGGTGCAGAGCTCAGCCCCACGAAAACTGTGGCTCATCCCAGGGTAGTTGCAATTTAACCAGAACTAAAAAACCATGCTCCTTTAAAAAAAGAAAAAACACCAGAAGCCCAATCAAAATAAACCATATTTAATTATGAAAATTTAATTAACATATAAAATTTTACACAATTAGCCTTACAAAAATTAAAAAGAGCTATCATATTTATTGAAGACCTGTATTTACTGTCACAAGAATTTATTTTATTGTGTTTTAACACTGTTCAACAACATTCACACTTTCAAAGAAAACTTTATTTGATGTAAGACTGTAACGACTATAAAGCACAATTTAGTCCTTTTTGGAAGCATGCAGAAATTTATAGATCTTCACTAATTTCTCCTCACTTTCCTCTCATAAATTAACTCTTAATTTTGATCAAACACGCCTGCAGGAGAATATAGTGCTGGTGGGCAGGAGATGAGGCTTTCACAGAAGTAATGAACTGTGTTGATATGTTTCCTTTTTTTATTGTGGTTTTCAGCTCCATTATCTTCTACCATTTGTTTGGGCAAAACTAAGTTACACCTGCATCAGAAAACATACTAGCAGGAAAATAATCATAATAATCACTCCCAAAAGACATAAAACTTGCAATCCACTCTGGATGCAGCTCTGCGAGCCAGTTTTCTACACTTTCTTCTTGTTCAGCAGATAATCTTCCCCCCTGAATCTTGAATCTAATCTATTAGCAAGACAATGAAAGAGTTCTAGTGCTTGTTCCTTTCACTCTTCATTACGTTCCTATAGGGTTCCACATCGGAAAAAAATCCATCCATACTTTGGCAGCTTCTGCAATATTCATGCTGTCTGCTTTAAAAAGGTCCAGGGCTACGAAACATTTGACAGTTGTTGGAGAAAATGAGTGGCACTTAAATTGCACTGTTTAATTGTCAATAACAAAAAAATCCCAAAAACCCAATTTAACCCACTGGGTTGTTGTTTTTTCTTTTCTAAAAGCACCAGGAATTTTTCAATGCTGAACTGCGTAACATGTTGAGTACATTCATAAAAATCACCTACTGATGACAAAAACTAATCTTTCTAATGAAACAAAAGTAAAGAAAATAATATGTGATAATATTTAGCAGAACACATCAAGGCATGCACTAATTTGGTGTAAAAAAAATTTATGGCATGTTTATGTATCAGGAACTTCTAGAATATTCTCAAACAACTGCTGCTAATTGGTACAACTGATAACACTTAACTTCACTATGTGACTACTAAAGATCACTCAATAAATTGTGTCTGTCCAAAAATGACTGCAATCAAACAAGAACACTGGCTGATTTCTCCACAACTTTGACCTTACGTAATATGAAAATAGTGATTGACGTTGTATTGAAATTTTCATGTGTTTGTGCATCTGCTCCAAATATCTCCTCTGAAGTACCACTAGTTTCAATTCTTAGCCATCTTAAATTTGGTTGAGACTGTTGTAGAGTTTGCATAACATTATATATTGCCCTAATAACAGCACATAAACATTTAATTTTTGTATCTTGAGCTCAAATTTTTTGCAGGTCATTATTATTGTATAAGAAACGTGTGTAAAATTATATCAGATTGGAGATTGGACCACTGGTCCAGTAGTTGTGAATATCTTCTGGCACTCAAACAATATGACAAGTTGCAGTAACAACTACTTTATAAAGCATATACAGTTTTCCTCTAAAGAAACTGTAGAAACAGGTAGAGTAAATTTCTAAAAAAAACTTTGTTGCTCACCCTTGAATGCCTCTGTGGTGCTTCTGTGAGTCCACGTATTTGTAGTGATTCTGCAGTTCTAAGGAATGCTGATAACTGTGCCTGTGCAACATTGACCTCTCCAGCATACATGAACTCTACCAGAGACTTCAAATGTCTGAATTCCACATCACGCATGAACAATATAGGATGTTTGCAAGGATTACTCTGCAAAAACAGATAAATTCATATACAACTACATAAAAAAGAAATCACAGAAAGCATTGCAAGTGAACCAATGAAATATATTTATTATTTTCCAGTAATTCAGAAATTAACAACATGTATTTCATCCCACACAAATTAATATTTTACACCAGAGCTACAAAATACAGACAAGTGAAATGAAAATCGTCTGCTATGAAGTCCACATATGTTATTTTTAACATACTGGGAGGAGAGGGGGTTGGGCACGGGAAGCTAAACATCTGTCTCCCATAGGGTGAAAGGAATTCATTATGTGCACATAGAAATTTTATTCACCTGAACTACTAAACGAAAACAAAAGATCTCTTCCTAGAAATAGTTGACTATTTCTCATTTCTGTTACATAACACACCATAAATTTTATTACAATTGACGACTGAGTCAAAATGTGCTACAGTCACTCCAATTACCTTCTGACATAATTCTGCAGTCACTGATAACATTTCAACACTGTAGGATGAATTATAATCTACAAATACCACAGACTACTTTGCAAAATAAATCCATACCTAATATTTCCAGATTAAGTGAAATTTTATAAAATCATAAAGGTCCTCAATAGTATTTCACCTTGAAAAGTTCCTTGAAGTAAGGACTACAAGCTGATAATACAACTTTATGTGCTTTTAGACGCTGTCCCTCACAAGCCAATGTCACATCCACAAAGTCTTCTTCATCACGTAATGCCTCAAACTGGGATGTTATGTTCATCTGGAAGTTATTCCAGCGTAGACAGAATTGCTGCTCATCTGCCATTGTTGAACTGCAGAAAAAAATCACTCTTTAAGACACTACATCAGGTAAGTTAAGAATTAATTAACAATCAATGAAAATAAAGTTCATATTCATTTCCACACAAATGCAGCTTCAATTTGCATTCAACATGTATTTCTCCTTTCACACTCCTAACAGCGAGGCATTTCTGCACTGTGAAGACTACACATCTAGAGGAGATCACAACAAGATTCATATTAAAATTTTATGTTGAGATTGACACACACACCTTCTGCTCTGTTTTCTAATCATTAGCCTACTTGCATGTCTGACACCATGGAAAGAGATTTTCTAAACCTCCTACATACAATTTGATAAATAGGGACTTTTGACTGTCTCGAATTGGATTTCACTTTACTACCTTCAAAACAATGAGGCATGAGCCATTTCTTGAAATATTACACTCTGGTTTCAACAAAAGAACTATAAGAGGGGAGGGGATGTTTATAAAATCTACACTTGAAATTCCAAAATGTGTAGTCAATAGTGTGATCACACATTAAAGAATGAAGACAGCTCCAAACTTCAGATTTCCGTATGTTGACTCTGAATGGGATTTCTCAGTTTTGACATTACTGCATTAAGCCACACACATTTTTGCAACTCTAAAAACGAGCAAGAGATCAACTTTGCCCCATGATTTTCTGTGCAGACTGTTTTTATTTTTTTTATTTTTTCAGCTTTGATAAATTTGAATGAATTTCTATACTGACCTATACTGACTGCTGTTCAAAGACATCACACAGGGTCCAGAAACCCGTCAGCCACATTATGCCATTTTGCATGGAGACATATAAGTACTGGCCATAACCCACATATTGCGTGTGCGTGTGTGTGTGTGTGTGTGTGTGTGTGTGTGTGTGTGTGTGTATTATTTTTGTAGACATTGTAACCTGCACTCTCACAAAATGAAGTCCACAAAAATATAAAGCACTTTGGCTCTCAAACACTGTTTATTGTGCATGCTACTGTGCAAGTGCAAGTTGCCCATTGCAAGCAGTTATATTTTCTAACCAATCAGCCCTCTCCCTCTCCCTCTCTCTCTCTCTAAAAAAAAAAAGATGAGGCATCAGTCCATTTTTTGGACTTAGTATGTCTGAAAAGCAGACAATGACAAAGATACGTTCATGTTGCAGGATTCAAGTTAGCTTTTTACACCTGTGGAGAAAATATGGAGAAATGAGGGATTGCCACATTCGTCAGCAGAAACTGTTTTAATTTCAAGAATACTGATATTAATTAATTTTGCTCAGAGCAGCACTTAGAAGCTTAAGCATAAGAATTAGAATTTCATAGCAAGTTCTTTACAATAGTAAGTATATACAGAGCACCATACGGAAACTTTAAACTCTTCATTAAAAATCTGGAAGCTCACATAAAAAAAAGGAAACCTTGGTTGCTGGTGATTTTAAAGTAGATTTATTGAATAGCTCTGTTACTGAACAATTACTGCAATCAGTAACACTGTCTTTCCATTAATTCCTGCTGTGAACTTTGCAATTAGGATATGTGAATGCTCTGACACTGCTATTGATAATATCTTTGTAGAAAAATCTAGGCAAACAACACATATCACAAAACCAGTACTAAATAGGCTATCTGATCATCACATGCAGCATATTCTGCCAAACGCTGAAACTTGTCAGTACAAAAAATCTATTAAATCTGAGTACAGAAGAGTAATAAATCAGTCAAAACTTGAGAATTTTAGGAGAGTACTCAAAGACATGAACTGTATAGATTTTTACAATACTTGTAACTCAAATGAAAAATACAAAGCATTCATAAATAACAGTACTTCCTCTTTTGAAAATGATTTTCTCCTAAAGGTAACTCAAATAACACAGAAGTCTAAAAATAAACCACGGATTACACAAGGAATAAGAATCATGTGGGACAAAAAGGAGACTGTATCTACTATCTGCAAACACCTCTGATGTTAACGTTGTAATGCATTACAAAGAATACTGCAAAATATTGAAGCAAGTAATACGGAAATCTAAGCGGCTTTATAATGAGAAAAAAATAATTACATCAGATAACGAAATAAAAACTATATGGGATATAGTGAAGACAGAGACACATGGACCCAAAAAGGAAGAGAAACAGAGAGCTGGAAAAATAAATGAGACATTGGTAACAAGAGCATGTAGTGTTGCAAACCTCTTAAACAAGTACTTGTGTTACTGACAGGTTGGGGGTTATCAGGTTCAGTTAACAGTGCAATGGAATATCTGAGACAAGTCTTTACTAATAACTTCAGCAGAATGGAAATGACACTTACATCTCCCAAAGTAGCATCCATCATAAAATCCTTAAAATCAAAGTATTCTAGTGGTTACGACAACATTTCAATGAAGTTACTCAAAGAGGGCTCAAGTGAGTTGAGTTCTGTCTTAAGTTATTTGTGTAATCAATCTCTTCTCAGCGGAACATTTCCAGACTGGTTAAAATATGCTGAAGTTAAGCCTCTTTAAAAGAAGGGTGATAAAGAGATACCATCAAATTATCAACTGATTTCTATTTTGTGGCTTTTTCAAACATATTTGAAAGGGTTGCGTTTAAATATCTCCTTAAGCATCTGATTGCATATAATATATTGTCCAAGTCACAGTTTAGGTTGTCTGAAACAGATAAAGCTATTTACACGAACAGTGAGACTGTACGTAAGTCATTAGACAACAGAATAGATACTACTGGCATTTTGTGACCTTGCAAAAGCCTTTGACTGTGTGAATCACAGCATCCTCTTAAATAAATTAGAATATTATGGAGTTGCCAACAGTGAGGCGAAATGATTTGAGTCTTACCTAACTAACAGGAAACGAAGGGCGTTGTTGCGAAATACCTGTGGAGCAAGCAATCAGTCTTAGTGTGGTGTTCCTCAAGGTTCCATCTTTGTGTACATTAATAGCCTCTCATTTATTACAGTGCCAGATGCTAAATTTGTTTTGTTTGCAGATGACACAAACATTGCAGTAAATAGCAAGTCATGTATAGATTTAGAAATGGCCGCTAATCAAATTTTCATGTACATTAATAAATGGTTTACAGCTAATTCACTGTCATTAAACTTTGAAAAGAGCCACTACATGTAGTTCAGAGCCTGTAAGAGATTTCCTTCCCGCATGAGTACAACATATGAAGACATGCAGATCGAAGAGTGTGACAGTGTTAAATTTCTGGGATTACAAGTTGATAATACATTAACTTGGGAAGGGCATACCACAGCATTGCTGGAGCGCCTAAACAAGTCTGTATTTGCAGTGAGAATGATGTCTGATTTAGGAGACTAAATACAAAAAAGTTTCATACTTCACTCACTTTCATTCTATTATATCATTTGGGATCATATTCTGGAGTAACTCAACAAACCAAGCAAAAGCTTTTAATGTGCAAAAGCATGTAATAAGACTCATTTTTGGTGCAGCTTCAAGAATATCCAATAGAAACCTGTTCAAGGAACTTGGTATTCTAACCACCACATCTCAGTATGTTGTTGTTGTTGTGGTCTTCAGTCCTAAGACTGGTTTGATGCAGCTCTCCATGCTACTCTATCCTGTGCAAGCTTTTTCATCTCCCAGTACCTACTGCAACCTACATCCTTCTGAATCTGCTTAGTGTATTCATCTCTTGGTCTCCCTCTACGATTTTTACCCTCCACGCTGCCCTCCAATACTAAATTGGTGATCCCTTGATGCCTCAGAACATGTCCTACCAACCGATCCCTTCTTCTGGTCAAGTTGTGCCACAAACTTCTCTTCTCCCCAATCCTATTCAATACTTCCTCATTAGTTATGTGATCCACCCATCTAATCTTCAGCATTCTTCTGTAGCACCACATTTCAAAAGCTTCTATTCTCTTCTTGTCCAAACTATTTATCGTCCATGTTTCACTTCCATACATGGCTACACTCCATACGAATACTTTCAGAAATGACTTCCTGACACTTAAATCAATACTGGATGTTAACAAATTTCTCTTCTTCAGAAACGCTTTCCTTGCCATTGCCAGCCTACATTTTATATCCTCTCTACTTCGACCATTATCAGTTATTTTGCTCCCCAAATAGCAAAACTCCTTTACTACTTTAAGTGCCTCATTTCCTAATCTAATTCCCTCAGCATCACCCGACTTAAATAGGCTACATTCCATTATCCTTGTTTTGCTTTTGTTGATGTTCATCTTATATCCTCCTTTCAAGACACTGTCCATTCCATTCAACTGCTCTTCCAAGTCCTTTGCTGTCTCGGACAGAATTACAATGTCATCGGCGAACCTCAAAGTTTTTATTTCTTCTCCATGAATTTTAATACCTACTCCGAATTTTTCTTTTGTTTCCTTTACTGCTTGCTCAATATACAGATTGAACAACATCGGGGAGAGGCTACAACCCTGTCTTACTCCCTTCCCAACCACTGCTTCCCTTTCATGTCCCTCGACTCTTATAACTGCCATCTGGTTTCTGTACAAATTGTAAATAGCCTTTCGCTCCCTGTATTTTACCCCTGCCACCTTTAGAATTTGAAAGAGAGTATTCCAGTCAACATTGTCAAAAGCTTTCTCTAAGTCTACAAATGCTAGAAACGTAGGTTTGCCTTTCCTTAATCTTTCTTCTAAGATAAGTCTTAAGGTCAGTATTGCCTCACGTGTTCCAGTGTTTCTACGGAATCCAAACTGATCTTCCCCGAGGTTGGCTTCTACTAGTTTTTCCATTCGTCTGTAAAGAATTCGTGTTAGTATTTTGCAGCTGTGACTTATTAAGCTGATAGTTCGGTAATTTTCACATCTGTCAACACCTGCTTTCTTTGGGATTGGAATTATTATATTCTTCTTGAAGTCTGAGGGTATTTCGCCTGTCTCATACATCTTCCTCACCAGATGGTAGAGTTTTGTCAGGACTGGCTCTCCCACGGCTGTCAGTAGTTCCAATGGAATATTGTCTACTCCGGGGGCTTTGTTTCGACTCAGGTCTTTCAGTGCTCTGTCAAACTCTTCACGCAGTATCATATCTCCCATTTCATCTTCATCTACATCCTCTTCCATTTCCATAATATTGTCCTCAAGTACATCGCCCTTGTATAGACCCTCTATATACTCCTTCCACCTTTCTGCTTTCCCTTCTTTGCTTAGAACTGGGTTTCCATCTGAGCTCTTGATATTCATACAAGTCGTTCTCTTATCTCCAAAGGTCTCTTTAATTTTCCTGTAGACGGTATCTATCTTACCCCTAGTGAGATAGGCCTCTACATCCTTACATTTGTCCTCTAGCCATCCCTGCTTAGCCATTTTGCACTTCCTGTCGATCTCATTTTTGAGACGTTTGTATTCCTTTTTGCCTGTTTCACTTACTGCATTTTTATATTTTCTCCTTTCATCAATTAAATTCAATATTTCTTGTGTTACCCAACGATTTCTACTAGCCCTCGTCTTTTTACCTACTTGATCCTCTGCTGCCTTCACTACTTCATCCCTCAAAGCTACCCATTCTTCTTCTACTGTATTTATTTCCCTCATTCCTGTCAATTGCTCCCTTATGCTCTCCCTGAATCTCTGTACCACCTCTGGTTCTTTCAGTTTATCCAGGTCCCATCTCCTTAAATTCCCACCTTTTTGCAGTTTCTTCAGTTTTAATCTACAGGTCATAACCAATAGATTGTGGTCAGAGTCCACATCTGCCCCTGGAAATGTCTTACAATTTAAAACCTGGTTCCTAAATCTCTGTCTTACCATTATATAATCTATCTGATACCTTTTAGTATCTCCAGGGTTCTTCCATGTATACAACCTTCTTTCATGATTCTTAAACCAAGTGTTAGTTATGATTATGTTGTGCTCTGTGCAAAATTCTACCAGGCGGCTTCCTCTTTCATTTCTGTCCCCCAATCCATATTCACCTACTATGTTTCCTTCTCTCCCTTTTCCTACACTCGAATTCCAGTCACCCATGACTATTAAATTTTCGTCTCCCTTCACAATCTGAATAATTTCTTTTATTTCATCATACATTTCTTCAATGTCTTCGTCATCTGCAGAGCTAGTTGGCATATAAACTTGTACTACTGTAGTAGGTGTGGGCTTCGTATCTATCTTGGCCACAATAATGCGTTCACTATGCTGTTTGTAGTAGCTTACCCGCATTCCTATTTTCCTATTCATTATTAAACCTACTCCTGCATTACCCCTATTTGATTTTGTGTTTATAACCCTGTAGTCACCTGACCAGAAGTCTTGTTCCTCCTGCCACCGAACTTCACTAATTCCCACAATATCCAACTTCAACCTATCCATTTCCCTTTTTAAATTTTCTAACCTACCTGCCCGATTAAGGGATCTGACATTCCACGCTCCGATCCGTAGAACGCCAGTTTTCTTTCTCCTGATAACGACATCCTCTTGAGTAGTCCCCGCCCGGAGATCCGAATGGGGGACAATTTTTCCTCCGGAATATTTTACCCAAGAGGACGCCATCATCATGTAATCATACAGTAAAGCTGCATGCCCTCGGGAAAAATTACGGCTGTAGTTTCCCCTTGCTTTCAGTATATTTATTCCTTAATGAAATTTGTTGCAAGTAATGTGTGTCTATTTCCCACCAATAGCTCAAAACATAGTATCAATACTAGGAGTATGAACAATCTACATAAAAACCTAAAATTACTTAACTTGTTAAAATAAAATGGGCCTAATGTACAGGAACACATATTGCCAATAAATTTCCAGCAACCATTAAAAACTTGGCTCCAGATAAAGCACAGCTTAACAGAGTTTGAGAGACTTTTCGATAAGCAGCTCCTTCTACTATGTAGATGAATATCTTAACAGAGACTGTCAGACCAGCTTCAGTAAAAATGTCTGCTTTCAAAGGAAGTCTTTGGCATTGTTATGGTTGTAATAGTGTCATCTTTTGGTTGGGTTGGCTTGCTTGGGGGAGGAGACCAGACAGCAAGGTAATCAGTCTCATTGGATCAGGGAAGGATGGGGAAAGATGTCGGCCGTGCCCTTTCAAAGGAACAATCCCGGCATTTGCCCGGAGCGATTTAGGGAAATCACGGAAAACCTAAATCAGGATGGCTGGGCGCGGAATCGAACCGTCATCCTCCCTAATGCGAGTCCAGTGTGCTAACCACTGTGCCACCTCACTCGGTCGCCATCTTTGTATATGTACTTGCATGCGGTGAAACTTCTTCGGAAATTTCACATCAGTTGGGAAAAAAAAGCGAAAGCTGATGTAAAATTTACCTTAGTGGGAACTAGCTCTCTGAATATGAACCTGTCAGTTCAAAACCCAGTAACAATGCTATTTAAATAAATAAATAGTATTGTAAAAGGTGGTTTGTTGCTCTTATCTTCAATGTAAGAGTCAACCTATATTTTTTACACAGCCATGGGCTTAGAATGTCAGTTTTCAACAAAATAGCAAACAGTATTAGATCTCATCATTTCCATGTCCTTTTGTTTCTTAGGCTTTATGTGAAAAACATAGTCACGTGTAAATGTTTTCGTGTGATACATTCAGTTTTAAAGCTGTCAGTTCTACGGCCAGAAGGAAAGGTAGTAGTGCCTCATAAAAGTGAAAATATCAATTTTTATCTAAAGAAGAGTGTCATTTTTTGCTTTTGGTTTCTTACAAAGAGCTACAATTTCTAAACTACAGAACAATATAAATTCAAGATTTTGTTACGTCAGTTGATTCACTTCTATGACAAGGGAAATGTGATACATGGAGCTCTACCGTTAGACCCGATAAGATGGAATATTCAAAGAAAATTATTGTATAGAAACTCAGGACCCACTAATGTCTACAGTTGAAAATTCTACTATTTAATTTACTGAATAAATTTGTTTTCTGTTTTATCTTCCAAAACATGATTATGACAGGTTTTAGCAGTTGTAATTCACTGTCATAGACACTAATCTTGGCTGCAGATGATCACTGCTTTAATTGGGTGTGCCTTTTCACCTTGCTCTTAAATCTAGTAATGCAAATGAGTAAATATGTTCACTCAATTTTTCTTTTGCTCTGACATATACCAAAACTTTTCCCTCAGATATGACCATTAAATCATCAGAAAAAAATGTTTTATTCCACGCTATAGCAATTTGGAATTTTACATTAGGTGCTTAGTCAAGTTTCTTTGTCCTCCCTTCAATAGAGAGATGCAAAATCAATTTGGAGATACCCCACAATACTGATTACATTCTTTGAATGCTGAAAATGTTAAAATAAGAAAGGATCGTTGGCTGGAACTGCTCCCCTCATGATCTATAGGAGTAACCTTGGATGCATGCGAGTGCTTGTAGTCATTTTGCTGTCTTTTTACTTACATTCTACTCATTAACAGCAGCACAAGAACTCTGGACAATGTCTTAGAGAAATAATTAGCACATCCAGAAAAGCAGACAGATCTTCAAATGTTATTGGAAACATGGGAATGCAGTTTCGGAATTAAGTGCTAGATCAGTAACACAATATCACAAGACAAGTATGAATGGGATACAACTGCACTTGCAACACAGAGAAAATGACATAGGATGCAGATTAAAATTTATATGGAAATTAGACTGGGTGATTGGTTCGTGGTTAAGTGACTAAATAGTGAGGTCACAAGTAGTGCCTGTATCAAGAGATATTTCATCTGGAGTTAATCCTGTCAGTCAGAAATTTGATTGAATTATGAAATAACTTAGGTGTTGTAAAACTGTGGCATTGAAAGCAATACTGATGGCAGAGCTGAGAAATTAAAGAGAAGTAGAAGTATTTGGGTTGGGTTAGTAAGTACATCAGACCAGACAAGGGGTCTCCCAGGGCTCATCTACAGGGAGAGAAATCCCACCTGTATCTGACCCCCTGCCAACCTAATAAAGGGCAAAGGAAGTTACAAGGCAAATAACGTTTTCTAGCCAAATGATGCATAATAGTAAAAGTGAGAAGAAAACTTAATAGGCAAAAGTAGGATGATGATGATAAAATAAGGTGGGCGAATAACCAGTTCAGCAAGGAGGTGCGCAGAGGTAAGTGATCCCAAGCCTCTGTATACAACAGGAAATGACTCACTCCTGATCCATTAGAGGCGAAGCCGTAAAGAACACCACCCACCAATCATCAGAGTGCCATCCCTACAATATGGTACAGGAGAAAAATGGGGCTAACCACATCTAAAAACAATTAAAACAAGTGTAAAAGAGAGATGAACAAGGTAGCTGGCAAACGAGGCAGATCAAGGGTTCCCCACACTCAGAATGCAGTGCGAGATGACCCAACCTTAACCACCCTGTCCCTGCCCCCAAAGTATTTTAATTATAATTAATTTAGAAAGCTCCACTCCAGTTGTAATAATGTTAGTTAAGCCATGACCGGTCTTTAAAATCCCGTCTTCAGTTGTATGAAATTATTGTATTTGGTAATACACAATCAATGCAAGAGTTCCAATCATTGCATGTGGGCTGAAATTGTCACACTGGGCTACCAAACAGTAGGAGCACTAACCACAGGGTGAGACTGCTCACTGAGTCACTAGAAATTAAAACACTGTTGATGGAGGTCTGTTTAATACACCATAAGATTCTGTCATAGCTATCAGCCCCACCATAAAAACACTAGATGTTCCTGGCAACAAATGTTCTTCCTGACCAGCGGAAGTGTACAGAGTACATTCCATCCTATCAACGGTTTTACAAGTGTAAGCATACATGACAGAAGAATTCCGATACTTCTGCAGAACAGAGATACAGATATCAAAAGGTCAAGGGGGCAACTGAAATTTGAGGTCCCTGAAATAACTCTGTCGTAATTTGTGGTGGGTGTACTAACCAAGGGGGAAGGAGTGTGCGAAAAATATGGGGAGCACATTCTAATTGGATATGGTGGAGGTTGCGGCTATGGACCTCAAGGTGCATACCAGCTGAAAATCCCATCCCACCCAAGGGTGGATGTCAGGTGGTTGATACCCCTTGTATACAGAAATAATGTGATAAGTTGAATGATTGGGAAATCGTTAAATGGTGATTACGTGAGTTGGTACCATCAGAACTGAAGAGGTAAACTCTCTGCGTTAGCAAGGAGGCTATCTACATGACTAGTCCAGAAGGCTACAGTGACCAGTCTTACAATTATGGGCTAGGACCAATAATTTCAAAGCTGAATGTGCCACTGAGCCATAAACTTGGCAATCATAGTCCAATCAGGATGAGATCAGGGCCGAGAGCAGTGCGATTCGCACCCCAACAAGTGTGGGCAGGGAAATCCAGGGTGTTAAGCTTTCACGTCAACCCAGTCTTCAGTTGATGAATTGGGCAACCACGTCAGTTTTTTATGAGAGAAGTCCCAAATATTAGGACCATGTAACAACATCAAAGTGTTTTGTACCCAAACAGAGGTCTGGGTCAGGATGGGCCACGATATGAGACAGAAATATACGATTTGTGTTTTTGCAGGAGATAACTGCAAGCCAAGAAAACAGGCCCAAATGGAGGGCCTTTGGATTATGTCATCGAACTTGTGTTCAGCCACAGCTACAGACTGGAGCTGCACCAAATGCAAAAGTTGTTGACATATGGCGCAGAGATGCTCACTGGTCTGATGGAGCTCACTAGTGTATTAATGGCGATGAGCAAGAGAATAACACTCAGCACGAAGCACTGCAGAATGGTGTTCTCTTAGGTTTGTCGGGAGCTGAGTAATATATCAACTCCAACCTGAAACAACTGATGGGATAAAAACTGGTGAATAAAAATTGGTAGGGAGCATTAAAATGTGTGGCACCAAGCAGTGTCTTATTACTTATGTAAGTCAAGAAGAATGTAATGAGATGTTGGCATGCAGAAAAAGCCTGTTTGATTGTTGATTACAACCTGATCAGATGGTCAATTGTAGATCATCACTTCTGGAAAACACACACTGATATGGTGACAAAAGGTGTTTCAACTCAGAAGAGTGTTCCTGGAGCCACTCAGCAGCAATTCTGGGTCTGTGGGGTGTCACAAGTCTGTCGGAATGCACAATGGACATGAATGCATGCAAGTGGTCAGACAGGATGCTTACATATGTGTCACCTGTCAGTCATATCTAGAGGTATCAGGGGTTCTATATAATTCCTACTGCACATTCCCCACACCATTACAAAGCCTCCACCAGCTTGAACAGTCTCCTGCCGACATGCAATGTAAAGCTTTGTGTCTTGTGGTCATCAAGAGTACAAGAGTGGGCCTTCGGCCCCGAAAGCTCATATAGATGATGTTTCGTTGAGTGGTTCGTACACTGACACTTGTTGATGGCCCAGCACTGAAATCTGAGCACTTAGCATGGTTTGCTCGCATAGAATCTTTTAAATAAAAGTGTTTCTTAGCATAACCAAGCCTAAAAAAGGGGAACTAACTTAAACCAATACTAACTGATTTAGTAACAAATTTTTACTAAGGGGATGAACAATCTAGAGATCTATCAGTTATAAAGGATGTCGGAAGCAAAGAGGAAAATCATATTTATTTATTACCTTATAAATAAATAAATAAAATTTTATTTTAAATTCAGTGCATTAGTATTTGTAAAATGATTCTTTTATATAGTGTACATTAAAAAATGACGATCTTTCCACTTGGGACCTGTTTAATAGTACATTAGCTAACTTGTTTTAGTTGTAAATATTTGTCATGTAGTGTTGTTTTTCTGACATGTTCTACATCCTGGAGGACCCCCTTACTACAGATCAATTGGAATGAAAGTAAATCTAATCTAATCTAATGAATAATAAATCTAGATTTTTAGGCAATTTACTTAAAAATTATTCCAATTATATTGAATATCTAGACAATAAAGTACTTTTTCCTGTGTTGGGTTCTCTTACCCCAAAGTGGTGTGTTTTAACAGGTGTTAATCGTACCTTCTTAGTACGTCTTAGCCATTCATCATAGCATAATTTTATTAATCAACACAGTAGCATTTGAAGAAAGCTATAAAGATCAAACAAAAATGATATTATGTGAAAATGTGACCTCTCCATATATGCTACAGAGTTGTAATGAATGTCCTCCAATAGAAACACTAGTACAGTAACTGCGATGAAGATGAAACCCTTAACTTTCATGAGTGAAAATTACTTTTACTATCCACGACAAAACCAGTGATAACACTGGACATCTGACTCTTGCACTATACATATTATTACAATTAATCTAAAAAAAATGTAATGTAAGATTACTTAAGTGTCTTGGCATTATATCTGATGATGTGAAACAATGTGTGTGTGGTCCAAAAAATGCAAGAACTGTGCCTGAATTCATCACAGAAACATACGCCAATCCTTAAAAAAAAATAATTTTGTGATGGCTCTGCAGGATAATAAAAAAATATTTTAATTTTATAAACTTATGTCTTCATCAAAATTATTTTAATATCAGAACCGAGTGGTCACTCTGCAACTAGTCACAGAAAAATTGAGAAGGGTTAAAAGAATTCGTAAAAGGAAATTTTACCAAGACACTTAGGAAACCAAATACTATCTGCATCAAATTTGCTTCAGTTTTATAATGTTAATATTACCAAAGTTAAGTTTTATTTTATTCAAGAAGAATCTATAAATCAAATACACTTTGATTTTGCAGAATTTCAAACTTTACTACAGTTTCCAGGAGTTTAAGCCATTATATTGTTTAAGGAAAGCAAGAGAAGGGAGTATCAATAGTGATGTGGAGCTCACCTTCAAACCTAATTTATGGAATAAATTGCTATCTTTTGTTAGAAAAGATAATCTGATCCCATCAATCCATGTAGCCTGCAGATATTTCAATATGTGGTGCAATGATGTTACCATATAATTTATGCATCCTTCAGGACCTTCGCTGCCATTCACTTGGCCCAAATGAGAGGATATTTGCCTAGTTCCCTTTACTAGCACTCTTGATGTTATTGAGAGGATATTTGCCTAGTTCCCTTTACTAGCACTCTTGATGTTATTGAACGTTCTAAAACAAACTGGAAGAACTTACCAATTTTCAAAGGAATGTATGTGCTCTATTCAGAAAAAAAGTTATTGTATAAATTATTCCTCCTGTAAGAAGTGATATTTTTAAAAAATTTGAGTTTCTTAAACTTAAAGTTGGTCATGATAGCTTGTTTTTATTAGTTTAATCACTTAGAATTTCAGTTATATTATTCAGGAATCATGAAATTTCAACAGCTAATTTTAGATTTTCAAGACAAAACTAGGAACAGGTGGTTGTTGGAATAAAAGACAAAAATACCATTAATTTTATTTTCCAAGCGACAGCTCATGCTTTGATTGTTATCCTGAGAAACATTTTTTTGGTTATTCTTTTTCCTTTGTGTGATATTCAATTTAAGAATGTTTGTTTTCTCTCTCTCCAGGCGTTGACAGTTTTACTTACAATCCTTATACTACAGAGTGTACAATCTCCAAATTTTACCTTCTTTGGGTAGTAAATAAAAAATGGTAACTTTTATCCAAGCGTAAGCAAGCAACAATTTGTGTCATCACAATGTTACAAGTGGCCAAGCTTCCAAATCTAAAGTACCATAAAAAAGAAACAGAGATAACATGCTGAAATCTCGTATGGTTATTTGTCTCCACAGGGAGAACACATCAGCCAAGTTCAAATCTGAGATGTTGGTCCAGAATTTTTTTTTTACTGAACTGACATGGAGTAATCCTGCAGTAAAACTAAAACATTAAGCGTTGCTTTTGGGTGTTTAGCCAAGTATTTTCTATTTTATGCACAATCTTTAAATTGCAGTTTGACAGTTGGCCGGACAGAAAAACTGAAGGCCGGAACAACTTGGTCTAATGAGCAGAAACAAACCTGGAGAATTCCCTTTGTTGCACGTTTTGTGGTCCAATGCATTGGCAGAGATGTCATTCTTTACTCAGATGATTCCCATGAAAAGGTTTCCAACATGACTATGGCCACACAATGGGAATTAACAGACTTTGAATGTGATGTGGTAGTTGATGATGCTGAGCCACAAATAGGCAACACAAAAAGACCTTCAAACAAGTAAGATTTTGGTCAAAAAGGTCTTCATTGGTATTATTATTCTCTCTCTCTCTCTCTCTCTCTCTCTCTCTCTCTCTCTCTCACACACACACACACACACACACACACACACACACACACACTTGGCTGCTGGGAGCAGCAGCAGTGCATGATGGGAGAATCAATCTGAGGGGTGGGGTTAGGGAAGAGGATGGGATGGGAATGGGAGAGATAGCAGGGTAGGGATGGGGAATGGTAAAGTGCTGCTTATTGAAGCATACAGGGATGGAGTGGAGTGAACATAAAGCAGCTAGGTGCAGTTGATAGGTTAGTAGGAAATTTGAGAAGTAGAATGTCTGCAGGACTGTAGTTGGAATAAAGAGCTGTGTAGTGGCGGAGAAAGAACACAGTAGGGTATATGTGGTGTAGGAAATGACTAATGAAGGTTGAGGCCAGGTGGGTTACAGGAACGTAGAATATACTGCAGGGAGAGTTACCACCTACACAATTCAGAAAAGCTGGTGTTGGTCAGCTTGCTTAGTAACTGGGTGGTCCAGCTGTTTCTTGGTCAGTTTGTCAGTGGCCATTCATGCGTACAGATAGCTTGTTTGTTGTCATGCACATCTAGAATGCAGCACTGTGGTTGCGTCTTAGCTAGTAGATCACATGATTTGTTTCATAGGTAGCAGAATGTGATTCAGTTGTTCCAGCCTTGGGTGGTACTGAGTTGCGAGGGGAATGCTCCTCTGTTGCTGGATGGTGGGACTTTCGGAGGTTGACTACAGAGATAAGGCAAAGGAGATCTGTTTCTGTACATGGTTGGGAAGGTAATTACAGCCTGTGAAGACCTCAATGAGACCACTGGTGTATTTTGAGAGAGACTGCTTGTCATTATAGGTGCAATGGCCACGAGTGGCTGGGCTGTGTGGAAGGGACTTCTTTGTAAGTAATGGGTGGCAGCTGTCAAAGTGGAGGTATTGCTGGTAGATGGTAGGTTTGATATGGATGGAGGTACTGATTTAGCCATCTTTGAGGTGGATGTCAACATCAAGGAAGGTGGCTTGCTGGGTTGAGAAGGACCAGGTGAAGCAACGGGGGGAAAAGGTGTTAAGGTTCTGGGACAGTGTGGATAGGCTGTCCTCTCCTCAATCCGGATCACTAAGATGTCATCAATGAATCTGAACCAGGTGGGGGCTTAGGAATCTTCGTGGTTAGAAAGGTTGGCATAAGATGGTGTCATGCGGGTGCTCATTGCATACCCTGGCTTTGTTTTTAGGTGATGCCTTCAAAGGAGAAGTAATCCACAGTGAACGGCAATGGACATCTGCAAGACAATACCTCCACTCTGACAGCTGCCGCCCATTCCCTACCAAGAAGTCCCTTTCATACAGTCTAGCCACGCATGGCTGTCGCATCTGTAATGATGAGCAGTCCCTCTCGAAATACACCAAGGGTCTCACTGAGACCTTCACAGACAGAAATTACCCTCCCAACCTATTACAGAAACGGATCTCCTGTACATTATCTCTCTAGTCACTCACGGCCTCCCAAAGTCTCACTATCCAGCCACAGAGGAGCATTCCCATTGTGTGACAGTACCACCCAGGACTGGTGCAACTGAATCACATTATCACATTCTCCACGAGATAGATAGAGAGAGAGAGAGAGAGAGAGAGAGAGAGAGAGAGAGAGAGTGCTGTCTAATTCCAATGAAAGCCATTTTGGCTCAAAGCTTACTTGTTTGACAGTCTTTTTGTTGTGCCTATCTGAGACTCGCTTCTCAGCTATATGGTAAGTAGTAATGTACCTCTTTCGTAATACTGTGTTATTCCATCCTGGATTTTCCACCGTTTGTATGGAAGTTGGAGCTAGACTCATGGGAAATTCCATTTCGGAAATCATTCGGTTATTCAATATTCCAAGAATGTACTGCGAATGCCAAATTTCAGGCATTACCTCTCACCATGGACAATGTAGTGGCCAACGACCTTCACATAATGGCCGAGAGCAGCTGTCATTGCGTAAAGTTGTCAGTGCTAATAGATAAGCTACACTAAGCATTCTGGCCTGAGATGCTAGAGTTGGCGGATGTGTGTGCATGAGGTCTGCTTGCTTGTATGTGTTTCTCTTTTGCTAATGGAGGCTGTGGCCGAAAGCTTTATGTAAGGGTCTTTTAATTGTGCCTGTCTGCACAGTAACATGTCTTCTTTACGGTAAGTAGCAGTCTATCTTTTCCTGCATTGTAGACAAGCAACACTGCATGAAATAACCACAGAAATCAAAGTGGGACATATGACGAAAGTATCCGTTAGGACAGTGTGGCAACATATGGCGTTAATCGGCTACGGCAGCATACAACCAATGTGAGTGCCTTTTGCTCACAGCACATCATCTGCAGTGCCTCTCCTGGGCTCAAGACCATATCAGTTGACCCTAAACAACTGGAAAACTATGGCCTTGTCAGGTGAATCTCGATTTTAGTTGGTAAGAGCGAATGGTAGGGTTCGATTATGGTGCAGTCACCAAAAAGACATGGACGCAAGTTGTCAAGAAGGTGCTGTGCAAGCTGGTGGTGACCCCATAACGCTGTGCACTGTGTTTACATGGAATGGACTGGGTCCTCTGGAGCAACTGAACTGATCATTGGCTGGAAATGGTTCTGTTCGGCTACTTGGAGACCATTTGCGGCGTTCATGCTACAAATAAACAGTGGAATTTTTATTACTGACAATGCGCCATGTCAACAGGCCACAATTGTTCACAACTGGTTTAAAGAACATTCTGGATATTTCGAGTGAATGAACTGGCCACCCAGATCGCCTAGCATGAATCCCTTTGAACATTTATGGGACAGAATTGAGAGGTCAGTTCATGCACAAAATCCTGCACTGGCAACACTTTCTCAATTGTGGATGGCTGTAGATACAGCATGGCCCCATATCTCTGCAGGGGACTTCTAATGACTTATTAAGTCCATGCCACATCAAGCTGCTGCACGACACTAGGCAAAAGTAGGTCAAATACAATATTAGGAGATATACCATGACTTTTTTCATCTCCGTGTTTATAATATGTGAAATGCTTGAGAAAGTCTGACATTTTAAAAGTTCTGTATTATTAAAATTTGCTACTGTCAATCACTTTTGCACTTAGTATGATGGTAAATCGGAAAGCTTCTGACTTCTCATGCATTTAAGGCAAGATATGTACGAAGGTTAACTAAGAAGACCTGATGGCATGTAGAAGTCATTTCCAAAATCTGCTCAATGATTTCCAATACTTGTTAAACGAATGAAGCAAGGCCCTCCTGCATCACCGACATCTATAGAGCAAAACCAGGCCTCAAATAACATTATATGAATCATGATAATGTAGAAATTCAGAGGCAAGGGGATAAAACAGAGAACAAAGATCAGCTGAGTTATGTACAACATTCATTAGTACAAAGCAACTGTTTTAACACAGGAACTACTGTAAAAGAAAGGGTCACTGGATAAAGGACTGCAAAAAATAGATTTCTGATGGAAAACAAAGAAAAAATCTTAACAGACATAATTATAATTGTGAAGTAACTAGTGCTATGTTGTTGTTGTCTGTGAAGAGGTCTACTCAGCTGAAGCAGATTCAGCAACATGATGGGTCGACTACAGAGTTACAAGGCATGCAACCAACTGTTCAGACTGTTTTACAGATTTTCTAAAATTTGACAGGTGGCGTAAATGCAGCTGGAAAAGAAACTTCATGGCTTTGGGAAAGGGCAATAAAAACTGGTCATAATCTGTAACTGATGCGCAAGATATCATGCTGTAGATGTTCCTAAGCTGTCTAGAAACTTGTTTTCAACATTACCTGACATGAACTGAATCTTAAAAAAGTCATCTAATAGGTGAATTTAAATCATAAGTAAGGCAATGCTGGCTTAAAATTGTTGTTGGAGCCCCGGAGCCTTTTGGAAATCAGGTAAAGTGGACAATCAATTCCCTTTACACAAAAACACTGTTGAAGTCAACACCACTGAAGAGATTTCGTTATTGCAACTGTACCATGACAGACAGGCACACCAGCAGAAACACCATGTCAAAGAAATTAGGCATAACTGTTCCTCTGTAAAAGGAATTTTTGGAGCCATGCATTTATGTCAAAGAACATGAACTCATCTTTAAAAATGAAGAAATATGTGGTCGTATGCAAGGACAGCTACATGAAATTTTGGTATTGCTATTTCATAAGGCATAAATCTAAAGTGATGTGTTGGAACATGTTCTTCAGCATTCAAAAGTGTAGGTTCACTCAAGGACTACTAAATGACAATGCTGGTTAATTCAGTAAAGAAGTTCAAGACAAACTGCATGTGGCAGGTGTTACTCAGAGGCTAACAACACCCTACACAGCACAACAAACTGGTAGTAGTGAGCATGACAATAATTGTGTTCAACTCTCTTCTTAGAATAATGTAAGACTGGTAATCAAACCGTGGAAAATCTGGGATGGAGTAATGACAATATTATGAAAAGGATAGATTGCTGCTCACCTTATAGTGGAGATGCTGAGTCACAGACAGAAGATGTCATTAGAATAATACATTTATCCAAGGTTCTTGCTTAGGCCTTAATTGTTCCTTCTTTTAAGCTACACTAACAACGTAAACAATTACACTGGAGGTAGAAAAAAGGATAATTATTTGCAAACAACATAGGTAGTTTAATTACAGCTAAGGCATGATGAACATTAAACAGCACTGTACAACTTGATGTCACTGTTTTAAAAAAATGCAAAGAAACATGTTGATTTAAAAAAATGTGCAGCCAAGAATTCACACACTTGCTCACTTCTGCAAGAGTTTGAAATGGGATTATCATGTGAAATGAAACAAAGTTTGCTAGGGTCTATGTGTGCAAAATCAGAGTAGGATCAGATCAACAGAGATTCAAGTATATTATAATTACATTTCTTCAGTATGGATCCATGTTCTGGGAAAACTTATCCCCCTTCAAATGAAGTCTTTAAAATGTCTGCCAGAGATCTTTGTAATATAAACAATCTACAATGACCCAGAACATTCTTCATTCAGTTGAAAATAATGAGTCTGTCCAGCCTGCATATTTACAAATCCAGCCAATTTGAAAATGAGCAGCTTTCAAACATGAATGAGAAACTGCAATAAAATAAACATGTCCACAACCTCAACATAAAAAAAGCACATGATTCAGTCTATACCAGCATTGTATCAGAAAAACGTTTCACATACAACAGTATAAATTATTCAACAACCAACTCAATCATTTAAAACACCAGCTAAATAAAAAAATCCTTTAAAAATAAACTTAAGTCATTTTTGATGGGCAACTAAATTATTTTTAGCATCTGCAAACAGGAATTCAAATTATTGTATCATTGTACTATTTAAACTGTGTTGTACACTAGATTTGTAATTTATGACTGTAATTTGCTATACCTTTATTCTCTCTCTCAAATTTTTGACTTGGCCTACATAAATGGACGGGACTAGTGTAGCAGGGGATACAACCCGTCGGCTTTGGACATTGACGTCACAAGTCGCCAATCGAGAAGCGATTCTTCTTAGTGTTGTAGCTCCCTTCAGTGGCTGATAAGTGTTTTTTGGCTTTTTTAAAAAAAAAAATCTCACGAGATAGAATAAACAGATCCACTTTATTAAGCAATCAGTAAAAAAACGAAACAAACATAACAGCAAAAGCGAAAATGGTAAACTGCTATCTGGCGACTTGTGACGTCATTGTCTAAAGCCGACGGGTTGTATCCCCTGCTGCACTAGACCCAAATGGACAATGTTCACTGGATCATAAAGGACCGATAGTTAATGATAGTAAACTTGAAGTATGTATTTTTCTTGTAGAAACAATTCAGGAGCCAGAGAAAGAAACCTTACAAAAGCATTAGAAATCTTTTGTGGAATATATAGTGATCCTCAATGAAATCCCTAAATTTCAAGAACAATATGAATTGTGACAAAGCCAAGGGGTTTGAACTATGAACAAAAATATTTGTTTCCTCAGCACCTCCAACATCATAAATATACACAGAAGAAACAAATAATTGTGTTAAAGCAGGACAAATATTTCTGTTGAAACAGCTGAAAAATCTTCATTCCACCTCATATTGTTATGAAGTGGTTCAGAGATATCACAGTTACATAACTCCAGGTGCCAACCATCTCTCTAACTCCATGGTGTTATCCTTAATCCAGAAAAGTCGTGTACAAATAGCTTCTATGACAGAATCAGTAAGTTTACAATGGTACAGAACTTAGAAAGTGACAGCTCTTGTTTCTGCATACATATCTGTAGTCAAAACTAAAAAAAAACTTGACGTGACTGTAATCATTCTACCACTGCAACAATGTGGCTTGAAATTTTAAGATTTTCTGAGAATGTGACGAAGACAAAGACAATAAATACAAAAACAATAGGAAGATCTGTAACAGGTTTAGCAATTGGTACCTGAGTAAAACAAAGAAGTCGTCTATGTAATGGTTTATTACTAGTTACTTAAGCTGAATATTTACTGATTTTTATGCCTTGCAATACTATTTAAGTCTTCACATCTGTAGAAATCACATTAATAAATAAGCAATATCTCATCAGCTGAAACATAATAGCCAGCTAAAGAAACACATACAATTATATCTACCAGTAAAAAATTATCAACTCTCTATGCACTCCTTTTGTGTGCAACTAATTATGATGTTAGGAAATGCACATTATTCATAACTTTAGGGTATTGCTGTCTGCATGTAAATCAACATTAGGCCTACTATCTGTGCTGGCTCCATATTACTTACAATATTTTTATCATAACCAAATCGACAAAGGTAACAAACACAATTTAGCGTAACCTTCATTACACTACTACATCACTTTAAAATAATGACAAATAACAATAAGTCACCAATCTTTATCCTTAACAATGAGCACATTCTTTCCTGTTGGTAGCATTCTAGTGCACTTTCAAGTGCTGATGTTCATAATCTCTGACAAAATGTGGTTGAACAAAACAGAACAAATATGGATTACATGGAGTGATCAGATCAGAGGTG
The DNA here is from genome assembly GCF_021461385.2 of Schistocerca piceifrons. Classification (NCBI taxonomy): domain Eukaryota; kingdom Metazoa; phylum Arthropoda; class Insecta; order Orthoptera; family Acrididae; genus Schistocerca; species Schistocerca piceifrons. The sequence continues at coordinate 537,244,517 of NC_060138.1, forward strand.
TAATGAACAAATACAGGGGATCCGTGTGTGACCAAAAAAAAAATTGAATGTGAAGTGATTGAGAGAAACTCTGAATTTCAAACACAGTGCAGATTATTAACTTGTCATTGACAAGGAGGCGAGCTAACACAAACAACACAGTAGGCTAATGTAGTGAAGTATGTTTATTTCAGGAATTTTTATATGACACTTAAATCCTTAGTACTTTAGCTGCAACCTTAAGAGTTTTAAACATTCACCCAAGTTGACATCATTGGTAATCAGGTGTTATTAACAGCAGGCGATAAAGTGGTGTTGTTTGTGGGTGGGACTCCGAGAGTCACAGTATTAACCAGGCGGTTTAATTTATAATAAACTGCATAGTAACACAGGCATGTATCTCCATTTCACTCAATTAACTAAAATGAAAAGTCGAGAATACGTAACATGATTAACGTCAGTGACACACAGTCGCGCTATAGATCAAATTGCGTGCCGAAAATGGGCTGATGAAGTGCTTATGTACTTTTACTAGTTGCGACTCACCATGTGCACATTTTTTTCCCCCATAGGATGCCCTATTAAATGTAAACGAGGTTTCTCACAATACACAGAATGAACGTCCGTCCAGCGTATTATAACAGTTTTTTCCTCAATATTTATTTTTCTCTAAAACAGAGGTGTCGACTATTCTCCATCGGTACACACAAGAGATGTGTTATTAAAGAAATTGAGTTACTATCTTTCGTTGAGTGACTGGGTGAATCTTCATCCTTTATTCGCAGGAATATTCCTATATTAAGGATTTATGTACCTTCCTAATTTTATTAAAATAGGTGTCAAGCAACATGCATCGTTTATAAGAGCTTCACACATGCACAAAGTAAATAAAAAGGTCAAAGCTTTATACAGCGGACGCATACTTATCTTTCTACACACCTTGCAGATTATGGCTTATCCTCATAAAACCAGTTCAGCTACTTTTAACATTTACCACTCACCGATTTCTTGTATGAAAGTGGAACAAATTAAATCATTTCCCTCGTCGCGTGAAGGGTAAGACAAAATAGAGGTCGAGTACCAACTTTTCTATTCTACAGTGCATATATAAATCATAAAAATATTGGTTTTTACTTGTAAAACTAAACAGATTTACGATTTTCGTTATTATTGACGTACAGTTCTGTGCTGCTATCTACATGTTACCGAGTGAACCGAACATGCATATCCCTTCGCTCAGATCTCTGGAATACACTGCATGTGGTACTGTGTAGCAGTTCCTATTCGAAGCGCGCTGTTTGAATCAACTTGGTAACAAATTTGGAAGGTCATTGTACCAGCTCATATATTCAGAGTAAATTGAGCCACATATCAGGTAAGCCTAGTACATTACTTAAAGAAATTATCTATATTAAAAAATAAGTAGTGTTTTTAACCCTTTTATTATAAATTTAAGTGCGACATTGACGTTAACTTGTAATATTGCACTTTTCGAGCAGAATAACTGTTTCTTGTATAAAATTGAATTCTTTCGTTTATTATAGAAAATGGGCTCTAATCAAATAGCTTCAGAAGAAATAGTTCAGAACAGTAACAGTCAAAAAGCAACATAAACTACCGACAATAAAACAGCTGCCCAAGTTTGCATACAAAAAATATCTACATCGATAGTTCGCAGACCATTATGAGGTACATGGCACAGGGTACATCTCATTGCAACATTTATCGGGCATGCTTTACAATCCACTCGCATATGGAACGCTGGAAAAATGATTGCTAAAATGCCCTTGTGCGCTCTGTAATTGACCTAATCATGACTTCACAGTCTCTATTGGAGTAATATGTAGGGGACTACAACGTATTCATATCATTTTCACGTAATGAAGGAATAAATTAATGGATTAGTGAGCAAGGGTTCAATATTCACTGTTAGTCCTATTTGTTATGACTCCCAAAAACTTGAGCAATATGTTAAGATAGAACCAAGAGTGCTTTCTAGGCAGTGCCCTTTGCAGACTGATTCCATTGTCTCAGTATCCAATCAATAAAGCAAGGTCAGCCAAAAACCTTACCTAAACCCAATCCTACACCTGATATCCCTACAGAAAGAAATACCCTTATATTTGTATTAATAGACTGGTCCAAATCTGGTTTGTTAATACCATATCATATTCAAAGGGTACAAAATTTTTTGTTGTTTAGTCAAGCGCACAGTTTTATGTTTTTGACCATTTAAAGTGTCAGTGTGTCAATCTTTGCAACTCCTTAATATATTATCAAGATCCAATGGAACAGTTGTCCATTTTTTTTTATTTATTTCAGAGAGAATTTCACTATAGGCAACCGCATAATCTGCAAAAATGTCTGAAGTTACTATTAATACTGCCTGCCAAATCATTAATATACAACATTTACAGCAAGGGTTCCAACACATTTCACTGATATACACCTCAAGTTAGTCCTACATATGTCAGTGACTCTTCACTTAATTAGCTGATGCTCTATAAACCATAAATAAGTATTCAAGTTAGCAGTGTAGTGAAGCCAGGAAGGATGACTACAATACAACAATCTGTACTTACCTGTTCTTTCCACAAAATAGATTAACAAAAACTAACAATAGTCATAAGTACATGGCAATTAAAATATATAACAAATTGTCTGAATATGCCACAAGCATGCTACTCAAAGTATTTAAGGAAAAGTTACACAACTTCTTGTTAACTAACCCATTCTGTCCATTAGAAGAATTTTTAGAAATATCCAATATCAACTTAAATATGTGAAAATGTATATTAGAAAATTAATAGGTTAAGTGAGCTGACAAAGTCTACAGCATGTAATAATGCTAAATGATGAATAAAGAATCCAAATCTGACTGAAAACAAAAAACATCATAGCAGACCTAGATGTTGCATGACAGTGCTCTTATCACCAGTGTAACAGGCACACATGATATGAGATGCAATGAAGCCAAAATTTGTATACGAGGTTTGGCCAATTTTCTAGAATGAAGCAATTTGAAAAAGACTATTGTTTTTACCATGCCACATCAGCGAGAGTAGTATACAACTCGTGTTACCAGAGAGATAAAAAACAAATGTGAGAATTAAATCAATTTGCTCAGGTTACGAAAAACATCAGATTCTAGAAAGAAGTAAATTATATAAAAGCCTGTACACCAAACATTAATTACATTTGAACTGTGAGGGTAAGAGTTTTTTGTGTTAAAAATTAAGCAAAATAACTACAACACTTACATATTGTGAATGAACCTGGGTGCAAGACAAAAGAGATTTGGAGCTTTAAGTTAAATAAGTACAAAATTGTGGATGACTGTTGTAGAAAGATACACAAAGGTGGTAGTGCAGACATTTATCTCAGAAACAACATAAAATGCGAAAACACTGAATGGGCTGACAAACTCACCATGGAGGTGCCCTTTGAATCAGCAACAATAAAATAAAGCTAGGTAAAAACGACTTAATAATCATTGGCCTGCATAGATCACCAACCAGTGATGTAGATGAATTCTTCTGTAATTTAGAGGAACTTCTGTATAAACTCTTAACAAACAGCAACCAGATTATAATAATGAAACAATGAACACAGAGTCGCTAAGCTACAATGTAAATCATGAGGTATTTTGACTTGTTACAGTGCTGTAACCATAGCCATACAAATTTGCCACCAACCAGAATAAAAACTGATTCACAGACTTTGACTGACTATGCTGTTACAAATTGAAATGGGGAAGGATTCAAGGCGAGAACTACTGAAAAATATTTCTCAGCTCATACTGACAATGGCTTACTCACATACAAAAGAAAAATTAACTGAAATAAGCTATAGGAGGACTTTTCACATACACTAGCAGATGATATTAATGAAAAGTAGGGTCACTTCTATGAAATATTTAATCAGAGTTTTAATTGGGTACATCTAATGGCAAAAGCACTAAGGAAAGCAGACTATACAGAGAATCTTAAAATTCTCCTAAAATTGACAAATTAAAAGTAAATATGAAACCAGGGACACCATATAGCATTAATTGCTAACGAAGTATATAAGGAAATCATAAAGACTCTAAAACCACATTATTATACGGAACAGATAAGCCAATCATGTAATATTTGTAAAACATCCTGGAATATAGTAAATTGTGAATGTTAAGAGAGAGCATATCCAAATTGCAGTAATATATCACTAGGGAGTGTGTGAGCCAAACACAGTATGTGAGGCTGTCATAGATCATTTTGCTAAGGCATGTTGTTGTTGTTGTGGTCTTCAGTCCTGAGACTGGTTTGATGCAGCTCTCCATGCTACTCTATCCTGTGCAAGCTTCTTCATCTCCCAGTACCTACTGCAACCTACATCCTTCTGAATCTGCTTAGTGTATTCATCTCTTGGTCTCCCTCTACGATTTTTACCCTCCACGCTGCCCTCCAATGCTAAATTTGTGATCCCTTGATGCCTCAAAACATGTACTACCAACCGATCCTTTCTTCTAGTCAAGTTGTGCCACAAACTTCTCTTCTCCCCAATCCTATTCAATACCTCCTCATTAGTTACGTGATCTACCCACCTTATCTTCAGCATTCTTCTGTAGCACTACATTTCGAAAGCTTCTATTCTCTTCTTGTCCAAACTAGTTATCGTCCATGTTTCACTTCCATACATGGCTACACTCCATACAAATATTTTCAGAAACGACTTCCTGACACTTAAATCTATACTCGATGTTAACAAATTTCTCTTCTTCAGAAACGATTTCCTTGCCATTGCCAGTCTACATTTTATATCCTCTCTACTTCGACCATCATCAGTTATTTTACTCTCTAAGTAGCAAAATTCCTTTACTACTTTAAGTGTCTCATTTCCTGATCTAATTCCCTCAGCATCACCCGATTTAATTTGACTACATTCCATTATCCTTGTTTTGCTTTTGTTGATGTTCAACTTATATCCTCCTTTCAAGACACTATCCATTCCATTCAACTGCCCTTCCAAGTCCTTTGCTGTCTCTGACAGAATTACAATGTCATCGGCGAACCTCAAAGTTTTTACTTCTTCTCCATGAATTTTAATACCTACTCCGAATTTTTCTTTTGTTTCCTTTACTGCTTGCTCAATATACAGACTGAATACCATCGGGGACAGGCTACAACCCTGTCTCACTCCTTTCCCAACCACTGCTTCCCTTTCATGCCCCTCGACTCTTATAACTGCCATCTGGTTTCTGTACAAATTGTAAATAGCCTTTCGCTCCCTGTATTTTACCCCTGCCACCTTCAGAATTTGAAAGAGAGTATTCCAGTTAACATTGTCAAAAGCTTTCTCTAAGTCTACAAATGCTAAAAACGTAGGTTTGCCTTTTCTTAATCTTTCTTCTAAGATAAGTCGTAAGGTTAGTATTGCCTCACGTGTTCCAACATTTCTACGGAATCCAAACTGATCTTCCCCGAGGGCCGCTTCTACCAGTTTTTCCATTCGTCTGTAAAGAATTCGCGTTAGTATTTTGCAGCTGTTACTTATTAAACTGATAGTTCGGTAATTTTCACATCTGTCAACACCTGTGTTCTTTGGGATTGGAATTATTATATTCATCTTGAAGTCTGAGGGTATTTCGCCTGTCTCATACATCTTGCTCACCAGATGGTAGAGTTTTGTCAGGACTGGCTCTCCCAAGGCCATCAGTAGTTCTAATGGAATGTTGTCTACTCCCGGGGCCTTGTTTTGACTCAGGTCTTTCAGTGCTCTGTCAAACTCTTCATGCAGTATTGTATCTCCCATTTCATCTTCATCTACATCCTCTTCCATTTCCATAATATTGTCCTCAAGTACACCGCCCTTGTATAAACCCTCTATATACTCCTTCCACCTTTCTGCCTTCCCTTCTTTGCTTGGAACTGGGTTGCCATCTGAGCTCTTGATATTCATACAAGTGGTTCTCTTCTCTCCAAAGGTCTCTTTAATTTTCCTGTAGGCAGTATCTATCTTACCCCTAGTGAGACAAGCCTCTACATCCTTACATTTGTCCTCTAGCCATCCCTGCTTAGCCATTTTGCACTTCCTGTCGATCTTATTTTTGAGACGTTTGTATTCCTTTTTGCCTGCTTCATTTACTGCATTTTTATATTTTCTCCTTTCATCAATTAAATTCAATATTTCTTCTGTTACCCAAGGATTTCTATTAGCCCTCGTCTTTTTACCTACTTGATCCTCTGCTGCCTTCACTACTTCATCCCTCAGAGCTACCCATTCTTCTTCTACTGTATTTCTTTCCCCCATTCCTGTCAATTGTTTCCTTATGCTCTCCCTCAAACTCTCTACAACCTCTGGTTCTTTCAGTTTATCCAGGTCCCATCTCCTTAAATTCCCACCTTTTTGCAGTTTCTTCAGTTTCAATCTGCAGTTCATAACCAATAGATTGTGGTCAGAATCGACATCTGCCCTTGGAAATGTCTTACAATTTAAAACCTGGTTCCTAAATCTCTGTCTTACCATTATATAATCTATCTGATACCTTTTAGTATCTCCAGGATTCTTCCAGGTATAGATCCTTCTTTTATGATTCTTGAACTAAGTGTTAGCTATGATTAATTTATGTTCTGTGCAAAATTCTACAAGGCGGCTTCCTCTTTCATTTCTTCCCCCCCAATCCATATTCACCTACTATGTTTCCTTCTTTCCCTTTTCCTACTCTCTAATTGCAGTCACCCATGACTATTAAATTTTCGTCTCCCTTCACTACCTGAATAATTCCTTTTATCTCATCATACATTTCATCAATTTCTTCATCATCTGCAGAGCTAGTTGGCATATAAACTTGTACTACTGTAGTAGGCATTGGCTTTGTGTCTATCTTGGCCACAATAATGTGTTCACTATGCTGTTTGTAGTAGCTTCCCCGCACTCCTATTTTTTTATTCATTATTAAACCTACTCCTGCATTACCCATATTTGATTTTGTATTTATAACCCTGTAATCACCTGACCAGAAGTCTTGTTCCTCCTGCCACCGAACTTCACTAATTCCCACTATATCTAACTTTAACCTATCCATTTCCCTTTTTAAATTTTCTAACCTACCTGCCCGATTAAGGGATCTGACATTCCACGCTCCGATCCGTAGAACGCCAGTTTTCTTTCTCCTGATAACGACGTCCTCTTGAGTAGTCCCCGCCCGGAGATCCGAATGGGGGACTATTTTACCTCCGGAATATTTTACCCAAGAGGACGCCATCATCATTTAATCATACAGTAAAGCTGCATGTCCTCGGGAAAAATTATGGCTGTAGTTTCCCCTTGCTTTCAGCCGTTCACAGTACCAGCACAGCAAAGCCATTTTGGTTAATGTTACAAGGCCAGATCAGTCAATCATCCTGACTGTTGCCCCTGCAACTACTGAAAAGGCTGCTGCCCCTCTTCAGGAACCACACGTTTGTCTGACCTCTCAACAGATACCCCTCCATTGTGGTTGCACCTACGGTACGGCCATCTGTATCGCTGAGGCACGCAAGCCTCCCCACCAACGGCAAAGTCCATGGTTCATGGAGGGGTGGTGGGGGGGGGGGGGGTACTAAGGCATACAAAGAAGAAATCTGTGACTCAACATCATCAATAAACTGGGCTAAAAAGAGCAATTCATTTACTGTCAGGAGTGTAACAGTGTGTGAAGTACTGAAAATAATCTCAAAAATTAAAGTAAAATCATCTGGGATGGCATATCATTTATATTACTTGAAGGATGCAGAAATGAATTAATGAAGGTACTAACACCTTCTCTTTAATGCATTGCTAGTTAAGATCAAAAGAAAACCATATTTTAATGCATTTTAAAGAGAATGGAATAGGCAAACAGCAAAAGTAATAAACAGTGCAATTCCAGCTCATTATAGACAAGTAGTTGAAATATCAGAAACCAGTTTTTGCTGTGAAAATATACGGTTTGAATTTAGGGAATAGAGATTAGACAATTTGAGTAGACTAAAAACATTACTAAAGGGAGGAAACTGGAGGGAAATATATTCAATACATGGAGAAGAGGTGGAAATACTTTTTCTCAACGTTAGTCTACCACATAAATATTGCTTGCCCCATTGTCTCCAGAAATCCAAATGAGAGAAATAGTAAGAGATGGATCACAACTGATGTAAAATCAAGGGATGATCTAAAGATGGCATTTGAAAACAATGCTACAGCTAGCATCAACACTCATAGAAATAATAAGAGAGCCCATGGTAGAATAATAAGAGAAACTAAATATAGTTTTTACCAAAATGAGATTTCAGCCTCCCACACAAATGGGCACAGGAAAAGGTCTGATAGGGAGGATAATAGTAACATATTTTAGAGAAAGGTGGAAAGCTTTGTAGAGGTCCAAATGTCATTGACAGTATTGTTGGTAGGTTGGTTGGTTCGTTGATTGATTTGGGGAATAAGTCTAAATAGCAGGGTCATCAGTCCCGTCGGATTAGGCAAGGAAGTCGGCCTGCCATTTCAAAGGAGTCATCCTGGCATTTGCCTGAAATGGTGCAGGGAAATTGCGGAAAACCTAAATCAGGATGGCCAGACAAGGGTCTGAACCATTGTCCTCCCAAATGTGAGTCCAGTGTGCTAACCACTGCGCCACCTCACTCGGTGGCAGTATTGTTAATCAATATTATGTTGAAATAGTGGAGAAACTCATAAAAGAAAACAATACCTCCCAAGTATTAGGAAATATGAGTGATAACCATAAAGAAGACATGCCAACCTGCCGGAATGCCACATGTTGATATTCCTACCTGGAGTTTCCTTGTTTGAAATATGAATAATGTATTTAATAACACAGAATATACTTTTCTGCTGCCAACAAGTAACTCAGGGACAGCAAAGTCAAAAAAGACAGGTCTCGATGGAATAGCAAGTTGTCTAGTAAGTACTGTGCTCAGTGGTTAGTGGGACTACTGACTGATCTGACTAACTCAGCTTTGGAAAAATGAGAGATTCCTAAATGTCTGACAAAGAGCAAGGCTGTGCTCATTCATAAGGATTGCAATAAGAAGAATCCTGCCAACTATAGCCCAATTACTGCTGCACCTATTTTATCCAGAATGGTGGAAACAGTCTTGAAAGATAGAATATTACATTTTATAGAAAAGAATAACCTAATCAATGAGGCACAGCCTGGTTTTAGAAAATGTAGGTCTACCACCACAGCCACAGTGAAGTTCGTAGCCAGTGTAATTGGAGCAATAATTGAACAAAGTAAGTCTGTGAATTTTACCCTGACCTCTCAAAGGCATTTTAATGTGTATGTCACAGCAGGCTAATACACAAAATAAGCTATTATAGTATCAGGGGAAAGGTACCTGACATCATAAAATCATTTATAGAAAACAGATAGCAGTGTGTAGAAGTAAAGCATAAGACAAAAGGCGCTAATGTAAATATACACTCTAATTTTTAGTTAGTAAAGTTTGGTGTACCTCAGGAATCAGTTCTGGGGCCCTTTCTTTTCATTCTAGATGTAAACTGTATGATATAAGCTATTGTTGAAAACGTAGTAATTTTCACAGATGACATTTCACTCACAGTAAAAAGTGACTCAGTAGAAGAAATGGAATAAAGTGCCACTGCCCCCAGGGGGTCCACAACTCTTTTGTGGATATGTGTGTGGTGAGCACGGGACCCCGAGCTCATGCAGCTCTCTTTCCTTTCTGGGCTGCATGCCTTCCCTTTCCACATTCTTCCCTTTCCCTGATCCTTCTCGGCCCCGTCCCCCTTTCCCTTCCCCTTCTCCCTCTATTTGGGAATATGTTTTACGCCTATGTCCAGAGATGGATGCTTGTGAATGAATGAAGTGGTTTCTCTTATTTTATCTCTATGATGTAAAGTATCTGTCTTCACTTTGTCCTCTTTCCTTGATTCTTCTCTTTACCTTCTTCTCTGCTGTGACGTTTGAGAATTCTCTTCTTTCCTTTTCTTTGTTCCTCCCTTTTTCTTTCTTTCCTCCCTGTGTGTGTCTAAAGGCTGATCCATGCATTCCCGCACATAGCTGGTGATTGGGTAACACATAATTCCCTGCCCCGGGTAGACAAGTAGGACACATACATACCCCCTGGTGAAGATAAGGCCAAGTGAAGGGAGATTACCTGAGCTGGTACCTTCCAAATGTGCCAATTGGTCCCTCCATCTGTTTCTTTGGTAGAGTGACCTGAGATGTGGACAATCACCCATGGTGGGAGTACCCTCATAGAGAGCCCCCACTAGGAAGGAGTGTGCCATTGGAGATGCCGGGGGGATACTTTCGGAATGGTTTCTTCTACTTCTACAAAAAAATGTTTCAAATGGCTCTGAGCACCATGGGACTTAACTTCTGAGGTCATCAGTCCCTCTACTTCTACAACTTCTATCTACAAGAAAAAGCTAGATGAGTCTCAGCCACAGAAAATTCTTCCATCAGTGCCAAAGTTCCTAGTTGTTTCTCAGTCTGATGAAGGTCAAGACTTCTCAACAGTCAACCCTTTCATTATTTAGAAAGGTGTCGACGCAATTGTAGGTCCTATAAAGTCTTGTTCCAGGTTACAAAATGGCACCTAGTTGTTAGAAGTAGACAGTGCCCTCCAAGCACAAAAATTGCTTCAAACTACACTGCTGCACACCTTCCCTGTCCGGGTGGAATCACACTGTACTTTAAACTTATTGTGCAGTGTGGTTTACACAAGTCACTTGATGGATTATCAAATGAGGATATTCAAAATTACCTGTCTGAGCAGGGAGTAATGGCCGTCCATCAAGTAATGAAAAGGGTTTAAAAGGGATTGGTACCAACCTGCACTCTCTTCTTGACGTTTGACAGAGTTCAACGTCCATCAAACATCAGAGCGGGATATGAGATCATTTCAGTTCATCCTTATATCCCCAACCCTAAGTGTTGCTATCAGTGTGAGAGGTTTAATCATAACAGCCAGTCATGTTCCAATACAGCCAAATGTGTTGGCTGTTGCAGGGATGTCAATGAGGATGATTGTTCACCCCCATCCCCTCTTTGCATTAACTGTATGGGTGACCACACTGCTTCTGCTAGAGATTGCCCTAGTTTAGAAGATTTATTCAGGAAATCCGAGTGAAGGAAAAGGTCTTTAACTTTGCAGCTCATAAATTATTTGCCAGTAGAAAGCCCACTGTGCACCCAAGGGGTAAATATAGTACTGTCCTCACCTCTCCTTGACTTACTATGGAGGTAGCCATGCAGACATGCGATCTCACCTTTAGCGCCACAGTTGTTGGATTGGCCAGCCCAAAGATCACCCGTTCCATTTCCCCACTACCACCCCATCACTCTTAAGGACCTCCTGCGAGTCCGGGGGTTAGAATAGGCCTGAGGTGTTCCTGCCTGTCGTAAGAGGCAACTAAAAGGAGTCTCATACATTTCGGCCTGTATGCGATGGTCCCCTGTAGGGTTTGACCTCATTTTTCCAAATTTTTTGCAGAGCGAGCCAACTGGGGAAGGGCACCTTACATGGTGCATTGTGTCCATCATGCGCTGAGACATATCACATCCTTCGTCGATGTGGATCTGCACTTCTGCGCACTCTCCAACTGTTGGGCAAGGTCATCCACCTGGGTGCTTATTTTTCCATCAACTGTGCAGTAGTGTTTTCTACGCTAACGATGATAATGGACTTGTTTGCTTGGTTGCACCTGATATCCAGCACAGTAGCTGGTCACTGGTCCATTGTGGTGGGGCCAGCATGTACCCTGTTGGTTGTTGCCCCCTGACCACACAGGGATCACTCTGCTGATACTGCGCCTTTAACTCCCCACGTATGCCAATGAGTAGATGCCTGTCACCCTGGGGCATCGGGACACCCAGTAATGGCTATCCTGCCAGGTGGCCTTTGCTGCAGCTGGGTGGTGCCTGTGAGGAGGGCTCCTGTTCGGAATTGGTGGCACCAGGGTGGATGACACACGGTGAAGCATTGTACATCATCTCTTGCTGGTGGTCAAACACCAGCAGTCTCTAAGCATTCATGGGCCCAATTCAACACACACAGGTACTACCCCAAATCGTTCCCTCCCTGGCCACACCATGGGCCATCAAGCTAAGGATGGCAGTGGCTCTTATTCGTGCCGGTACCTTGTATGTTTGAGAGCTGGTGGGGAATCTTTCATGACGATGAAGCCTCAGTTTTTTGTTGAGCATTTAGAGGACAAAATGAGATCTGGATCAGTCCTGATCAAAACAGCATCCTATGTCCAGTCATGGGCATTACTTTCTTGTGACAAGCTGAGGGATGTGTCTGTAATCATCACATCCAATAAGAGCTTAAATATGGTCCAGGGTATCATACTTCACAGGGACCTTCTTTCGCAGACTGATGATAAGCTGCACGCCAATTTAGAGTGGCGAGGTGTACATTTTGGTCAGCATGTCCATCAGGGTCTGAGGGATAATCAGGTTGCCAACGGTGCCTTCATCTTGGCCTTCAAATTACCCGAGAAGGTCAAGGTGATGGTCTACTGCTGTGATGTAAAGCCCTATATCCCTCCCCCAATGCAGTGCTTTAAATTCTGGGAGTTCAGCCATGTGTCTTCCTGCTGTACTTCCAGCTTCAAATGTCAACATTGCAGATGCCCCTCACATCCCAATACTCCATGTGCCCCACCTCCCATCTGTGTCAAGTGCGAAGAGCACCATTCGCCTTGGTCACTTGAATGCAGGATTCTCTAGAAAGAATGGAAAATCATGGAGTACAAGACCCTGGACTGACTGACCTACACTGAGGCTAAGAGGAAATTTGAATGTCTACATCCTGAACGTATGACATTGTCTTATGCCGCCACTACAACAGTTCTAGCCCCATCAGCTCTGCCAACCTCAGTCACCTCTCAGAGCTGAAGGACTCCACCTGCCCTCTTGATGGTGGGAGGGCACTTTACTATCTGCTGCAGCTGCACCACATACTTCGGGAGCAACACCCCCGAAACCATCGCGGATATCAGTCCCCACTTCTGCGCCGAAGAAGCCTAAGTCTTCTTTGGCTCCTCTTGCTAGGAAGGTGTCCCTTGGGTCACTCACTTCCCTGGTTTCTGCTAGTGGGAAAGATGACACCTGCCAGTGGCTGAAGAGGTCAAAAGCAGCTGGTCGTAAGGCTTCATGCTCGTCCTCAGTACTGAAGATTGAATCTGTGAAGTCCTCCCAGACAGGGAAACCCAAGGAGCAGTGAGAGAAATCCAAAAAGAAGATCCCCAAGTCTAAAAGAATTGTGGTGGCACCCACACCACCGCTACCTACAAGCTCTGTATCTGCAGATGAGGTGGAGATTCTGGCGTCTGCTGAGGACCTAGATCTCACCGGACCCTCAGACACAATGGATATAGCCCATTCAGGAAATAAGTTGGTGGCAGTAGGTGACCCTGAGGCATAGTCTGCCTCATTGAGTATTTCATCCCTTCCCAGTCTCACAATCATGTCATCCTCCAGTGGAATTGTGGTGGTTTTCTCCACCACCCGGCTGAGCTACGGCAACTGTTAAGCTTTACACCTGCTTTCTGCATTGCCCTCCAGGAAACCTGGTTCCCAGCAATGCGGACCCCTGCCCTCCACTGCTATAAGGGATATTCCAGGAACTGTAGTGACTATAATTGAGTGTTAGGTGGAGTTTGCGTTTATGTCCTAAACTCAGTCTATAGTGAAACTGTGCCCCTTCAAATCCCTCCTAAAGCTGTGGCTGTCAGAATAAGGACAACACAGGAAATAACCATCTGCAATGTATATCTTCCTACAGATGGTGCAGTACCCCTGAATGTATTAGCTGCACTGATTGATCAACTCCCTAAATCTTTCCTACTTTTGGGAGATTTTAATGCCCATAAGCCCTTGCGGTGAGATACTGTGCTTACTGGCTGAGGCAAAGATGTCGAAACTTTATTGTCTCAGTTCGATCTACGCCTCTTAAAAATTGGGGTTGCCACACATTTCAGTGTGGCTCAAGGTAGTTACCTTGGCCATTGATTTATCAATATGCAGCCCAGGACTTCTCCCATCTAGCCACTGGAGATCACATGACAACCTGTGTGGTAGTGAAATGTCACTGCTCTGTCATCAGGCTCATGTACGCCTGCCCAGATAGACTTTAAACAAGGTGGACTGGGAAACTTACACATCTGCTGTCACCAATGAATCTACCCCACACGGGAACATCGATGTGATGGTTGAGCAGGTGACTACAGCAATCTTTTCTGTGGCAGGAAACACGATCACTCGCTCTTTAGGGCGCCCTGGCAAAAGTCAGTCCCTTGGTGGTCACCGGAATTTGCTGAAGCAATTGAGCAGCATCAGCAAGCTCTACAGTGGCATAAGCAGCGCCCTTCCCTGGAGCATCTCATAGCCTTTAAATGGCTCCATTCCCACATTCGCCAACTTATCAAACAACGGAAGAGTGTTGGGAGAGATACGTCTCAACCATTGGGTGACATATGTCACCTTCCCAAGTCTGGGCAAGGATCAAACATGGTTTCTGGTACCAGACCGCAACAGGTGTTCCCAGTGTTAACATAAATGGTGTGTTATCTACCGATGCAGTCACGATTGCCCAGCACTTTGCTGAGCAATATGCTCAAGCCTCTGTGTCAGAGAATCACCCCATAGCCTTCCGCACTTTCAAACGGTGGCTGGAAGGGAAAGTCCTCTCGTTCACTCCACCCCACAGTGAACCCTATAATGCCCCATTTAGGGAGTGGGAGCTCCTCAGTGCACTTGCACATTGCCCCGACACACCTCCTCGGCCAGATCAGATCCACAGTCAGATGATTAAACATCTCTCATCTGACTACAAGCGACATCTCCCCATCATCTTCAACCAGATCTGGTGCGATGGCGTCTTTCTATCGCAATGGCAGGAGAGCACCATAATTCTGGTGCTCAAACCCAGTAAAAACCCACTTGATGTGGATAGGTATTGGCCCATCAGCCTCACCAACGTTGTTTGTAAGCTGCTGGAATGTATGGTGTGTCAGCGGTTGTGTTAAATCCTGGAGTCACAGGACCTACTGGCTCCATGTCAGGGCGGCTTCCTCCAGGGTTGCTTTACCACTAATAATCTTGTGGCCTTTTCCAGACGCCAACACCTGGTTTCCGCCTTTTTTTATTTACAAAAAGTATATGACACGACCTGGTGACATCATACCCTTGTCACATTATACGGTTGGGGTCTCTGAGGCCTGCTCCCAATTTTTATTCAAAATCTCCTGTTGCTTCATACTTTCATGTCCAAGTTGGTGCCTTCCATAGTTCCCCCCATATTCAGGAGAATGGGCTCCTGCAGGGCTCTGTATTGAGTGTATCTCTATTTTTAGTGGACATTAATGGTCTAACAGCAGCTGAAGGGCTGTCCTTTTCACCTTCCCTGTATGCAGACGACTTCTGCATTTTGTACTGCTCCACCAGTACTGGTGTTGCTGAGCAGCGCCTACAGGGCCAATCCACAAGGCGCAGTAATGCGCTCTAGCCCATAGTTTCCAGTTTTCGGCCGCAAAGTCACCTGTTATGTACTTCTGTTGGTGTCATACCGTTCCTCCGGAACCAAAACTTTACCTTAAAGACGATCCACTCACTGTAGTGGAGACATATCGATTCTTAGGACTGATTTTCGATGCCCGATTGATTTGGCTTCCTCACCTTTGTCAGCTTAAGTGGAAGTGCTGGCAGTGCCTCAATGCCCACCACTGCCTGAGCAACACCGACAGGGGTGCAGATCACTCTACACTGCTGCAGCTCTACAGAGCCCTTGTTCAATCCCACCTTAACTATGGGAGTGTGGTTTATGGTTTTCTCCCAGTAAGACTGTGTAAATTTTTGGCATCATACAGAGTTTTATCTGCCTTGCTTACATCTAAGTGCTATTGACTTACATTCATGGACATCACCAAATTCTTGGGACTTACGTTTGATGAAAAACTGTGCTGGTCTTCTCACATTTCATATCTTTTGGTTCACTGTCTGTGATCCCTCAACACCCTCCGTGTTCTGGGTGATATCTCCTGGTGAGCGGACCGAGCGATCCTCCTCCATCTATATCATGCCTTAGAGCACTTGAAATTGGACTATGGAAGCATAGTTTACTCCTCTGCGCAGCCATCTGTTCTTTGGTGTTTAACCATCTGTTCTTCGGTGTTTAGCATCTTGAGCTTTTTACACTAGCCCAATGGAGAGCCTTTATGCTGAGATTGCTAAACCTCCATTGGCCTTTGATTCATTGCGCTAGTCATCTGTCTTCCATGCCTTCTCACCTGACCCATGCCCTTTTTTCTATGCCTCCTTGGATTTGGGGTATGCAGGCAGCTCGTCTTGTCTATTACCACCAGGAGTCAACTTCTGTCATCTGCTACATTCATTTTCCTTCCAATTTCCTAAAACTTTCTTGGAAAATGGGGTTACCACACCACCTTGACTTCACTCCTGGACCTGCCTTCACTGGGACCTTTGTCAGCTTCCCAAGGAAAGTAACTCTGACCCCCCCCCCCTCCCTACAGTTTATTGTCAGGCATTTGCAGCTCTATGCACACAAATGGAGGATGTCTCATTTATTTACACTGATGGCTCCAAGACCACCTTTGGTGTTGGGAGTGCCTATATTATTGACGACACCACTATCGGATTTCGGCTTCCCAACCAGTGATTGGTTATTATAGTGGAGATTTACACTGTCCTCCAGGCTGTCCAATACGTCCGTCACCATCAGCGGATACAGTATATTATATGCTCGTATTCGCTCAGCTCTCTTCTCAATCTCCAAGCTCTTTATCCTGTCCACCCTCTGGTTCACCAGATTCAGGACTGCCTCCACATGCTCCACTTGGGGGGAATCTCTGTGGCATTCCTCTGGATCCCAGGGCATGTTGGTATACATGGAAACAAGGCAACCAGCATAGCAGGAGAGGCTGCTGTCTCTCTTCCTCAGCCCGCTGTTTGCATGGCTCCCTTTGCTGATCTACAGGGCGCTTTTTGTCGTTGTGTTGCTCTTTTATAGCATACACATTGGTCTGCACTTCAGGATAATAAATTATGAGACATAAAACTTCTTCCCTGTGCTTGGATCCCTTCCTCCCGACCTCGTCATTGGGAGGAGGTAATTTTAACTAGACTCCGAATTGACCACTGTCTTTTTAGCCATCAACATCTTTTAAGTGGTGACCCTCCCCCATTTTGTCCCCACTGCTTTCAGTTTTGGATGGTGAGACACCTTTTACTTCAATGCCCCTATTTTAATCCGCTACGTTCCCATTTACAGCTGTCGCCTGATATATCTTCTCTTTTAGCAGCCCCCCTGTGGTTCCAGGGGTAAGAATAGGCTCGAAGTATTACTGCACGTCATAAGAGGTGGCTAAAAGGAGTCTGACACATTTCAGGTTTTATGTGATGGTCCCCTGTAGGGTTTGACCTCCATTTTTCAAAATTTTCCCGAAGAGCGAGCCAATTGGGGAAGGGCGCCTTACATGGTGCATCATGTCCATCATGCATTGAGATCTTCATCCCACTTACTCGTCGTCGCATTGCAGCCCTTGCCCATTCTTCATCTCTTGGGCGAGGACACCTTCCTGGGTGTGTTTCCACCATGCACTACACAGTGTCACTTTCTGTGCCGATGATGACCATGACTTCTTTGCATCTCATATACAGCATGGTAGTCACTCTGTTGTGGTGGAGCCACCATGTACCCTGTTGGTTGTAGCGCCCTGACAACACAGGGATCACTCTGCTGATGCCTGCGCCTTTAACTCCCTATGTATGCTAAGGAGTAGATCCCTGTGACCCTGGGGCATTGGGACTTCCGGCAATGGCCATCCTGCCAGGTGAACTTTGCTGTGGCTGGGTGGCGCCCATGGGGAGGGCCACTGGTTGGAGTGGGTTGCATCAGGGCGGATGACACACCATGAAGCGTAGTATGTCATCTCTCACTGGTGATCTGCCGCCAGCAGTCTCTAAGCAGGCAAAGTCTAACTTAAATGCTAAGAAATATGACCCCAAGTTGTTCCACTCACTGGCCACACCATGGGAGGAACCCCAGGCTAAGGATGGCAGTGAAGCTTATTTGCCTCTGTACCTCGTATGTACAAGAGTTGATAAGGGATCTTTCATGTCCATGAAGCCTCAGGTTTTTGTGGAGCATTTGGAGGACAAGTTTGGGGAAGTGGAGGGCTTGTCCAAAATGCGCTCTGGGTCACTTTTGATAAAAACAGCATCCTCTGCCCAGTCATGGGCATTACTCGCTTGTGGCCAGTTGAGGGATGTTTCTGTTACCATCACACCTCTTAAGAGCTTAAATATGGTCCAAGTTATTATATGCCACAGGGACCTTCTTTTCCAGTCTGACAACGAGCTGCGTGCCAATTTAGAGTGGCGAGGTGTTCATTTTGATCGACGCATCCATCGGGGTCCAAGGGATAATCATGTTGCCATTGGTGCCTTCATCTTGGCCTTCGAGGGTGATACATTGCCCGAGTAGGTCAAGGTGGTGGTCTACCGCTGTGACATCAAGCCATATATCCCTCCCCTGATGCAGTGCTTTATGTGCTGGAAGTTTGGCCATATGTCTTCCTGCTGTACTTCCAGCGTCACATGTTGAGATTGTGGACACCCATCACATCCTAATACTCCATGTGCCCCACCTCCCATCTGTGTCAACTGCAGAGAGCATCATTCACCTTGCTCACCAGACTGCAGGATTTTACAGAAAGAGAAGAAAATCATGGAATATAAGCCACTGGAGCTACTGACCTACACTGAGGCTAAGTGGAAATATGAGTGCCTACATCCTGTGGCTATGACCTCCTCATACATTGCTACTACGAGAACAGTTCTTGCCCCATCAGTTCCTCGAATTCCTGTCACCTCTCTGAACCAGTAGACTACACCTGCCCCCTTGATGGTGGGGGCACTTCCTTCCCTGTTGCTCCCGCACCACCTACTTCGGGAGCAACACCCCCCAATGATTGGGGATTTCAGTCGCCACTTCTGAGTCAGAGAAGCATAAGACTTCTTCGGCTCCTCTTGTTAGGAAGGAGTCCCTTGGGTCACTCCCTTCCCTGGTTTCTGCTAGTGGGAAAGATGACACCCACCAGTGGTAGAAGAGGTCAAAAGCAGCTGGTCGTAAGGCTTCATGCTCGTCCTCAGTACTGGAGATTGAATCAGTGAAGTCCTCCCAGACAGGGAAACCCAAGGAGCAGTGAGAGAAATCCAAAAAGAAGATCCCCAAGTCTAAGAGAATTGTGGTGGCACCCACACCACCGCTACCTACAAGCTCTGTGTCTGCAGATGAGGTGGAGATTCTGGCGTCTGCTGAGGACCTAGATCTCGCCGGACTCTCAGGCACAATGGACATAGCCTGTTCAGGAAATAAGTTGGTGGCAGCAGGTGACCCTGAGGCATAGTCTGCCTCATTGAGTATTTCATCCCTTCCCAGTCTCACAATCATGTCATCCTCCAGTGGAATTGTGGTGGTTTTTTCCACCACCCGGCTGAGCTACGGCAACTGTTAAGCTTTACACCTGCTTTCTGCATTCCCCTCCAGGAAACCTGGTTCCCAGCAATGAGGACCCCTGCCCTCCATGGCTATAAGGGATATTACAGGAACCAGAGTGACTATAATCGAGTGTTAGGTGGAGTTTGCGTTTATGTCTTAAACTCAGTCCATAGGAAACTGTGCCCCTTCAAACCCCTCTTGAAGCTGTGGCTGTCAGAATAAGGACAATGCAGGAAATAACTGTCTCCAATGTACATCTTCCTACAGATGGTGCAGTACCCCTGAATGTATTAGCTGCACTGATTGATCAACTCCCTAAATCTTTCCTACTTTTGGGAGATTTTAATGCCCATAACCCATTGCGGGGTGACACTGTGCTTACTGGCTGAGGCAAAGATGTCGAAAATTTATTGTCTCAGTTCGATCTCTGCCTCTTAAATACTAGGGCTGGCACACATTTCAGTGTGGTTCGAGGTAGTTACTCGGCCATTGATTTATCATTTTGCAGCCCAGGACTTCTCCCATCTACCCACTGGAGAGTACATAATGACCTGTGTGGTAGTGACCACTTCCCCATCTTCCTGTCACTGCCCCAGCTTCAGGCACATGGATGCCTGCCCAGAAGGGCTTTAAACAAGGTGGACTGGGAAACTTTCACCACTGCTGTCACCAACGAATCTTCCCCACATGGTAACATTGATGTGTGGGTTGAGCAGGTGGTTACCACAATCGTTTCTGCGGTAGAAAACGAAATCCCTTGCTCTTTAGGGTGCCCCCGGCGAAAGACAGTCCCTTGGTGGTTGCTGGAAGTCGCTGAGGCAATTACAGAGCATTGGCAAGCTCTACAGTGACATAAGCGACACACTTCCCTAGAGCATGTGATAGCCCTTAAGCAGCTCTGTGCCCATGTATGCCATCTTATAAAATGATGGAAACAGGAGTGTTGGGAGAGGTACATGTCGACCATTGTGTGCCATTATGTCACCTTCGCAAGTCTGGACAAAGATGAGATGACTTTTTGGGTACCAGACCCCAACAGGTGTCCCCGGCATTACCTTCAATGGCTTGCTATGTACTGATGCCAACACAATTGCTGAGCACTTTGCTGAGCACTATGCTCGAGCCCCTGTGTCGGAGAACTACCCCCCCCCCCCCCCCCTCCCCCCCACCGCCTCACGCACCCACAAACGGCAGATGGAAAGGAAAGTCCTCTTGTTCACTACACGCCACAATGAACCCTGTAATGCCCCATTTACGGAGTGGGAGCTAGCACATTGCTCCGACACAGCTCCTGGGTCAGATCGGATCCACAGTCAGATGACTGCACATCTCTCATCTGACTACAAGACCCATCTCCTCGTTATCTTCAATGCATATGGTGCGATGGTGTCTTTCCTTCACAATGGCACGAGACCACCATGGTTCTGGTGCTCAAACCCAACAAAAACCCACTTGATGTGGATAGCTATTGGCCCACCAGCCTCACCAATGTTGTTTCTAAGCTGCTGGAACATGTGGTGTGACGGCAGTTGGGTTGGGTCCTGGAGTCTCATGGCCTACTGGCTCCATATCAGGGCTACTTCCACCCAGGTCGCTCTACCACTGGTAATCCTGTGTCCCTCGAGTCTGCCATCCAAACAGCCTTTTCCAGATGCCAACACCCTGTTGCCATCTTTTTTTATCCATGCAAAGCATTTGACACCACCTGGCGACATCATATCATAGCCACATTATACGGTTGGGGTCTCAGAGGCCCGCTCCCAATTATTATCCAGAATTTCCTGTTGCTCCGTACTTTCCATGTCCAAGTTGGTGCCTCCCATTGTCCCCACCCCCACCCCCATCCACCCACCCATATCCATGAGAATGGGGTCCCGCAGGGCTCTGTATTGAGTGTATCACTATTTTTAGTGCCATTAATGGTCTAGCAACAGCTGTAGGCCATCTGTCTCACCTTCTCTGTATGCAGATGACTTCTGCATTTTGTACTGCTCCACCAGCAATGATGTTGCTGAGTGGCACCTACAGGGAGCCATCCACAAGGCACAGTTATGGGCTCTCGCCCATGGCTTACAGTTTTCGGCTGCTAAGTCGTGTGTCACGCACTTCTGTTGGTGTCGTACTGTTCATCTAGAACCAGAACTTTACCTTCATGATGATCCACTCACTGTAGTGGAGGCATATCAATTCTTAGGACTGGTTTTTGACGCTCGATTGACTTGGCTACCTCACCTTCATCAGCTTAAGCAGAAGTGCTGGCAGCACCTCAGTGCTCTCCACTGCCTCAGCAACATCAACTGGGGTGCAGATCACTCCAAACTGCTGCAGCTGTACAGAGACCTTGTTCAATCCTGCCTTGACTATGAGAGTGTGTTTTATGGTTTGGTGGCGCCCTCAGCATTGCATGTACTCAACCCAGTGCACCACAGTGGTGTTTGCCTAGCGATGGGAGCTTTTAGAATGAGTTCGGTGACCAGTATCCTGGTGGTGGCCCGAGTCCCTCCATTGCAGATCCGACATGCACAACTGCTCGCCAGTTATGTTGCATACATTCATAGTTCTCCTGAGCATCCGAATTACCGTGTCCTTTTTCCACCTGCGGCAGTTCACCTCCTGCTTCGGCAGCCCAGGTCAAGGCTAACAATTGCGGTTCGCATGCATTCCCTTCTGTCTGAACTGGAGTCCTTCCCTTTACCACTCCCCATCCAGGTCCATCCACATACACCTCCATGGTGTACACCTAGGCTGCAGATTCGTCTGGTCCTTTCACATGACCCTAAAGACTCAGTTATTCATGCCGTTCTCTGCTGTCACTTCTTCTCGATTGTTGACATGTTCCGGGGCTCTGAAGTGGTTTACACTGATGGTTTGATGGCTAATGGTCATGTTGGCTTTGCCTATGTCCACAGAGGCCATTTTGAACAGCACTCCTTGCCCAATGGCTGCAGTGTATTCACTGCAGAACTGGTAGCCATCTCTCGTGCACTTCAGTATATCCGTTCGTGCCCCGGGGAATCGTTTCTTCTGTGTACTGACTCCTTGAGCAGCCTACAAACTATTGACCAATGCTACCCTTGCCATCCTTTGGTAGCGTCCATCTACTCCCTGGACTGGTCCCGTCGTTCAGTGGTGTTTGTGTGGATCCCAGGACACGTCATCATCCCAGGCAACAAACTTGTCGACAGGCTGGCGAAACAGGCTACGCGGAAACTGCTTGTCGAGATGGGCATCTCTGAACCTGACCTGCATTCTGACTTACACCATAGGGTTTTTTTGGCTTTGGGAGACAGAATGGCATAACAGTACACAAAACAAACTGTGTCATTAAGGAGACTACGAATGTGTGGAAGTCTTCCATGCGGGCCTCTTGCAGGGAATCAGCTGTCCTCTGCCGGCCTTGCATTGGCCACGCTTGGGCGACCCACAGTTACCGCCTGCGCTGTGAAGACCCGCCTGAGTGTCGGTGTGGTGCCCGCTTGACAGTGGCCCTTATTCTGGTGCACTGTTCTACTTTGACTGCGCAGCGATGAAATCTTGGGCTACCGGACTCATTGCCGCAAATTTTATCAGACAATGCCTCATTGGCTGATTTAGTTTTATACTTTATTCCTGCAGGTGGGTTTTATCATTTGATCTAAGTCTTAGCGCATGTCCTTTGTCCCTCTGTGCCCTCCACCCTAGTGTTTCTAGGGTGGAGGTTTTAATGTGTTGCAGAGTGGCTGGCTTCTCCTTCTTTATTCTCATGATCAGCCAGCCATGGTAATCTGCTTTGTTGTTTTAATCTCTTCATCCTGTTTCTTGTGTTTCTGTGGTTTTCTTGTCCCCTTTTGTTCATTTACATGTCTGTTGCCCTTCATCGTTCTTGTGATTTTTCCTTTCATTCCGTTTTGAGTTGTCAGTCTCGTTTGTTTTATTCTCACACTTATGGCATTGTTTTATTCGGAATAAGGGACTGATGACCTCATAGTTTGGTCCCTTTTCCCCTCTTTTAATCCAATCAACCAACTAACCTTTTAGCAGATGATGTGCGCTCAGCTGATCGCGTCCTTGAGTTTATAAGTTTTATAGTGAGATGACATTGGTCATTTGAAGCTCTTTTCGGGGAAAACACCCCCCCCCCCCCCCCCCTTCAATAGCACTTTCCTAAGATTTCCTTCTGTCTCTCGTTTCCCTCCTCCTTAAGTTTCGCTCCCACTGCTGTTGATTTAAATTCCTGTTTTTACCCTTCACTAAGGCACAGAATGGGCACTTATGACCATAGCTGTTTTGTGCCCTAAAACCATAATCCAAAGAAAAGTGCCACTGCAAATTTGAATGAGGCTTATAAATATTTCAGCAAAAAAACTTGTTTGTAAATACAAATCACACAACATATATACAGTTACAATCAACTAAAACTACATAGGCTGACAATATCTCCCTTGAACTAGGTAATTCAGTTCTCAAAGAAGTAGGGAATCACAAATTCTTGGCTGCCATAAACACTTGACATGGGACAATCATAACAGCATAGAATGTTGAATAGTAAGCACCAGCATGTTCTTAAAGAGATACTGTCTAAGGCAGTGAACATAGATACACAGTTAACAATGTACTATGGCCTAGTCTACCACACCTATCATAGTGCCTTATAGTCTGAGGAATTGAAGCGTATGTGTGTATTAATAGGTTAGTCAAACTTCAAAAGAGGTCTGGCAGATGCATTGCAAATCTGATCCCAAGACAACCTTGCAGAAACATATTTAGAGAACTTTAAATAGTTTAGACAAGTAGAGAACAGAAGCTTTTGAAATGTGATGGTACAGAAGAATGCTGAAGAATAGATGGGTAGATCACACAACAAGTGACGAGATGTGGAATAGATTAGTGAGAAGAGGAATTTGTGACACAAATTGACTAGAAGAAGAGATTGGTTGGTAAGACATGTCCTGAGGCATCAAGGGATCACCAATTTAGTGCAATTTAGTATTGGAGGGCAGCGTGGAGGGTAAAAATCGTAGAGGGAGACCAAGAGATGAGTACACTAAGCAGATTCAGAAGGATGTAGGTTGCAGTAGTTACTTGGACATAAAGAAGCTTGCACAGGACAGAGTAGCATAGAGAGCTGCATCAAACCAGTCTCTGGACCTAATTCAACAACAACAACAACAACAACAACAACAATAATATTGTGACTGTCCCGTAACTACATATATTTGCAACAGTTATGTGCTTGAAAGCAAATAGTACTACATTGTCAAATAGATACATACATGATGACAATACAAAAAAATAGAGGTTATTATTATCTATGTAAAAAGTGGCCTCAGTAAAGCAAAAGAGATCCCACAACTCCTGGATACATTTTGTACAATAAATGCAAAAATGCATTGAGAAGATATTAGTTTTCAGAAGTAAATTAAGAGGTTATTTAGTCTCTTTATATCTACATAGCCTAAAACAATACCTAGAAGGTAAACACTAGAGGTGATCTCCTTCAAGCTAAAAAGGACATCATAAAATGTCTGTGTATTCATAAATCAGGTAGCATAAATATATAATATAGGACTTTCTTATTATATAAGGACCATCCTGCTGCCCCTGCTTGCTCTTTTTTATTATTCTGGCTGCCTTGGACAGACATGGTGCTACAAAGTGAGGCTGGCATAGTATAAGATAGTAATGATTAGTCTGTCCGTTGTGTACACTGCAGAAGTGAAATAGTGAAAGTGTAAAACTTTGAAGATACAACATACCCCTAATGGTATGTAGTTGCAGACATAATGTGTAGAAAACAGAGAAAGAATGGTGGGACTGTAATTTTTGTCAAGAAGAAGTAAAATTTACCAGAACTGATTTACCGTATTTACTCGAATCTAAGCCGCACCTGAAAAATGAGACTCGAAATAAAAGAAAAAAAATTTC
Source organism: Schistocerca piceifrons (assembly GCF_021461385.2). NCBI lineage: Eukaryota > Metazoa > Arthropoda > Insecta > Orthoptera > Acrididae > Schistocerca > Schistocerca piceifrons. The sequence goes on from NC_060138.1 coordinate 537,269,914, forward strand.
CCGAATCTAAGCCGCACCTGAAATTTGAGACTCGAAATTCAAGGGGAGAGAAAAGTTTTAGGCCGCACCTCCAAATCGAAACAAAGTTGGTCCATTGTAATATGAGAAACAATTTAGGTCGAATGAGTGACGATACAGCTACAGTAGTTTGGTTCCAGTCGTAAGCTTAGCAGTTAAGCTTTACCAGGTAGCCATTGCTATGCGTCAGGCGCTCCGTCCGTATTTATACGGGTACCCTTCCTTTTTCACGTGCTTCGTCTGGTTTGAATCGATTGTTTATTTTCCTTTGATCTGATAAGTGTCGTCTTCTTTGTTATAGGTGTTTACGTCACTCTAAGCTGAAAATGCATTACTATACTGTGTAATGCATTGTTTGTCGCATTCTGATAGTGCGTGTTTACGGCCTGTCGCCGCTCGCGGCATGGCTTGCTTTTGTGCGCGCTACCGCTGCTTATAATTTTTTTAAAAAAAGAGAGAGGAATCGTCTCATTATCGAAACAATGGCAAGAGACTGCTATTTGTTGTTACTTACACTGCTGCTTTCTTTGATAATGATAAACAAGAACCAAATAATAGACTGCGTATGATAGAACATGTTCTGAACGAGAGTTGGGCGAAAATTTTTCACCGTTTGAAAATCTTTGCGGCCGCTTCTTTAGTACATCAAATTCTGCATAGAAATTAGTCATCTTAGATTTAAAAATCTAGTCAGTTGCTGTGCTTCATTTCTGACTGTATCACTACTAGGCATAAGAATAATACGAATATAAACATGACATGATACGTATATTCTTCCGCGTTTGCTGTTGTCTCACTCTAGTTTCGTAATTTATTAGGCAGACAGGATTTAAATGAGATAGCAGCAATCACGCAAGAATACATGGCAAAATGTTTATATTCGTATTATTCTTATGGTGAAGAGAATACTGCATGTGATTCCCATTTCATCAGGTTCCTATTAGCAACCATCTCTTTTCACTGCTAGGAAAAAATTCAGAACGTAGAGTTGGCCATATTGACAAACATCCCAAACAATCTTGCCAGTCGGATTTTCGTAGTACATCGAAATTCTGCTACATTCTAAGATGAGCAACACGGAATTTGTATTTACTTCGTTGGATAATGTATGAAAATGCAGTGGTCGAAACTCGGGGCGGAGAAAAAAAAGAACGTCTTCCACGTTTTCTTTTAAATTTATTTACTGACGCGGAGGTTTTGGCGCCAGTATTTATCTTTGTGCCTACAAAGCATGCCTGTGTAGCGCTACATATATTTGACGGCAGAAGTTAGTTGTGGTGGGACCTATCAAAATTTTTCAGAACTTCCGCTTGCTTTGCACTCGATTCTAACCCGCAGGCGGTTTTTCGGATTACAAAAACAGGAAAACAAGTGCGGCTTAGATTCGAGTAAATACGGTATCTACTTATTGCTCAGAACTGGATGGGGAGTTTAGTTGTGTAAAACTAGAGAATAAAAATATATTAATTGATAGTCTGTATAGGTCTCCAGATGGAGATGTAAGTTTGTTTATTGAAAAATGTGACTTAATTGTTAGAAAACGGATAAGCATGCTTGTACCCAAAGGACAAAACAGAGAGAGAACATATATAGGTCCTATCTTAAAAGAAAACAATTCTACAAAGCTAAGCTCCTCGCAGCAAAAAATTGCTGTATGTGGTGATTTTAACATAAAAATGGCAAACACAGAGGGGCAAGTCACAAGGAAATTTCTGAATATGCTAAGATGATTGGACCTATATTGCACAAATAATTGTGCTACATGTAAGACTGCCTGCGTGGACAGTATTATATTCAATTTCCATAGGAAAGACTTCACAGACAGACTTGCAGGAGAAGGTCTGGCAGATCATGAGCCTTTATTCCTTGCACTGTATAAGAGACAACCAATTAAAATCGAAGAACCTAAAGTGGTGCAGGTAAGAGTAAAATGAAGAGTACATACGAGCATTTATTGAGAGACTAGATAGTGCAAACTGGGACTTCATATACAATTGCTACTAGGGGAAAAGGGGAGCTGAAATGGCCTTTAATAACTTTTTTAAAGAAATATATATATTTTTAGTATTTTTGTTCTCCAGTAAAAAAAATTAGATCTCCAAGGATACCTAATAATAAAAGGCTGAACTGGTTTTCTGAAGAACTTGTGAAATCGGAGTAAACATGCTCATGTTGTACCAGAGTCATAGGCATGCCTGTACCCAAAGGACAGAACAGAGAGAAAACATATATAGGTCCTATCTTAAATGCATAAAATTCTACAAAGCTAAGCTCCTCACAGAAAAAAAAAAAACTGGCAGTGGAAAACTATATAGAAAAGGCCCCAAATAAATGCAAAGCAGCATGGTAAATAATAAAATGGGGGGGACACATCAAAATGCACACAAGCATCTCTGCTAGATCCCGAGGAATTAAATCACTGCTTTTTAAACTCAGTTAAGGAAACAGGAAACAATATTAAAGCAACATGTTCATCAGCAATGGACTTCATTGGAGCCCCACTGCCAGGTAACCAGATATTTCAATGGAGTATTATCATATCTGCTGATATAATAAAAGCTGTTTCCAAATTTTCAAATTCTAAGGGTATGGACTGGTATTGTTAGCTGAATTACATCATTAAAAAGACAATGCAGTCAGTCTCTACACCGTTAGCTTTAATTTTTAATAAATGTGTAGAATTTGGAGTATTTCTGGAATTATTCAAGGTATCAAAAGTTATCGCAGTTTTTAAAAAAGTGGACAAACAACTTCCCCAAAGTGACAGAGCAGTCTCAATTGTGCCAATATTTTTGAAAATATTTGTGGCATTTCCACACAGACAAATAAAGCAAGAAGATTAGTTGGATAGATCACATAACTAATGATGAGGTAGTGAATAGAATTAGGGAGAAGAGAAAATTGTGGCACACCTTGACTAGCAGAAGGGATCGGTTGGTAGGACATGTTCTGAGGCACCAAGGGACCACCAATTTAGTATTGGAGGGCAGCGTGGAGGGTAAAAATCGTAGAGGGAGGCCAAGCAGATTCAGAAGGATGCAGGTTGTGGTAGGTACTGGGAGATGAAGAAGCTTGCACAGGATAGAGTAGCACGGAGAGCTGCATCAGACCAGTCTCTGGACTGAAGACCACAACAACAACAACAACAACCTAAGTTTAATTCTCACTCCACAGCAGAGATGAGTGACACAGGTATTAGTGTCAGTGACTGTGAATCTGCTAAATCTAACATGGCTTCAGTGCCCATTGGCATTCCTGTCAGATTCTGTACATCATTTGCTGCTGAGTTAGCCCCCCTACTTTAAATATTGCATACTGTAGATCTCTCGCCCTCTAAAAAAAGAACTGTGCTGAGTGGTTGGAAGGAAGAGCAGGTCACACTTCTCTACAACAAGGGCAGAAGATGTGATGCACAAAACTACCATCCATCTTTTGATTTTGAACCCAAAATTGAAACTTGCTTGGATGCTGAAATCGTCAGTTAGGCCTATGTGAAACCCAGTCCACACTTTTCTCATATGATTATTTATTTATCCATTCCTGAGCATTGTACATGCTATTGACATTCTGAAAACCTTGGATCACTGCAATCAGGTGGTTGCAGTATTTCTTGATTTCTGAAAAGCATTTGTTCAGTACCATACCAGCCTTTATTAAAGAAAGTATTGTAGCAGCACAGACAAAAGCTGACCTGATGCATAAATCCAAGCACTTTCTGACACCTACAAGTTCAGCAATTATGCCATGCCACCAGCTCTACAATCAAACCCAGGTGCTGGTACAATAACCAGTGTTTTTGAGATATTTTGACAGCACTTGGCAAATGGCATGTGTGAGCTCACCTCCAATAAACCATGCCCAATTGTGTATCAAAGCCATCTGTCCAGCGAAGGTGGGATGTTGACACAGCTGGGCTTTAAATCAGCCTCTTCTGTGTGTTGACATCCGTCAACATCTACCCATCATCTTGTCGGGACCCTCTGCAGGATTCAGCCGCAGTCTGGAGGGGCCAGAGGTTGAACTAACATACTCTCAGCTCCAGCCACCAGGGTGCGCCAGCATCTGCTGGTGCTTCCAAGTCAATGGACCCAGGTCTGACCCTCTGTCACCAACTTCCACCACTGGGGCCAGACGCAGGCCTGTACCATACACAGCTATGAGAACAGAAGCATGTCTCCTGATGCTGTGTGAAACCAAACTATGTACAGTTTGCAAGGTCGATGCCATGCCATACTGAAGGAAGCTCTGACACCAGTGCCTCTTTGCCTGCAGTCCCAGTCTGGGTCACTGACGTCTGCCACTGCTCACCTCTTGTGGACACTGTATCTATGCCCATACAACATAGAAGTTAATAAACTGTTTGTTACCATTTGTTGCCTGCATCTTTTGTACCAACTACTGGCTCTTGCAGCATCACAACATTTTGCTGACAGAACTGGGATTGGCAGACTGTCCCTGTAGCTGAGCGTTCATTGCACCTGACTGCCATGCAGAGAACCTGTATTGGATTCCTGGTACTGCCAGCAATCTTTCCTTTGTGGGAGAACTGGAACAGGGTGTACTCAGCCTTGTGATATCAATTTTGGAACTACTTGGATGAGGAGTAGTGGCTCCAGGTCACAAAAACTGTCTTTGACCAGGAGAGAGTTGTGCTGACCCTACATTGGCCACCATTGGCAGAGGACAACATGGTGGTCAGTCAATACCAGAGGGTCCAACAGGCCCCGTGGAGGAGTTTGTGTTTGCTTTTTAGTGGGTTGTATGGTCATAGGCAGTGCAAGCAAGTAGCAACATGTGCTTTTGGTAAACTCTTGTGGAGTCCTTGTTTTCATTTTTTCTAGTTTTGTGACTGTCTCTTTTTCCTTTTCTGTATAGAATATGTTTGGAATGAAGGCAAGTGTATTCTGGGAAGGTACAGGCGGGTGTAAGTAAGAGACAACTGTGTAAATGGTAGATATGTATAGAAGTGATTTGTTGTTGTCACATAGGCAGTAAGATTAAGAGTTCTCCAAGGGTCTATGTAATATATAAGTGGGGTTTGATATCCATAGAGTGTCTGAGTTGTGTGCAAAGCTTTTTTTTTCTTTTTCTATTGCTGCATCACACTCATACTGCTTATTCTATTTTCTAGGAGAGTAGTTGTAATCCATAGGATACCACTGACAAGGTGAAATGTAGATCAATGTCATAGGAGACCATAAAACCCACCTGGGATAACATTCAGAATCGGTGTAAGGGAGAATGTGTTGGGTACTAGCAAATTTTATGGAGTATCATAGGTGTATTAAGAGGCACAGGTTGTATCTGGGAAGTGCCTGTGGTTAAATAAGTCAGTGATGTCAAGGGGCTCATGCAGAATGATATGCTGGACTAATCTCTCAGGTAATTGTGAGTTGAGACATTAAGAATTTATTATGAAGCATTGAGGATTTGTAGTGAACATACTGTATTAGGGAGTTAAGACAAAGAAGGATTATGGAGTATTGTTGATTGGTAGTAAGAGACACAGGTTGTGGCTGGGAAAGCACCTGTAATTAGACATATAAGTGATATCAAAAAGCTCAAAAAGAGATATCCTGGACAGGCCTCTCTGGGTGATAGATATAGTCTAAGGTTAGATAGATAGTTCTCTAAACACTAGGATTACAAATGCAGCTTTAGTGGCTTTACAACAGATTTTCTAGTAAATAGTTTAGGTTTATGTTCCTCTTGTTGAATTCCTCCACTTTAAGTTGGTGACTTCACAACAAAGTGATAACATAATTTGTTAAAAAAAAGTTATGTGTGAAGGAAATATTGACGATGGGTGATATGTGATGAAGATAGGTTACTGCATACATGTTCTGCAATATTAAGTACTGTAGTTAAAGTGAGAATAAGTGCTTAATTGTAGGTAAGATTTCTATTTTCAAGGAATGTCTACTGTTGTAATGACTGTAGTAGACAATTAATTGTGTTTAATTTATTCTGGTAGGGAAGCATTGATGTTACATAGTGCAACAAGTTGATCATTTTTTCAAAGTGTGATAACTAGGTTGAAGAAGTTATGTGATACATTTTAAAGTTAAGTAGGATAGTAGATGAGGAGGAGTGGGTGCATAGTTCATAATGTTGTAGGATTATTCGCAGGTCTCTAAACTCCTATCTTTATGAGGCAGTATACCACTGCTACCAAATCAATAAGTGAATGTCATGGACTGTAAATGTTTTATGGACTAGCTCTGTGTAGAGACTCAGTGAGATGGCATAGAAAGTGTTACATGAAGCAGTAAGTGGAATATGAACTATGAACCAAAGTGTGAATTGTGTAGACAAAAATAACCATTAAAGTGTTGTAATATATGTCAGTTAGACTAGTGTCACAGAATGCAGCCTGTAACTAGGACTATATGAACTATAGAGAAACTTATCATTCATAATCACATCAGCCCAAGAAGCTGGAACAGTGAAAATAATGTAAATATAAATTGGGGAATGAAGGGGAATGACACACTGTAGCTAATTTAGGACTTGTAATACAGACTAGTGTTTTATATAATATGAACTGTAGGAACAGTGTCTTGGTTGCAGGCAGATTTTAGCCACTCAGGAATTCAGTGGGCCTAATCTCTCCAGGAAGGGAAGAATGTTGCAGCACGGCCACAAACTAAGGCCAGAAGCAGAAATCTGAATGTTTGTCAACACCTACAAGTTCAGCACTTATGCCATACCAACAGCTCTGCAATCACAACCAGGGCACTGGTACAAAAACTAGCATTTTGAGACATTTCAGCAGTGCTTGATGTGTTGTGTACATATCCTCAGCTGCAATAAATCCTGCCCAAATATGTATAAAAGATGTCCATTTAGCCACGCTGGGATGTCGACACAGCCGGACTTCAAATCAGTGTCTGCTGTGTGTTGGCTGCTGCCATGAAACCACCGATGTTCTTTCTGCTACAGGCTGCCACCAACTGGTGTTGAACCAATGCCCTTCTAGTCACCAAGACATGGGGGCCCAGCAGCTCCTGACACTCACCTCAGTTGGGCATGACACAGCCCCCCCTTCCCCCCACCAGTGTAACAATAATATACAACTGACAATATGATGCAGCCCTATGCGGTATGCCAAACATATGATGTGTCCACACTGCTGGGACAGCAACTACCGCTGTCCTTGTGACACCATTTCTAACCACTATGGGCCATGAGATTGACACCTGACTATGCCCATGGAACAGGGATGCCATGGGTCAACGCTGGGCCACCTTTCCAGATGAGAGCATGCACATGTAACTGCTGTAGCTTTATGGAGTAATAGAGTGTTAACATGCCTTCAATCTGTATTGCTGCAGCCACCTTCACTCTTGTAGTCCTTGCCAGTCCTTTGAACTTGCAATGCTAGTGGGAGAGCCATAATCATCCTGACCATTAGAAGAACAGCTCTTTCATCTCTCTGTAGTGGTCGTTTCATCCCAGACCCAATACAGTATGATCATAAGGAGTATCAAAGAAAACTTGTGATAGATTGTGGATTTCTTAGTAAGGAGAATGCAAAATATTATCAGACATGTCTCTGGGAAGTGTACTCGGAGCCTTGCTCTTCATGTAGTTTATTAATGAGCTGGCAGGCACTATTAATAACGACCTTGTACTTTTTACACATATGATGCAGTTACCTGTGCTGAAGTAATTTCTGAAAAACTTCTCAAATATTCAGTCCCATCTCTATGCGATTTCAAAGTGGAGCAAAGATTTGTAGCTAGCTTTAACTGTTCAGAAATGTAAAATTGTGTGCTTCATAAAACACACAAAAGTAGTATGACAACAATATCAACAAACCATGTCACACCTGGCTGTAACAATTTGTGGGAATATGAAATAAAATGGTCACATAGACTCAAACCAAGGTAAAACAGCTGGCAGATTTCAGTTCATTGGTAGGATACTTGGAAAATGCAATCAGTTTACAAAGCAGACTCCTTACAAAATACTCATGTGCCCCATCAAATATACTATTTTTCAAGTCAACATCCCACATAGAGGAGTGAATGAGAAATTGTTAGGAATATTGTTTTAACTGGCTTGTGTCATTGCATATCTGTTTTGTGCTAAAACTATTTTTTTGTGGAAAATTTTAATGTGAAAGAGACTGTTAACTTATTTATTTATTGTATTTTTTTGCATGGAGACACCAACTGGTGTCTTTTGCAACTGTCATAATTTTACAAGTTTAGTACAGTCATATATACATATGTGATTACATATACATGATACAAATATACCATTGTACCTACACAGAGATATATATGATGTGACTTACCGAACGAAAGCGCTGGCACGTCGAAAGACACACAAACATACACACAAAATTCAAGCTTTCGCAACAAACTGTTGCCTCATCTTTCCTGATGAGGCAACAGTTTGTTGCGAAAGCTTGAATTTTGTGTGTGTGTTTGTATTTGTTTGTGTGTCTATCAACCTGCCAGCACTTTCGTTCGGTAAGTCACATCATCTTTGTTTTTTGACAAATTTCCCTTCGCAAACATGCCCTCGCCCTAGCCAGATTAGTACACCCGTCCTTTTTTCCCCCCTAAGGTAAGTCTTTCCGCTCCTGGGATTGGAATGACTCCTTACCCTCTCCCTTAAAACACACTTCCTTTCGTCTTTCCCTCTCCTTCCCTCTTTCCTGATGAGGCAACAGTTTGTTGCGAAAGCTTGAATTTTGTGTGTATGTATGTGTCTGTTTGTGTTTCTATCGACCTGCCAGGGCTTTCGTATGGTAAGTCACATCATCTTTGTTTTTTTTTATATATATATCAGACATTGCGGGAAAGCTGTTGTGTCTGTATGTGTGGATGGATATGTGCGTGTGTGCGAGTGTATACCTGTCCTTTTTTCCCCCTAAGGTAAGTCTTTCCGCTCCCGGGATTGGAATGACTCCTTACCCTCTCCCTTAAAACCCACTTCCTTTCGTCTTCCCCTCTCCTTCCCTCTTTCCTGATGAGGCAACAGTTTGTTGCGAAAGCTTGAATTTTGTGTGTATGTTTGTGTTTGTTTGTGTGTCTATCGACCTGCCAGCGCTTTTGTTCGGTAAGTCACCTCATCTTTGTTTTTATATATAATTTTTCCCACGTGGAATGTTTCCTTCCATTATATATATATATATATAAAATTCAAGCTTTCACAACAAACTGTTGCCTCATCAGGAAAGAGGGAAGGAGAGGGAAAGACGAAAGGATGTGGGTTTTAAGGGAGAGGGTAAGGAGTCATTCCAATCCCGGGAGCGGAAAGACTTACCTTAGGGGGAAAAAAGGACGGGTATACACTCGCACACACACACATATTCATCCACACATATACAGACACAAGCAGACATATTTAAAGACAGAGTTTGGGCAGAGATGCCTGTTGAGGCAGAAGTGCAGAGGCAAAGATGTTGTTGAATGACAGGTGAGGTATGAGTGGCGGCAACTTGAAATTAGCGGAGATTGAGGCCTGGTGGATAACAGGAACAGAGGATATATTGAAGAGCAAGTTCCCATCTCCGGAGTTCGGATAGGTTGGTGTTAGTGGGAAGTATCCAGATAACCCGGACGGTGTAACACTGTGCCAAGATGTGCTGGCCGTGCACCAAGGCATGTTTAGCCACAGGGTGATCCTCGTTACCAACAAACACTGTCTGCCTGTGTCCATTCATGCGAATGGACAGTTTGTTGCTGGTCATTCCCACATAGAATGCGTCACAGTGCAGGCAGGTCAGTTGGTAGATCACGTGGGTGCTTTCACACGTGGCTCTGCCTTTGATCGTGTACACCTTCCGGGTTACAGGACTGGAGTAGGTGGTGGTGGGAGGGTGCATGGGACAGGTTTTACACTGGGGGTGGTTACAAGGGTAGGAGCCAGAGGGTAGGGAAGGTGGTTTGGGGATTTCATAGGGATGAACTAAGAGGTTACGAAGGTTAGGTGGACGGCGGAAAGACACTCTTGGTGGAGTGGGGAGGATTTCATGAAGGATGGATCTCATTTCAGGGCAGGATTTGAGGAAGTCATATCCCTGCTGGACAGCCACATTCAGAATCTGATCCAGTCCCAGAAAGTATCCTGTCACAAGTGGGGCACTTTTGTGGTTCTTCTGTGGGAGGTTCTGGGTTTGAGAAGATGAGGAAGTGGCTCTGGTTATTTGCTTCTGTACCAGGTCGGGAGGGTAGTTGCGGGATGGGAAAGCTGTTGTCAGGTTGTTGGTGTAATGCTTCAGGGATTCCGGACTGGAGCAGATTCGTTTGCCACGAACACCTAGGCTGTAGGGAAGAGACCGTTTGATGTGGAATGGGTGGCAGCTGTCGTAATGGAGGTACTGTTGCTTGTTGGTGGGTTTGATGTGGACGGACGTGTGAAGCTGGCCATTGGACAGGTGGAGGTCAACGTCAAGGAAAGTGGCATGGGATTTGGAGTAGGACCAGGTGAACCTGATGGAACCAAAGGAGTTGAGGTTGGAGAGGAAATTCTGGAGTTCTTCTTCACTGTGAGTCCAGATCATGAAGATGTCATCAATAAATCTGTACCAAACTTTGGGTTGGCAGGCCTGGGTAACCAAGAAAGCTTCCTCTAAGCGACCTATGGCGTACGAAGGGGCCATCCTGGTACCCATGGCTGTTCCCTTTAATTGTTGGTATGTCTGGCCTTCAAAAGTGAAGAAGTTGTGGGTCAGGATGAAGCTGGCTAAGGTAATGAGGAAAGAGGTTTTAGGTAGGGTGGCAGGTGATCGGCGTGAAAGGAAGTGCTCCATCGCAGCGAGGCCCTGGACGTGCGGGATATTTGTGTATAAGGAAGTGGCATCAATGGTTACAAGGATGGTTTCTGGGGGTAACGGATTGGGTAAGGATTCCAGGCGTTCGAGAAAGTGGTTGGTGTCTTTGATGAAGGATGGGAGACTGCACGTAATGGGTTGAAGGTGTTGATCTACGTAGGCAGAGATACGTTCTGTGGGGGCTTGGTAACCAGCTACAATGGGGCGGCCGGGATGATTGGGTTTGTGAATTTTGGGAAGAAGGTAGAAGGTAGGGGTGCGGGGTGTCGGTGGGGTCAGGAGGTTGATGGAGTCAGGTGAAAGGTTTTGTAGGGGGCCTAAGGTTCTGAGGATTCCTTGAAGCTCCACCTGGACATCAGGAATGGGATTACCTCGGCAAACTTTGTATGTGGTGTTGTCTGAAAGCTGATGCAGTCCCTCAGCTACATACTCCCGACGATCAAGTACCATGGTCGTGGAACCCTTGTCCGCCGGAAGAATGATGATGGACCGGTCAGTCTTCAGATCACGGATAGCCTGGACTTCAGCAGTGGTGATGTTGGGAGTAGGATTAAGGTTTTTAAGAAGGATTGAGAGGCAAGGCTGGAAGTCAGAAATTCCTGGAAGGTTGTTTGGAGAGGGTGATTTTGAGGAAGAGGAGGTGGGTCCCACTGTGACGGAGGATGGAACTGTTCCAAGCAGGGTTCAATTTGGATAGTGTCTTGGGGAGTTGGATCATTAGGGGTAGGATTAGGATCATTTTTCTTCGTGGCAAAGTGATACTTCCAGCAGAGAGTACGAGTGTAGGACAGTAAATCTTTTATGAGGGCTGTTTGGTTGAATCTGGGAGTGGGGCTGAAGGTGAGGCCTTTGGATAGGACAGAGGTTACGGATTGGGAGAGAGGTTTGGAGGAAAGGTTAACTACTGAATTAGGGTGTTGTGGTGCCAGATTGTGTTGCTTGGAATTTTGAGGTTTTGGAGGGAGTGGAGCTGGAAGTGGGAGACTGAGTAGATGGGAGAGACTGGGTTTGTGTGCAATGAGAGGTGGTTGAGGTTTGCTGGAAAGGTTGTGAAGGGTGAGTGAGTTGCCTTTCCGGAGGTGGGAAACCAGGAGATTGGATAGTGCCACGTGTGAAAGCACCCACGTGATCTACCAACTGACCTGCCTGCACTGTGACGCATTCTATGTGGGAATGACCAGCAACAAACTGTCCATTCGCATGAATGGACACAGGCAGACAGTGTTTGTTGGTAATGAGGATCACCCTGTGGCTAAACATGCCTTGGTGCACGGCCAGCACATCTTGGCACAGTGTTACACCGTCCGGGTTATCTGGATACTTCCCACTAACACCAACCTATCCGAACTCCGGAGATGGGAACTTGCTCTTCAATATATCATCTCTTCCCGTTATCCACCAGGCCTCAATCTCCGCTAATTTCAAGTTGCCGCCACTCATACCTCACCTGTCATTCAACAACATCTTTGCCTCTGCACTTCTGCCTCGACTGACATCTCTGCCCAAACTCTTTGTCTTTAAATATGTCTGCTTGTGTCTGTATATGTGTGGATGAATATGTGTGTGTGTGCGAGTGTATACCCGTCCTTTTTTCCCCCTAAGGTAAGTCTTTCCGCTCCCGGGATTGGAATGACTCCTTACCCTCTCCCTTAAAACCCACATCCTTTCGTCTTTCCCTCTCCTTCCCTCTTTCCTGATGAGGCAACAGTTTGTTGCGAAAGCTTGAATTTTGTGTGTATGTTTGTGTTTGTTTGTTTGTGTGTCTGTCGACCTGCCAGCACTTTCATTTGGTAAGTCACATCATCTTTGTTTTTAGATATATTTTTCCTACGTGGAATGTTTCCCTCGATTATAACTATATATAATTGTTACAGCCAGGTGTGACATGGTTTGTTGATATTGTGATATTGTTGTCATAGGAATAGGATACTACTTTTGTGTGTTTTATGAAGCACACAATTTTATAGAAATGTAAAAGGTATATATATATATATATATATATATATATATATATATATATATATATATATATATATATATATATATATAGATGAGGTGACTTACCGAACAAAAGCGCTGGCAGGTCGATAGACACACAAACATACACACAAAATTCAAGCTTTCGCAACAAACTGTTGCCTCATCAGGAAAGAGGGAAGGAGAGGGGAAGACGAAAGGAAGTGGGTTTTAAGGGAGAGGGTAAGGAGTCATTCCAATCCCGGGAGCGGAAAGACTTACCTTGGGGGAAAAAAGGACAGGTATACACTGGCACACACGCACATATCCATGTGGTGGATGGATATGTGCGTGTGTGCCAGTGTATACCTGTCCTTTTTTCCCCCTAAGGTAAGTCTTTCCGCTCCCGGGATTGGAATGACTCCTTACCCTCTCCCTTAAAACCCACTTCCTTTCGTCTTCCCCTCTCCTTCCCTCTTTCCTGATGAGGCAACAGTTTGTTGCGAAAGCTTGAATTTTGTGTGTATGTTTGTGTTTGTTTGTGTGTCTATCGACCTGCCAGCGCTTTTTTTTAATATATATATATATATATATATATATATATATATATATATATATATATATATATATAAGTTTAATATTAATATTCACTTACCACTGGTGAGAGGGCATCACGGATGCCCAGCTTCATACTTATATTTTAAGAAGCTAACTTATTAATTACAAACAAGACACTCGCTTTTCATATTATCTTATTACAAATACCATTTTATTTGTTTTAAAATAATTTGTATGCATCATTGTCATAGATAATAGCTGTGACCACTACAAGAGTACATTATCTCTGCCTGTCATACAAGTTACCTGTATTAAATGAACATACTTTCTGAAATGACAAACATACTTGTCATTCTCACCCTTGAATTCTGATTTAACTATTGCTATTACAGTATAATGTTCTAACTGTAATTGAAAATGTTTCTCAAGTTAAAGTTATAGGTTATGTGGCCCTACTGACAGACCCTGATCTCTGCTGCAAAACTCATTTTTTGACACATGTAAATGTATATACAAGGATCTATCACAAATTTGTTTATTGTTTCACATCATTTTTTAAGGATCTGGAAGAACATCAAGAGATTCTAGACAATGAAAATTCTCAAGAGACCCAGGGAGCAGCTCCTCAGAGGAGAAAAAGCAGAGAAGAGTAGTGTGTTCTTGGCATTTTACAATGCTCTGTAAATTCACTTTACAGAATAAACCAATTCCTGTACAACTGTGTTCTGCTATATCATTCAGTAGTGTTCTAGAATGCCTTAGTACCCTACTTATACAGATGTTTTTTCTTCATTCTCACAACTGCCCTTCTGCCCTTATATATATATATATATATATGTGTGTGTGGGGGGGGGGGGGGAGGGGGGGGGGGAACCATCAAATTGCAAAGTCAATACTTGCCTTCAGAAGGCTAAACTCCGTCTCTTACCAATAGGTAATTTAAAAGTAGAAGAAGAGTCTTACTTTCAAGTCTATCTAGCAGAAGTACTTGGAATTTTACCTTCTGGAGGTAAATACTCACAATTTTATAATTTTTTCAACTAAATTTCCTTTTTGGTACAATCTCTATGTATAAAAGACAATGTCCTGACTGACTGACTGACTGACTGACTGACTGACTCACTGACTCATCATCACCCAGCCCAAACCACTAAGGATAGAAACTCGAAATTTGGAAATGATGTTGATCTTATACCGTAGGCATTGTTTAAGAAGTGATTTCTTGAAATTCCACTCCTAAGGGTGTGAAATGTAGGATGGAAGGTTTTCCTGAAAATACGTCACTATTAAAGTAATTTTGAAGCTAGGCCTATGAAAATTAGTATTTGGTTTCTCAGTCAGAAATAAAGAAATACATGTTTCAAGCATAAAATGTAACTTAACTACTTGTATTGTTTTTGCTTAATAATGGGGTTACTCATAGTTACTCATGATCTGCCGCAGTCGTCATCCTGAATCCATTAACAGTCACTGTAAACTTAACTATAATGTTAAAGTAATAATTAATCTTGTATAATGTTTAGATATATTTATTATGCTTTCAAAACAAAATCAAAGCATCATTACAGAAGTAAACAATACTTACAATACAAATGGAGCAGCTACATGCTCACTGCTCTAAAACCAAAACCAGACTGACTGACTCTGCCAATATGGCTACCCCTATATATATATATATATATATATATATATATATATATATATATATATATATCCCAAACAATCCTAAACAATCCTCAACATTGTTTAGAATGATTTTTTGATTAACTAACAATTAAAATTAACATATAAAACTGAAAATACACATATAAACATATGTTTACTCCAGAACAGCAAGTACAATTCTATGTTGGGTTGTATTTGTGATACTGTTAGAGTATAATTTCTCAAATACGTAATTACAATAATGCATTTACATATCTCATTAAATACTTGAGGCTCCCTTCATGGAAAATGTTCCCTTCATTTACAGAGCTTCAACACTTTGAGGTAAATGAAATCAAACAGTTATTTTTGTAGTTACAATTTTTTCTAGACAACTTATACATTGCTAGTTCTAACTTTGTTCCCATAAGTTGTAGATCTAATTAAAGTAAATATAAAATCTGCAGATGACGAAGAAATTGAAGAAATGTATGATGAAATAAAAGAAATTATTCAGGTAGTGAAGGGAGACGAAAATTTAATAGTCATGGGTGACTGGAATTCGAGTGTAGGAAAAGGGAGAGAAGGAAACGTAGTAGGTGAATATGGATTGGGGCTAAGAAATGAAAGAGGAAGCCGCCTGATAGAATTTTGCACAGAGCACAACTTAATCATAGCTAACACTTGGTTTAAGAATCATGATAGAAGGTTGTATACATGGAAGAACCCTGGAGATACTAAAAGGTATCAGATAGATTATATAATGGTAAGACAGAGATATAGGAACCAGGTTTTAAATTGTAAGGCATTTCCAGGGGCAGATGTGGACTCTGACCACAATCTATTGGTTATGACCTGTAGATTAAAACTGAAGAAACTGCAAAAAGGTGGGAATTTAAGGAGACGGGACCTGGATAAACTGAAAGAACCAGAGGTTGTACAGAGTTTCAGGGAGAGCATAAGGGAACAATTGAAAGGAATGGGGGAAAGAAATAAAGTAGAAGAAGAATGGGTAGCTCTGAGGGATGAAGTAGTGAAGGCAGCAGACGATCAAGTAGGTAAAAAGAAGAGGGTTAGTAGAAATCCTTGGGTAACAGAAGAAATATTGAATTTAATTGATGAAAGGAGAAAATATAAAAATGCAGTAAATGAAGCAGGCAAAAAGGAATACAAACGTCTCAAAAATGAGATCGACAGGAAGTGCAAAATGGCTAAGCAGGGATGGCTAGAGGACAAATGTAGGGATGTAGAGGCTTATCTCATACTGCCTACAGGAAAATTAAAGAGACCTTTGGAGATAAGAAAACCACATGTATGAACATCAAGAGCTCAGACGGAAACCCAGTTCTAAGCAAAGAAGGGAAAGCAGAAAGGTGGAAGGAGTATATAGAGGGTCTATACAAGGGCGATGCACTTGAGGACAATATTATGGAAATGGAAGAGGATGTAGATGAAGATGAAATGGGAGATATGATACTGCGTGAAGAGTTTGACAGAGCACTGAAGGACCTGAGTCGAAACAAGGCCCCCGGAGTAGACAACATTTCATTGGAACTACTGACGGCCTTGGGAGAGCCAGTCCTGACAAAACTCTACCATCTGGTGAGCAAGATGTATGAAACAGGCGAAATACCCTCAGACTTCAAGAAGAATATAATAATTCCAATCCCAAAGGAAGCAGGTGTTGGCAGATGTGAAAATTACCGAACAATCAGTTTAATAAGCCACAGCTGCAAAGTACTAACACGAATTCTTTACAGACGAATGGAAAAACTAGTAGAAGCTGACCTCGGGGAAGATCAGTTTGGATTCCGTAGAAATACTGGAACACGTGAGGCAATACTGACCTTACGACTTATCTTAGAAGAAAGATTAAGGAAAGGCAAAACTACGTTTCTAGCATTTGCAGACTTAGACAAAGCTTTTAACAATGTTGACTGGAATACTCTCTTTCAAATTCTAAAGGTGGCAGGGGTAAAATACAGGGAGCGAAAGGCTATTTACAACTTGTACAGTAACCAGATGGCAGTTATAAGAGTTGAGGGACATGAAAGGGAAGCAGTGGTTGGGAAGGGAGTAAGACAGGGTTGTAGCCTCTCCCCGATGGTATTCAATCTCTATATTGAGCAAGCAGTAAAGGAAACAAAAGAAAAATTTGGAGTAGGTATTAAAATCCATGGAGAAGAAATAAAAACTTTGAGGTTCGCCGATGACATTGTAATTCTGTCAGAGACAGCAAAGGACTTGGAAGAGCAGTTGAACGGAATGGATGGTGTCTTGAAGGGAGGATATAAGATGAACATCAACAGAAGCAAAATAAGGATAATGGAATGTAGTCGAGTTAAGTCGGGTGATGCTGAGGGTATTAGATTAGGAAATGAGACACTTAAAGTAGTAAAGGAGTTTTGCTATTTGGGGAGCAAAATAACTGATGATGGACAAAGTAGAGAGGATATAAAATGTAGACTGGCAATGGGAAGGAAAGCGTTTCTGAAGAAGAGAAATTTGTTAACATCCAGTATTGATTTAAGTGTCAGGAAGCTATTTCTGAAAGTATTTGTATGGAGTGTAGCCATGTATGGAAGTGAAACATGGATGGTAAATAGTTTGGACAGGAAGAGAATAGAAGCTTTTGAAATGTGGTGCTACAGAAGAATGCTGAAGATTAGATGGGTAGATCACATAACTAATGAGGAAGTATTGAGTAGGATTGGGGAGAAGAGAAGTTTGTGGCACAACTTGACCAGAAGAAGGGATCGGTTGGTAGGACATGTTCTGAGGCATCAAGGGATCACCAATTTAGTAGTGGAGGGCAGCGTGGAGGGTAAAAATCATAGGGGGAGACCAAGAGATTAATACACTAAGCAGATTCAGAAGGATGTAGGTTGCAGTAGGTACTGGGAGATGAAGAAGCTTGCACAGGATAGAGTAGCATGGAGAGCTGCATCAAACCAGTCTCAGGACTGAAGACCACAACAACAACATATTTCTTTTGAAAGGAAAAGAGCATTGATAATGAGTGATTACTGATAACCATGTTGCACATGACAGTATATCATTGTATAAGTAGAGGTGGAAGATATTTCACGTAGCAGCGCATATGAATAAACTCTCATAAGTTTGAGAATACATTGACAATGGGTGATTAAAACAATTATATTACATGTGACAGTATATCATTATATTAAGTCTAGATAGATTACGTCAAACAAAATGACTATAGTGTGCATTGTATCATGTAAAAGTGGTTGTCAAGCAACTTACAAGAAACAGTAATTGTTAGCCTTTCAGACATCTATTTTCATGGAAAAATTAAGTCAGTTTTCAACTGTTGAATTACATCAAGACATAATGACTGTATCATTTGCAGGATCAAAAGACCTTACATATAAATAAGTCAAAGTCAGACTTCAGAGTAACTGAACTGACATGAACATATCAGGTGGGGAAACCACAAGGACAGATAGAGGGATCTGCCCACAGCAACTGTCAAAGGCATCATGTTCTCATACCTTAGGTGTAGACTTTCCAAATTTTCACCCTTTTTCAGTAGAGACTGTGAGTCAATATAGTCACATGCAACTGTAGAGTTCAATTTACATGGGTAAATTGAGTATCAGTAGGTTACTTCCAGAACACATACTGCTCAACAACTAGTTGACAGATTTCTCGTTGACCATCACCACATTTGACATAATGCAGGATCATCAGATCCGACAGCTTAGAAAACTGGGCATAGGTAAGGTAAATTCCCACATAGGTTATGGCAAAGGGTAAAGTACCACTAGTTACATATGAATGGGCAAAAAAAAATAGGAGCAAAATGGTTAGTTCAGCCACTCTAAAGGTATGATATGTATGTATATATTTTATCATCAGTTACATAATAATGTCGGATCTGATGATCCTGCATTATGTCAACTGTGGTGATGGTCAACGAGAAATCTGTCAACTAGTTGTTGAGCAGTATGTGTTCTGGAAGTAACCTACTGATACTCAATTTACCAATTTAAATTGAACTCTACAGTTGCATGTGACTATGTTGACTCACAGTCTCTACTGAAAAAGGGTGAAAATTTGGAAAGTCATGGCATAGGTAAGGTAAATTCCCACATAGGGTATGACAAAGGGTAAAGTACCACTAGTTACATATGAATGGGCAAAAAAAAATAGGAGCAAAATGGTTAGTTCAGCCACTCTAAAGGTATGATATATATGTATATATTTTATCATCAGTAACATAATAATGTATCAACTAGACTTCAATTGAAAGTAGATGTCTGCAAGAACAATAACTATACCATGAGTACAAATCCTCAATCTTTAGTTTTTCCTTTGCTCCTCATTACATCAGAATCATTAGTGGTCATCAGAGTATTTTCAATAAGATAATGGAGAAATTTAACCAGTTCTCATTAGAAATCAGATTGTAAGCTAACACTTGTCTATGGAAATCTCAAGTTACAATGCTTAGAAACCTAATAGATTTACATATATATATTGTAAAGCATTGATTTGCTATAACGTACAGCAGTATTGAACAGTACCTAACTCAAACATTTTGTATCACATGAAGTTGATAGCTAAGCAGTTTTTCAGATTTGTGTAGACATTGTGACAAAGAACACCTCATATCTATACCAAGGAGATAGCTTGACATATACAGACACCAGACATGTAGCAAACATCATTCCTATCTTATTGTACTAAGATGGCAAAAGAATAATTAAATAAGACTACAAATGGTTGATCATAATACTCATTGAAGTGGTAGAAATAACATGAAAATAAAACTTATTTATTTATTGGTCCAAGAATCAGTTTTGTACATTGTTTGTACATGTGATAGAGGACAGTGGTAAACCTAGTTAGTTTACAATACAGTAGTCATTTTGACTACATTGTTGACTTAATAAAAATGCATAATAATGTAGGTTGGTGTACTACATTGCTTCTACATGTGATAATAGCAGTTATTAAGTGAGATGACATGATAAGCACAATGTAAACTATATTATGAATTGACAATTAGTGAAATTTGGTAAATAAGGTTACTTATTACGATGTTCCATAAACTCAGACAAAGAATAGAAGCAGTGGTCAAGCAAGAACTGTTTTAATTTTATTTTAAATGCATTTAATGTTGGTATGCATTTTAGGTAAGAAGGAATATGGTTATATAGCATAGCTCCAGAATGATAAACTCCTCTTTTGCGTAAGTTTGTATTTACTGCGTTCATGTGTAGGCTCATCTTCTGTCTAGTTTCATATGTGTGTATATCATAGTTGTGTTTGAAGAGATTTTCCTTTTTTAAGATGCTCCCTTTTGTGAAAATTAGTATTTCGTATACATACAAGCAAGGCAGTGGCAATATTTTCAGAGTTTTAAAAAGTGGTCTACAGGAATCCTTAAATTTAGCTTTTTTTATCACCCTAATAATATTTTTCTGTATTTTAAATGTTTTTGTAATATTTGTGGAATTCCCCCAAAAAATTATTCCGTACATAAGTAACGACTGTATACTGAAATGATACAGTGTCAGCACTGATGAACAGCTTGTATTTTGAGTGAGAATCATAACAGCATATGCTAGTGAATTCAGTCTCTATTCAAATTGTTTAGGTGTACCTCCCACATCAGATCCACCTGACCATGTACACCTAGAAATTTTATATGACTGATATTCAACACATTTTTTCCTTTGATAGTGAAAAGAGGGTTTTCAGGATGGAGGTTTTGTGTGGTATGAAAGTTAAATGCCACAGTTTTTTCAGAATTTATGATGAGCCTATTGGTCTTGAACCAGTGTGTTATGGTACACACAACTGATACTGCAGCCTCCTGCAGATTTTCCTCATTAGAATATTAGTGTCATCTGCAAACAGTACAATGGTTCCATCATCTATTTTGCTAGCCAAGTTATTTACATACAGCAGAAATAGGACAAGTCCTAGAACTGACCCTTGTGGGACTCCATACTTGATTTTCTGCTCATCACTGTAAAAACTAGAAATTTTTTGTTTTTCCACTGTTTGTGCTTTATTTCTGTAATCTGCTGATGATTGCTGAGGTACAACTGGATCCACTTTTCCGACTGGCCTCTAATTCTGTAATTACTTAATTTACACAAGAGAATGATCAATTACACCAAAGCCTTTACTTAGATCCAGAAATATCCCAGATATATGTTGTTTATCATCCACTGCTTTTAATACTTCATTTAAGATGGCAAAAATTGCTGACTGAGTTGACTTTCCAGCTCTGGACCCATGTAGGGAGTCACTTATCAGGCTTTCTTTATTTAATAAAACTGTTAATCTTCTAAGGAACATTTTTTTCCGTAATTTTGCGGAAGCCTGACAAAACTGAAACTGGTCTATAATTAGCAATATCACTTTTTGCACCCTTCTTATGCAAAGGTGTTACTTTTGCAGTTTTTAGATTATTTGGAAATACACCACTCTCAAAAGATGAATTTACTATGTCTGTTAGTGGTTCCACAATAAATGTTGCACTATCTTTGATAATAGCATCTGGTATCTCATCAACACCCACTGAATATTTATTAGGTAATTCTTTTAGGAATCTCTGTGTGAATTTCAAAACTTGGGAATCAGAAACACTTCTGTCCCAAGAACTATCTCCAACAAAATTTTCCATCTTCCTCATGCTCCACAGACGGAGACATTCTAGTAACGTAAACATAATAACTTTCTTTCTGAGAAATGTTCCTTTGCCATGTACACAGTAGTTCCAATGAATAACCAGACAAGCTAGCATGTCTATTCAGTCTTACTGTTTAAATCAGAACATATATGAGACTGTAAACACTCTTACCAAATTGTAATCACATCCAAGATGTAAAGTAATAGAATTTCATAATAACTACACAGATATCTTAAGTAAACTTCACACCAATTCTAAACATTTTCTCAACTTTTCACAAAATCATCAGCACAAGGAGAGTATAACATTATCAGCACAATGAGAGTATTATATCCAAAATGTAAAGTAACAGAACTACAATATAACTGCACAGACATCACAAGTAAATATCAGACCAACTCTCCTTAAAAATCATACATATGTTGCATTATTACATTTTCTGACTACCTGTATTCATTTAAACAATATAATCATTGACTTGCTAACTATTGGAGGATATGGACAGTGGAAGGAGGGTCAGTTTGGACAGAAAAGTAAGAGTGGATGTGACTCGAAAAAGGAAAGAATCACACCAGCTCCGAGCCTTGGGTTCACTATGCCCAAATTGCAGAAAGAGCTTGCAACCTCCTGAGGAAAAACAATTCTTGTGATTTTACATGAGTGATCAAGGTTGTCTGTATAATTTCAGCTGTGTAACATTCCTGAGTCCAAATAACAACAAATTCAAATGGTCCTACATAAATATCAAACAACCCCCAATCTATGCCTGGTAAAAGCATACACAAATGTTCAAATATACCCTTTTCAACCCCCACTCTATGAATAAACAAAATATAGGTAAAAATATGCAAATATTCACACACAAAAGAAATATGAATATAAACTACAAAAAATATTTTACAGTATTAGCTTCAAATGGGTTAAATTATCCAATTTTGCACTTCTCAGTGTTTGAATTTGCAGAAAGCAGTGAACATTAACTGCACTTTTTATGAGTTGTAATTTTCTTTCAACTAGTGATTTTTTTTTTTTTTTTTTATTATTGTATCAAAGTATTCATAGCATGGCATGACAAAGTGTATATCATGGATTTGTCTGAGTGGCAAAGGACATAACTTCTTTAGCACAAGTTTACATTTGCTGCTTGTTAATTTTGTTTTGTGGTACTTTCAATAACTGGGTAATCGTTTTTGCAAAGGTCGCTCAAATCTGTCTGTAAGCTACTGACTTCAACACACACACACTCTCTTCCTCCACTACTTGTACACATTCACTGATTGAATTACTATTAGGTACCTGTTCCAAATTTCCAAAACAACTTTCCCTTCCTAAATGCACATTTTGACAAATTTCATTTATGACTTCAAACTTTTGGTCACTATGGTTACATCTGTTACTATAGTCACTAACTACACTTAGTACTTATCACTAATTAAATCTTCTTTTCCATTTTCACCAACACATTCAGTCACATCACTAACATCAACTGGCAACATTAATCTATCTAGTACTGCTCTACTGGTTTCTAATTCATAACTCAAACTTACATCAGATTTTCCGGAATCATTCAGCACACACCATCTACCTTAACTTCTGCATATACCATCCCATCTAATTCTGTAAGTAACATATCATCATCAACATCATTATCACCATCATCAGCAACATTATCATCACACTTAATATTATTTTCAACATCAAGCTCATTTCTCTCTCCACACCCTTCTTCGACAAACTCAACACTGTGACCACTCTGTTCTATGACATCCTCATTTTTCTGTCTATTGTCTACTGGAATTTCATCTGGAATTACACTGTCATTCTCATTTTCATTGCCAAGTACATGAGCATCAGCTTCCACACATACAACACCAGTATCAGCTTTTTCACTCATTTCACAGTCACTCAACATTCTCACTAAACCATACTCATCAGATCTGTTCTCGTTACTGTCAGCAACTATTACTGCATTACTACTGTTAAAGAAATTTGTCAAAGTGTTTTCTTCTAATTAAAATTCAGGTTTTCTACTTTTTTGTTCATCTTTGTTTTCAGATAAAAAATTTCCAAAAATGCCCTATCAAACTTTATTTTATTCACTTTAGATTGTATACTGGGTACAATATTTTGGTATGTCCTATTTGTTCTGCCTCTTCCCCTTCTGAAGCTACTACAGTGTGCCTGATTATAATCCCAATGTCTATTTGCCCCATTTCACCAGGCTCCGAAAGAGGCAGGTCTTGGTTTATCAGACCATTTCTTCTATTTTCGAAATTGTTACTATTGTTTCCCTGATTTTGCCCCCACCGCCTATTTCTTGGTTCAAAATTCCTATTCTCTGGTCTCTGCCTATCATTTCTCTCCCTATTTCTTCTGTCATGATTTCTGAATCTACTGTTAAAATGATCATTGAAAGCTCTGTTATTGTTATTCCGGTCTGTCATTATATCTGTCATTTCTCTTCCATGCTAAGTCCAATTTATCTGTATACCTAAGAAACTGTTCGACAGTGTCATCAGGTCTGGAGACAAGACTCCACTGTACCCTGTGCAGCAATCTACATTTTAATGCATCTATCTGGATCATCTTGTCCAGTGGTTATGAAGATGCAAAAAAGTTCATAATTGTTGTTCACAAAAGATTTTCATGCGACCTTTGCCCGGCTTGAAATTTGGCCCATTCAAAAATTCTGACTCAATTCTGGCTTGTTTAGTTTCTGACCAGAATTTACTCATGAAAGTTCGTTCTACATCGTTGAATAACATTTCAGGTCTAATTGCTTGGTTCACCCATGACAATGCTTCCCCATCTAAAAACTTTAAAAAAAATTTAATTTTCAAATTATCGCTCAATGAAGTCATCTTTTATCTGGCACATGAAATCTACTGGATGTATATTTCCTTCGCCTGAAAATTTTTTGTGTTTACATTGTTCCACAATGGGCTGTAACTACAGAAAGATTTCATTGCAATGGAATCTTCGATTTCTTGGAGTTTAGATTTGAAGTTCGAAATTTGGCCTAAACAAGTTCCTACTTCCTCTTTTAATTCTGCAAAATGATTATTTGTGATTTTTGTGAAACCTTTTATACTTTTGTCTGTTTCTGTGAATTTCTTTACGAATTCTTTGTTGAGCTTCTTCAATTGTAACACTTCTGCAGTAGCAATTTTTTCGAAATTTTATTTGGAATCTAACCCCTCTTTGAAATCTTGGTGTTCCTGTTTCTAGATAACAATTTCCCCTTCTATAGTCGACACATTTCTGGTATTCTCGTATACCTTTTCCCAGCATCTTTCTAAATTCTCTTTTGTCTCGCGAATTTGATTTCCTTGTCTATCTAATTTTTTCTCAATGGAATCAAGCTTTTGACCAAGAGTGATTCTATGCTCATCAGTCGATCATTTTTTTTCTTCTATAAGCTGAACTAAACTATCCAAGGCTGATACGTTTGGTTCAAATCCACAAAAGGATGAACATACACTACTGTGATAACTACCCCTCCCATGTTATCTATTTCCTGGTTAGTTGCACTAATACTCATATTGTTATCAGGAACATCTATGCTATTTTGCGTACTTCCATTAATCTCCCCATTATGGTCAACTTCCCTATTGTTCTCCATATTAACAACTGCAGTCAAAATTTTCCATAAGTAAACTATTAAATAAATTTTGTACTCACAGTTTTTTCCACATTGCGTTTTACATAAACAACATGAAGTCCTTCTTTATAGTGTTACTACTTTCTTCATTGTCCAGTTGTCAAAAAATGGAATAATACTTCAACAAGCAAATTAACTCTGAAACAAAATACAAGATTAGTTTACAGAATTACACTGCATCCCAGCTCCTCCACCACATAAAACATAACTTAACTACTCGTATTGTTTTTACTTAATAATGGGGATACTCATAGTTACTCATGAACTGCTGCAGTCATTGTCCTAAATCCATTAACAGTCACCGTAAATTTAACTATAACATTAAATTAATAATTAATCTTGTATAATGTTTCGATATATTTATTATACTTTCAAAACAAAATCAAAGCATCATTACAGAAGTAAACAATACTTACAATATAAATGGAGCAGCTACATGCTCACTGCTCAAAAACCAAAACCAGACTGACTGACTCTGCCAATATGGCTACCCCTATATATATTCCAAACAATCCTGAACACTCCTTGGCATTGTTTAGAATCATTTTTTGATTAAATAACAATTAAAATTAACAAATAAAACTGAAAATACATATATAAACGTGTGTTTACTCCAGAACAGCAAGTACAATTCTATGTTGGGTCGTATTTGTGATACTATTTGAATATAATTTCTTGAATAAATAATTACAATAATGCATTTACATATCTCATTAATTACTTGAGGCTCCCTTCATGGAAAATGTTCCCTTCATTTACAGAGCTTCAACACTTTGAGGTAAATGAAATCAAACTGTTATTGTTGCAGTTGTAATTTTTTCTAATCAAGTTACATATTTTGTATGCATGTGTAATTCCGAATTCATCTGGAGAATGTATGTTTTAAGTGGGTCTAAATGGGCTGTTAAGTTTCAAGCATTTTTGGAAATTTAACCTCTTTGGGCATAAAATAGTGGATGAAATTTTTTTGAAACTAAATTATTATTAAAGAAACTACTAAAGCATATTTAAAGCTACACCTATAAAGATTTGTGTCTAACTTCTCAGTTACCCATAAAAAATACATTTCTCAGTGTTTTTGGAAATTCAGTCCCCTAAAGATGTGGTATAGGGGATGAAAAGTTTCCAGCATGTATTCATTATTAAAGCTCTTTCAAAGCTAAATCTATGAAAATTTGTATTTCGCTTCTCTGTTAGGAATAAAAAACGTATTTCACTGGTTCTGGATTTCAAGCCCTTAAGGGAGTGAAATAGGAGATGAAAATTTTCAAGGAAATGTGTGTTTGTGTTGAAAAATTTTAAAGCTAAATCTATGAAAATTGATATTTCACTTCTCAATTAGATATAAAGAAATATCTGGTAGGGCATGAAAGTTTGTATGGAAATATCTCCACAAGAACACCAAAAGCTTGATGAACAAAAACTTTGACCCAAGCTACAAAATTGCTGTTTGATCAAAGTGCATCGGAAAAGACCATGATTTTATGGCCTTAATTAATGTGAAAAGTTTAGCATGTGTTGCAGTTGGTGAACAACAAAAAATCTGGTTAAAGAAAAACAAACAAATCTTTGGAGGCCACATGTATACACAAGTGAAGCACGGATTTCCCTTCTTTTGCTTTAATTTACAGTAATGTTCAACTCAACTTGAAATTGGATTCTCAAGTATAGACCAAAGGAATCAAGCAATTTTAGAAAATTTAAATGACAATCTTAAAACAGGACAAACAGTTGCTGTCAAAGCTGATAAAGGAAACACATCTATGCTGGAACATAATTTACAGGACTTATCAAAACTGATATTCTTCAATAAAAAATGTGATTCAGATGCTGTTTTTTCATTTATTTACACAACTGAGCTCACAGATATTTTGACATGGCTTCAATCATGAAATATCTGACCACAGTGGGAAGTGTTAACAACAAAATATGTTGGTCACTATTGTATCTCTTATTTTAGGAACAATAACATTTATTAAACACAAATAAACTTCCAGTGAAAACAAATTAAAATTGTCTGTTAGTCCTTGACACCAAACAGTAGCAGCTCTTGACAGATATACTATAAGCAATAGTTCTGGACTGAAATTAATATATGTCCAAGTACTGTAAGCGAAGGTGAGATTAATACACATTTGGGTTCCATTTACATTGTAGTTCGCTTACAGCTATTTAAATTTGAGCAGAATTGGGAAACATACAACTGTGTGATACCTAAGGAATGTAGGAATTATCTGTTACTTTTAGAAATAAAATAAGTTTAATACATTTTGAGACACATACTCCAAAATTTGTAGAACAATGTCCCCCAAGCTTGGGGAGAGTTCAGTCCATGTTGTGAATTCTGCACTTATAGGTGACTGTTTTGTTCTGGAACAATGTAATGCAAGCCCAGGTATGGCTGAATGAATGTTAAAAAAAAAAACAGAAAGAAAATATTATGTACAAGTATCCCAAATGATTATTTAGTTGGACAAAATACAGAGATCAATGGCAAATAATCTCAAAATTAACTCAAGAAAGAAAAAAAATAATGAATACTTTTCAAAATTAAGTACAATAATAAAGTCATCTCATTAAAACAGAACAATAGTTACAAAGTTCACTGTAAATCCTCATCAGTTTGCCTTTATCATTCTGCTTGAACAAAAGAATTTAACTGCGGTACACTGAAGTGTTCTCTTTTATTCAACAGTGCAGAAGGTACTATTTTTCTGATTATGCCTTGCCATTCAAATTCTAAAGAAACTTCTTTAGCGGGCAGTTTCCATCTTCTTCCAAACTTTATCATACAGCTAACAGTGGGTCCTCTCTCATCATTAGCAGAAAGTTTCCAGCTAATCTCTGGATACTCTTCTCCATTGTATCTAACAGCCACAAAGTTACCTCTCTTCAATTCTTTATAATGCCAAACAAGATGTTTCATGAGTAGCCATTTCAGTCTATGCATCATTGAAGGTCTCACTCAAGTCACCAGATGCCAGTTCCATATCTTCAAGCTCGGTTGAATAATCACTATCAGTTTAGACTACCAATTTCTTTGAATGTCCAGACTGCTTCTTTAGCTTTACTATGTCAGTTTTCTTCCTCAAATCAACAGTAATGCTCTGCCCATCAGGCACACTTAGCTACTTCTTCTTTTGCTTGACAGAAGTAGAAATGAATCTCCTACTGTACGCATGTCAAAATGTTGCTCAGGAGTTCTAATTTATTTATGGGTTATATACAAAATTTCCTGAAATCTGAAATAAGATTTTGCTTCACATTTAGTGAGATTGTTACAGTTAATTATTTTAAATACAAAGGAAAAAATCTTCAGGAATTCCAGATGTTTTGCTACCACTCTCAAAATCTCTTTGCTCTTGGAGAATATTTTGCCATGCCAATTTCAATGGACTAAATGCAGCAGCAGCCAATGGCTTGTTACATTTGTACAATTTGATTGCAGGCATATGAAGTTAATATTAAATTCTTCTTAAGCTTATAGGACTTTTTCAGTGATGTGAGAAGCTTTTGGACAAGTTTTTAGTCTTGGTGCCATCACCTTCATAAACCAGTCTCAAATGTGGCATTGTCAAACCAGTCACTACTTGTTCCATTGTAATGACAATATTTGGGTCCATTTAGCTTCCCAATGACCCACAGATGTTTGGCTTTGTATACAACATCTGTACACCACTATCACTGCCTGCAAACACCACTGAAACAGATATTTTTGTGGATTGCAAACTTGCTCTACATTTTTAGATCCTCTGTGATAAATGACTTGTCTCATGTCTGGGTTGTCTCAAAGGGTGTTGGGTTGTTTTTGGGGAAGGAGACCAGACAGCGCAGTCATCGGTCTCATCGGATTAGGGAAGGATGGGGAAGGAAGTGGCTGTGCCCTTTCAGAGGAACCATCCCGGCATTTGCCTGGAGTGATTTAGGGAAATCACGGAAAACCTAAATCAGGATGGCCGGATGCGGAATTGAACTGTCATCCTCCCGAATGTGAGTCCAGTGTCTAACCACTGCGCCACCTCGTACGGTTGTCTCAAAGGTTTGTCATCATATATTTGTTAACTTTTCTTGCCAGATTGTCTTGGTACTCTTCAAGCACTTCTTCACTGAAGCAGCTCATACCCTTTTTGTATTTGAAGAAACATGCGCTTTCAGACTGGGATGGCATTTTAAAAATGATGGCACCCAATCTGAACCTGGAAAACTATTTTTAAACCTGGGAACACTTCTGTCTGTTTTCAGTAAGAACTATCTGGCACAAAATCTTTAAATCTGTTTTAGTAACAGGAAACCCAAATTCTGCAAGTTTCAAGACATTGTTCTTGAAACTCTCTTCTTCCTCTTGAGTAAGCACCCTTCACCATCCAATAACAGAGCTGTGTGTACCCTTCAATTGATTTGTTCAATTGGCTGAAGTATACCATATTTCTCCGCAGCTGCATGATGTGAGAGATGGTTGCATTTGATGTCTTCAGGCATTTTTGTAAAGTTTCTGGTGGATACTCAACATATGAATGAGATCCAGGCGCATGTTTTGGCTTTCTGGAGATTATGAACTGATAGGTAAGAAATGCAAAACATTTAAGACACTTCAGGTTAAGAAAGTTTGTTAAATATTATGTTATGTCAACATTTTATTACTGAAGTAGACAATGGGATGACATTCTTCCAGGACCAAAATCACCCCTTGCTAACCTCAAAATTACCCCTTTCACTTACATATCAATTATTTGAGAAATATGAGCTTTCAGCATTAAAACTCAAACTGTAACTTCATTAGCACAGTATTAAGCACCAAATACTTGCTACCAGATTTTTGTCTGCTATCTTCTGGGTCACAGACATGAAAGTTCATTTTTTTCCCCTAGAAAATTATTGATCCAAAACAGGAGCGGGCAGGAATCCTGCACGTGTGCGGTGCACTTGCACGCGTGCAGTTAACAGGTGTTCCGCATGCACACAGGGGCAAGCTGGCCACCCGCTTATCTCCCCTCCCCACCATACCTTCTGTCCACTCCTTCCTCTGTAATGCGTTTTTGTTTTCTAGCTTGCTTTATTGAGTGTATGAATAAGGTTAGTAGGAGTGCTTGAAAGAAATCATGGTTTGAACGAGTACCTATTACCTACGTTTTATTTAATTATCACAGGTGGAGTTTACAAAACATTTAATATCTGGAACAAAATTTCTACATACAGACAAACACAAAGAGTTACGTAAATTTTCATCACTGATGTTTGCTCTTAACCGAGACTTATTAATTCAGCAAATGGTTTTCCAGCTCTCGCTATATTAAGCGCAGTCTTATAACTTGCACATAGCGCTGGGCTATTATTGTTGTCATCCTGAAAACTTGAAAACAGTGCTCCATAAAATGTTAAATCAGTTAGATGAGACACATGACGAGAGAAAGTCACAGATCTCTCATGACAACAGCAACTACGACAGATTCAAATAGCTCTGAGCACTATGGGACTTAACTGCTGTGGTCATCAGTCCCCTAGAACTTAGAACTACTTAAACCTAACTAACCTGAGGACAACACACACATCCATGCCCGAGGCAGGTTTCGAACCTGCGACCATAGCGGTCGCGCGGTTCCAGACTGTAGTGCCTAGAACCGCTCGGCCACTCCGGCCGGCCAACTACGACAGATTCATCTGGTATCGTCAGATCGCTCTTCTTAAGCTCAGTCAATTCCCCATCCGCTCAGAATCCGACAATAAATTGTACTCGTCCTTGTGAAATTTATTATAATGGCCTTCAATACTAAACTTCCGTTGACCAGCGAGAATACTGCCACATATTAAACATTTCGAATTTTCACATTTTTGCACAAAGAAAAAATGATTCTCCCATTACTTTTTAAAAGATAGCAAATCCCCACTTCTCCGTTTCTTGAAATACAATGTTCACTACATAGTGCTCGCTTCGCATCAACGTCCGCAGCTTAGCCTGGCACAACACTGCCGCAACCTGCCGGCTGTCGCCACTGTCCCGGTCGACGCCTGCACGCGAGCAGCACACGTGCAGCGCTGTGTGCTCATGAGCCGCGTGCAATGTTTGCCCGCCCCTGATCCAAAACAGACTAGTGCTGCCCCTAGCGGAATTTTCCTGAAATTCTAAACACCAGTTGCAATGTTACCAACATACATTCTACAGTAGATGTCAATCATCAAAATGATAATTTCCCCATTAGGTCTGTCAGGAAACAAATTTATAACAAACTACTCACAGTGGAACAATGTTACCCTGCAGGACCAACCTCACCCCAGTTTACAATACTACTTCCTTATTGTACATGTGTTTGGAAATTTATATTAAGCACAGTTACACTTAAGTTATGTAGTGGTAGAAACGATATGCTGATCAACCAAGACGCTATGCAACAGAAGGCTAATTTGGTACAGACAAACAGCAATACCAGTAGCAGCCCAGTTGTAGAGGTAAGTTGGATAATAGCAATTGAGAGTGAGCCATATATTTGCCCATTGCAAAAGTTCACAGAAATGGCCTGTGATATAACTGGCTTTCCCACTGTAGGTGTTCGTGCCAGATGTAGGCACTTTTATAACTGTCAGTACATCCATATTTCCATGTGAACATAAAGTACCTATAACACAATGACCTGTTCAGTAGTAGATTACAATACATATACTTATAAACAAAATTTATGATTCCATTCATTGTTCAATTATCTTTTTCTGAAAACTGCAAGTCTATGCTCAAAAAGGGAGCCACTGGGATCAATATGTTTGGGAACATGTATTTGAAATTTGATTCCCTTTTAAGTTTTCAGTAATATTTTGAAAATACATTTTTATCTTTGATTTTAAAGAACTTGTAGTAATTCCAGTCATAACAGTGATGTGGTAGAAAATGTGAAACACCAACAAGTGATTCATTATCAATAACTTTAATGAAATGTAGATGCACAATACAACTGAACAACTTGTAATGATGCACAGCAGATGCAAAGGCATAAGAGAGCAGAGTCAAAGATCAAAATATCAAAGATGAATGATAGTGTTCTAATGGTTGGTCATCACCACAGAGACACCCCCACCCTCACTAAGGTGCACAGCAGGCAATGCCACCAATGAAAAAATCTTGCATCCAGTCAGGTGACAATGTGGACATCCTGCCTGGGAATGGGAGATGTCGCTGGCCAGATTAATGTCCAGAATTAGAGGTCAAATGGGGATGATAATGGAGTGTCAGCCATTGGAGGAAATTTTCACCGAAATAAGATTCAGGTCATAGTAAGTGCTTACTATATACCTACGTGTTTAGTTTGACATTGATACTACATCAGAATATTTTATGATCTGAAGATGGCAGTAGCCAAAACCAGTCATAGTGAAATGTAAAAATTTATGTGATCAAGACGGACCTGTAAAATAAAATGAGCTGTAATGTCTTTGTTTAGTTTTTCAAGAGTCAGTCTTTGTGTACATTTGGTAGAAAATAGTTGAGTCTAGTTTTGTTGAAGTCATGAGGTGGAGTTGCAGTTTTTGGACTGATTACTGTGAATCTGTGTGTAAAACAAACATCATTTATATGTAATTCTATAACTATTAATGAAACATGGAAGTGAAAAGCAATGCATTTCATCAGTTGTGAAATCAGTGTTCATTTAAGTATGACTTCCTTAGCAAAGAATTTAAATTTTAGAATGTGAAGCTAATTGTAGATGATGTTGTACCTGGCCTTAAATTATGAGATTGTTTCAATTGCAAATTAATATCTTTCCTGAAACTCCACATACCCAGACCTCATACCTCATACCTTAGAATATATGAGGGCTGTTCAATAAAGAATGATCACAATTTTTTTTGACAATGCACCTTTATTCATCCTCATAGTTTTGATGGTCCTTCTCAAAGTAGTCTCCCATGAATGCGATGTACTTGTTCCAGTGTTCTGCCAGTCTTCAAATACTTGCTGGAAACCATTTTTTGAGAGCTCCTTCAAAATTGCCTCCACAGCCACTGCTTCTGATGATTGATAATGCCTCCCACAAAGTTGCTTCTTCATGTTAGGGAATAGAAAAAAGTCTTATGGGGCTAAATCTTGACTATAGGGAGGGTGAAGGATACACTTCACATTGATTTTTGCAGGATATTCAGGACATGCCTGTAGTATTGTCCAGACACTGATGTATATGCAGGTACAACATGCTGATAAACCATTCCATGAATATCAAAGAATGAGATAACCATAACTTTCCCAGCAGAAGCAACCACTTTTGCTTTTTTGGGCATTGGTGATGAAGGAGATTTCCACACTGAGCTTTGCTGTTTGCTCTCAGGATCAAAATGATGTAGCCAAGTTTCATCAGCAATGATTACATTTGAAAGAAACTCCAGTTCTTCCTCTAACATCAACTTTTACTGCATGCAGACCTGCACACGAATGTCCTTCTGTTCGGGAATCAACAAACTAGGAACTCATCATGCACAAACACGTGTCGTGTAATTTTTCTGTCCCCAATGTGTGGGTGGCACACAATGAAATGTTCAATATTTTAGAAAGTGATCGTAAGGTAATTCGTTGATCCTGTCTCACAACGACAGCAGCAATGTTGATGTTTTCTTCCGTAAGAGCAGTAACTGGAGCACCGGGTCCACACACCTTTGAAATTGATTTTCTCCCCTCTTTAAATATTTTAAACCACCTTCGATCTGTGCTGTAGGGAAGAACAGACTCCCCATTGGCCTCCTGTAACGTTGTATAGGCCCCAGATGAAGATTTGTTGAGATGAAAGCAGAATTTTAAAGTCACTCACGTGTTACCTCCATTGCAGCAGTAGGCGATACTGAAAATGTCTTGACCTTGCCTGCCTCTCACAGGTGGGAACCAGGAGTCCCAACAATGAAGCTACTACAGTGTGTTTGTTGCACATTAAGCTAACCAAATATCATAAGATTAAATTTTAGTGTGAGAAATTATGAGCATAAAAAATTATGATTATTCTTTATTGAACAGCTCTCATATTTCAATGGTGAGTTGAGCCGCAGTCTTCAAATAATCAAGATGAGTATTAAAATTGTTTTTCGCTAATGCAGCAGCCACAACCACTATTGGAACTGATATTCTGCAGTACTGTTCTTCATCTTACTTTATTTCATCACCACCACCACCACCACCACCACCACCACCACCATCCAGTTCTATCACTTAATGATGTGGCCTCTTTGAGTCAGCATGTAACAAAGCATCCCAGTAAGGTCTTCCATTTCTTCTGATCCTGAGCTTCCCGTTGCCAATTGAATCCCACTGTCTTCCTTATATCTCTGTCCCATCTGTCTGGTGGTCTTCGTCTAGGTCTTTTTTGGTGAATTGGGCTCTAGTCTAGGGCTTGTTTAGCCCTTCTACCATGTTTGGTTTGAGCAACATGACCAGCCCACTGCTATTTCAATGTATTCACTCTTTCCATTATGTTGGTGACCTTTGTTGTTCATCTTAGCTGGCCACTGTGGCTGAGCGGTTCTAGGTGCTTCAGTCCGGAACTATGCTGTTGGTATGGTTGCAAGTTCGACTCCTGCCTCGGGCATGGATGTGTGTGCTGTCCTTAAGTTAATTAAGTTTAAGTAGTTCTAAGTCTAGGGAACCGATGACCTCAGATGTTAAGTCCCATAGTACTTAGAGCCATTTTTTTGTTCGTCTTATTTCAACTGCTCTCTTCCTGTCTTTTTTCATGTAACCCAACATTGATCTTTCCATTCCTCTTTGGGCTATTGTTAGCTCCCTATCAATGAACTCATTTAATGTCCATGTTTCACAGTCATAAGTTATTACTGGCAATATACATTGGTCAAAAATAGATTTCTTCAGCTCAACCGACATCTTAGATTTCAAAATTGAAGAGTGCCTCCCATAAGCTTAGCAGCCCAGTTTAATTCATCATAATATTTCTGGGTTTAAATCTCCTTTTGTGTTTATCAGTTGACCCAGATAGATATATTCTGTGACTCTTTGGAGTTGTGTACTTCCAACAGATATACTTCCCTCAGGTGTCCATTTGTTGATCATTATCTTGATTTTATCAATGTTCATTTTTAGTCCAACTTCAGAGCACATGAATGCAAGTTCATTAACTAATACTTGAAGTTCTTCTATGTCATTTGCAAATAGGACAATATCATCCACAAACCTCAAGTTGTTCAGCCTTTTTCCGAGAACTTGAATTCCCTTTTCTACCCAATTCTATTTAGACATGGCTTTTTCTAAGACTGCTGAACATAGTTTGGGAGGTATAGAATCACCTTGCTTTACACCCTTTTCAATGGAAAATTCATCAGTATCTTTGGTAATGCTCACAAAGGCTGTGGAGGTTTTGTAAATGTTATGTAGGATTTTCATATAGTGCTGTTCTACTCCTTGTTTTTTTAGAGCCGCAAACATAGCTGAGTGACTGATTGAATCAATGGCCTTTTCAAAGTCTATAAAAGCAAGGCAAAGGGGTAGATGGTACTAATTTGTTCTACTAATTATTTCCCATATCATGAAGATATGGAAAATGTGCTAAATCCTGATCGGAAACTGGCTTGCTCAATGGGTTCAGCCTGGTCAAGTGTAGTGCTCAATCTGGTGGTCAAGATCCTAGTGAACACTTTGTATACTGTAGAGAATAAACTGATAGGGTGATAGTTCTTTATATCTTTGGCACTACCTTCCTAATGTGTTAGAATTATTTTGGCTTTATTCCAGTCTCTTGGTAATGTTCCATGGTGCAAACAACCTGAAAATATCTTAGCTAAATACTTTATGGATTCCTCATCCATCAACTTAAGATCATCGACTGGGAGGTCATCACTACCTGGAGCAGTCCCTTTTTTCGTATTGTCTGTTGCATGTTTGACTTCTGATGGGTGTATTTCTGGAATTTTGGAGATAGAAGCATCCAATTTGTCTAGGATCAAGGTATCATCATTGATTTTACTGTATAGGCTAGTATAAAAATTTTCAGTACATTCAAGTATTTTTTTCTTATCTGTAATTCATCCTTGATTTGTGTCTATTGCCATTAGCTGATTCCTTCCAATCATAAGCATTCGCTTGGCTTTCTTTAAACTACTCAAGACTGGCTTTTAGTGTTTCTTCTTCATACTTCTTGATGTTGTCTTTCATGCTCTTTCTCAGACCTTTGCACAGCTCTGCATGTTCTATCTTATCTTTGTCTGTATCAACTATCATTCTTCTTCTCTTTTCCATAAAACCTGTTGTTTCATTTGTCAGTTTCTTGGGTTGGTTTTGAGATTTTCATAAGCCACCCACTTCTTCAGCTGTCATAATTAGTGCCTTTGATACTTCTTCTACTTCACATTCTTTTAATTTTCTCTTAATTCTTTCTTGAAAGTCTTCTTTCCATTCTCCAAGATTTTTGAAATTTAAAATTTTACTTTTTCATTTAATTAATTTTAATATTTCATGTTTTGTATTAAATTCAAATCTTGCTCTTGCTAATCAATGATCAATGATCATCTTTAATGTTTTGAGGCCTATTGATGAGAACGAAGTCTATCTCATTTTTCACTTCAAAGTTAGGACTCCTACAAGTCCATATGCGACTTGGGTGATTCTTGAGAAACATATTCATAATTGTTGTTTTCATGCATTCTGCAAATTGTACCAATCTCTCCACATTTGTCAACAACTGAATCACCTTCTTTGTATGTTCCAACTCTGGCATTAAAGTCTCCAATTATGAATGTATAAAAACAGTCTCTGCCATTCTCATACGTTTCCTTCAGACATTCATAGAAGGGGTCTATCTCTTCATCTGAGTGAGTAGACATAGGTGCATATGCTTGAACTATTTTGATCTTATACCTGTCTGATATTTTTAGGACCAAGCATGCAATTCTGCTTGAAATTTCTTCTAATACTGTTATCTTGTCGACAATGGTTTTGTTTACTAAAAGTGCAACTCCATTTAATTTTCCACTTGGTTCTCCACAGTAATGTAAGAGATCTCCTGAATTCAAGCAAAGGCAGTTTTCGCCTTTATGGTGCACTTCACTTAAACCAATGATGTCCCAGTTCATTTTCTCTAGTTCCTCTTCTATTTCCATTAATCTGTCATCTCCCACTAGCGTACGACAGTTGTACATACATATTTGAAGGCATTGCTTCTCTCATTTTTTAGACTTAGGATTTTGTGACACTGAAGTAGCTCCCACCTGGAGATCCGAACGTGGGGCTATTTTAACTCTGGAACATTTTACCTTACTGCCACACATCATGACTCAAAGGTGAGAAGCATAATCACCACACTTGCTTCAGAACAGATTGGTGATATAACTTTCCAGGCCACCCCTAACATGGGGTACAGTACAGACACCTTTGGCCACTCCTCTGGAGTACAGGTGCCACCTGTGCCTGAGAAGTGTAGGTTGGAAAATGGACAACTCCTAGCCCTCAAAACCTAATAGTGTCAGGGTCGGAAAAGAACTAGAGTTGGCCGAGGATGGCCAGATAGGAAAGATGAAAGTGAGGAGCCTGGTATAAGTAAGTGGAAGCAATGCCAGGACTCAGCTCAGGGCCCATTGTTGCCAGCCACTTACTCACTAGGTATAAGTCTCAGGGGGGGGTCTTACTGTATTTAGCCTTTACAAATTAGGTAGTACTTCTTTCTTTGTCATCATTATAATATATTCTTAAAAACAAAGATGATGTGACTTACCGTACAAAAGCGCTGGCAGGTCGATAGAAACACAAACAAACACATACATACACACAAAATTGTAACTTTCGCAACCAATGGTTGTTTCGTCAGGAAAGAGGGAAGGAGAGGGAAAGACGAAGGGATGTGGGTTTTAAGGGAGAGGGTAAGGAGTCATTCCAATCCCGGGAGCGGAAAGACTTACCTTAGGGGGAAAAAAGGACGGGTACACACACCCACACACACACATATCCATCCGCACATATGTGCGGATGGATATGTGTGTGTGTGCGAGTGTATACCTGTCCTTTTTTCCCCCTAAGGTAAGTCTTACCCTCTCCCTTAAAACCCACATCCTTTCGTCTTTCCCTCTCCTTCCCCCTTTCCTGATGAAACAACAATTGGTTGCGAAAGCTAGAATTTTGTGTGTATGTATGTGTTTGTTTGTGTTTCTATCGACCTGCCAGCGCTTTCGTATGGTAAGTCACATCATCTTTGTTTTTAAATATATTTTTCCCACGTGGAATGTTTCCCTCTATTATATTCATATCATTATAATATATTCTTATTGATTGGACTGGCAGAAGACCCTTACTATTTTGTCAGGATGGAGACTGAGGACCAGTGTGGCACTGTTAGATGCAATAAAACAGTATTCAAGGTTATTCCATTTATTACTCAAAATATACAAGTTCTTGCCATGTCTTATGTAATGGCTGGTGGCTACATAATCCAGAGAGCTATCTGCTGAATCCAACAGCAGACTACAAGCTGCCAAGAACGCTTCATCAGCTCAGTGTTGAAGTTAGTGGCACCACGATGCACCAGTTCGCCACCTGCCGGTGAGGCAGGCCTGTTTGAAGATGGCAGCGACCATGATGCTTCTCTTTGTTACACGTGCCATTTCTGGGCTTACGCAATCCATCACAGATCACTGCCCACATCTATGGCTACAGATTGCTAATCTCATGTAAGAGCAACATCAGAACAATTCACACACAAGATATAACCACATCATTACCAGAGAATTGTGTGTGAACAATATGAACACCATTGATCAAGTGCCCTACGATACTGAGGGTGGAGTATTTTTGTCATCAAGGGAATGTTCCATTCTATGATGTCATTTGTATTGACTGAATCAGTTCTGCTCTTTTCTAGTCATCAGTGGCCTTCATTTCTGCTACATATGCTTAACAAATTTGTTATGGTGTCTTTACTGGTTAGTCAAAGTCCTTCTAGGTATTGTTTCACCTGACCTGGTGTCTCTTACATAACAGTACAAGGGCAGTTTGGTCTACAGTCTTCTAAAACTTTTCTCCTGAGCTCACTCGCAGTCTTGCTCAAGAGTGTTGAGGTTGCTGTCTTCCTGACTGAGCAATGGAGTTGAAATGTTAATGCTTCCTAGCTGATGGCTGTTAATACATCCACATGACTCAGTAATGTGAACTGTTTGACCTCAGAAAATTTTACTTCCTCATTTCATTACTAATTTTTGTGTTACAGTAGTTTTAGATGTGGGTCTTGTGCCAGGATCCTTTGCTGTAGTGAAGATATTAATTTTGCATTTTATTTCAGACAATGAAAAATGCTTTATTCTGAAGTATGATCTAAAAATGAGACCCTACAGGAAAAAGACACAAAAATATTCCAACCTGGAAGTGGACTTTGTGGACCTTGCTTGTTTCAAGACTAATCGAGATGATGAATGAAAATTAGAAAGCTAACATAGGACATGCAAACAATGTACCAGAGCATAATTCAAGATATGTATATAAAGTACAAGACTTTTTATTTTTGAATCAAATACCTAGTCTGTGAACATAATAGTAAAAATCACAATGTATGAAAGTCCAGTAAATTTGTTAAGAAAAATTTTAGCTAAAATGCTTGAAATGGACTCTATCTAGGATGGCAGCCAACTTGAAATCTGAAATAAAATCCAATAATGACCCTTTGAAGTTGGAACTGCAGTGTACAGTAAAATCTACAATGAAATCCAGCAGTGACTCTTTAAGATTTGAAATACAGAAGAGTAGTGGATAAATAAGCAACAAATTAACAGAAACAAACATCACTTTTGATAGCATAGTAAAAGAAATTAATTTTAAAGTTAGTCCAGCTGTTAAAGAGGAACATTTAATTGTGGCAGATAGTAGCATTCTTGTTCTACAGGAAACTTGTATAGATATAACCCTGGCATTCATGAACTTAGCTGTAGAATGTAGGGAAACTTGATCATGCTTATAAATTTATCAAGTGAAGAGTAATCAGAAGTAAAAGTGAATTAAAATCAGAACTGCACATGAGAAATTTTGGTAGGACAATTAATGGCTGTAGTTGAATATTATGAGAAGGATAGATTGCTACTCACCATACAGAGGAGATGTTGAGTCGCAGACAGGAACAACAAAAAGACTGCTACACATGTTAGCTTTCAGTCAAAAGCCCTTCTTCTAAAGTAGAAGACACAAACACATTCACACAAACACAACTCGCACACACATGACCACTGTCTCTGGCCACTGAGACTGGACTGCACACAGCAGCAGTGCCTCAAGTTCAAGATCCATCACACTAACTACAAAGTAAATAGTCAGCACTGCGGAGTCCACTTGTAGAGGTGTCAGCTAACAGCACTCAGGAACCAGAGACCAGGTGGCCTTATATGTATCTCACTGTGGAAGCTCATGCGACTGGCCTACAATTTCACCCTTGTTCCGTCGCAGGGGTCCTCACTGATGTGTGCAATGTTATACGTATTGTTACATCTTTATCATCCGTCTGCATGTCCAATAGACTTACTAATGGAACTGGTATTACTTGTTATTTCTATACTTCTATCATCTGAAAAAATGAAAAAAACTGCATCTGCCAGTGAAAGACCATTTATAAATATCAAAAACAACAGAGAAGCCTTATGATACACCATGTCTGATTGCTTCAAATTCTCAGTGTCTGTTATATTATTGACCTGGAAATGATACTTCCTGCCATTCAGATAAAAAAATCATGAACCTGTTGCATTTACTATTACATAATATTTCAATTTTTGCTCAAAGGTATCATGTTCCACACAATCCAAAGGCTTATCCAAGTCATAAAATATTCCCAATGGTAGTGAGTGTTGATTTATTGACAACAGATATCAATTGTCAAGGTAAATATTACATTTTTCAGTTGATTATCATAACTGCAATCCAAACTGTTTGCTACTGAGTGCATAAAAATTATTTTACATGTTTTTAAGACAAATTCAAAATATTAACAATAATGAAATGGGTCATCAGTTTTTTACTAATGTTTTGTCTCCTTTTTTGTGACATGGGCCCAGTGTCCCACTGGGAAAGTACCACTACAAAAATATCCATAACATAAGTAACTCAATAAATCCAACCCAAAAACATGACCACAGCAGACTC
The DNA here is from genome assembly GCF_021461385.2 of Schistocerca piceifrons. NCBI lineage: Eukaryota > Metazoa > Arthropoda > Insecta > Orthoptera > Acrididae > Schistocerca > Schistocerca piceifrons. The sequence goes on from NC_060138.1 coordinate 537,311,294, forward strand.
CAGCATGTAAGCTACCCTTTGACCAATCAAGAACGCAATATTGTGGCTAATGCTTGACTCAGAAGTGAGAAACCACATATTGAAGAAATCAGATCCATTTCTGATGGAAATTATGCAAATAGCTGAAACCCACAAAACTCTCCATGAAACACAGAATTTGTTTATGATGAAAGGAGACATCATGGCAGGCAATTCTTGGCACCAGTTATACGGGTGTTACGTCCCTCTGGCAGTGCCCCCACCACGTCAGTGGCCCAGACAACCTCATAAACAACTACACCAGTGGCAATAAGCCACATCAGCAGCAACACTGTTGCCCAGCTATAAACATTGTGTCCTATATCATACACACAATGCTTTCCCCATCAACCCATAAAATGCCATAGGTGTGGAAGAAAAAGGCCCTTGAAAGAGGTATGTTGTATCGGCTCCAATACAGATATGTCCCAACCTGTGTAAGTGAGCCAAGTGAGGGAGCAGTCTACAGAAGTACCTACATCTCAAAACATAGCCCAGAAAATGTTCTTGAATAAATTCACTGACAATGACACAGTGCTACTATGTCACTGCTGCACCAATCTACTTACTTAAATTTAGGGACATCACCACTACAGCCAACTAAAATAAGTCTTTGAGCCTATGAATGTCATCATTTGCCTCTGCTAGTAAAGTTTCCAGTTTTACTTACATATAACATATAGCCAGTAAATTTTCTGATGGTAGTTGACTTCAAAGTCAACAATGTCTTCAGGGTAGACTCCTTCCACACTTTTGGTTTTATGATCATGAAACAGTCCATCCTACACAAAATGATGGGCCTTGTACTATCTTCAAATTTTTGGAGTAGAGAAGACAACTGATTTTGAAGGTCATGTCATTCTTAGTGACAGTTGTCCCACATTTTATCAAAGCCCATGCGGTGCCCTTGACTCTCAAGGACACCCTCAAAACAGAGCTGGATAGGCTCATTCATGGAGATGTGCTACCACCTACACCCCTCATCAATGGGCCACTCTCCTGGCAACAATACGTAAACCTAATAGTGCCTTGAGACTTAATGGTGATTTCAAAGATTATGATGAAGTGGAAACTTATCCTTTGTTGATCCCAAATGATCTCTTTGGAACTTTAGGTCATGGCATCTTATTCACTAAAACTGACCTCACAAATGCGTATTTCTAAATCCCATTGGATGCAGTATCATAGACTTATCTAATGTTAAACAAGCCAACTGTTATCTTTTGGAATCTTTCCAGTCTCTGCCATATTTTAATATTTCATGGCTCAACTGCTACATGATATTCCCAACTGTACTTGGTACCTCAACCATTTTTTGGTGACAGATGCAACTCCAGAGGATCACCTTCACAACCTTGAGCTTTCTGTCCAGAGGCTGTCAGAAAGAGTGCTTGAATGCAACATTCACAAGTGTTTTTGTATATAATCTCCTTTGACATATTTAGGGTTTAAACTCTCAGTAAATGGACAGAAACCAAGATGAAGGATTATGCAGGAGTGATAGATAAAACGTAGCCACCCATGAGCATCAAGGACTTACATGTGTTTCAAGGTAAGATCAACTGTTCAGTGCAAACCTAGCAGAACTCTCCTAACCACTTAACCAGCTGTTGGGCCAAGGTGCACTTTTGTAATGGCCACCTAGCTGTCAAGAAATTTTCAAGGCTTTAAAATATTCCCTTAAGCAGGCATTACGTTTAATGATGTACATTCCTCGTCTGTCTCTGGTATTAGCAATGCAAGCAACCTAGCAACCTGCCCCCCCCCTCCCCCCTTACACACACACACACACACACACACACACCAACACACACACACACACACACACACACACACACACACACACACATATATATGCAATATCAATGCAGTCCTACCCCATTACTCCCTTGTGATGGTGCTCCTTCACTTCTATTATTTTTTAACATTTGGACTTCATTTTCTAAAAATTTTTGTCAGCCAAGAATCTGGCACTCTCTTCATTTAGCTCACATAATGTGTTGCAGATTATATTGCAATCTAAATGGCAAGTGCTATGAAAAATATTGATTTAGTAATTTTTTTGTTCTTAAGTCAATTCTATTTTGCACCATTACACAACTCCACACGAGCCATCATGTTCACTTTCAGCCAACTACTGGGCTTGCCTATTACATGTGAGCTGAACAGCTGTGTTCTATGGCTGACCCTTACTTTTCTTTCTAGCTGGATCTCCATTTCCCTTGAGTGACCACACATTTGTGGTTCTCACTATGTAGCGGAGATGCTGAGTCGCAGATAGGCACAACAAAGAAACTGTCACAAATAGAGCTTCTCTCTCTCTCTCTCTCTCTCTCTCTCTCTCTCTCTCTCTCTCTCTCTCTCTCTCTCTGTGGTCTTAGGGGCCAAAAGCTTTATTTGTGACAGTCTTTCTGTTGTGCCTACCTGTGACTCAGCATCTTTGCCATATGGTGAGATAACTTTCCTATTCATAAAATTGTTACATTCCATCCTGGATTTTCCATTGTTTCAATATTGATATTAATCATCTCTGGCACCTACATGTAATAGTACTATCTCTGTGCTCTCTCAATTATTTGCATTCACCTGAGGAGTAACAATGCTGGAAGATGATCTTAAAACTCAGAGAGTTTGGACGCACATACATTCTTTTGTACAGTAAACTATAAATTGCCCCAGTGGTCAGGGGGTTCCAATAATAGCAGGAATAGATGAGGGTATCTTTCAGATTGGAATCTATATTAATAACTTTGAAATTCCAGACTGTTAAAGACTCATTCATAAGAATCAGATGCACTATGTGTGGCCTTACTGTCAATGGAGTGTCATTTTCAGGTTACCAGCTTCAAGATGATCTGGCAGGTGATGTCTTTTCAGTGTCAGCAGCTACTGCAGGTAGTGTTACTTGGAATCCTTACCATTTGACTTCCACATTATCAGCATACTGGAAAGGCTTTGTAAGCTTTGTTTGGAAACAGAAAAACTTTTTGGATATTATTGAGTAATGTGGTTGTTGCAAATAAAGATGGGGTAAAAAGTCTTGAATTACATACATTGCTTCACTTGTATGGTTCTGTGTCAATGCATAAACAACATCTATTGATTAAAATCAAACAATGGAAAATTCAGGATGGAATAATTATGATATTATGGAAAGTATATCTATTGATTAATGCAATGAAGCAAGCTGTTTGTAGTTTACAGCATATGCCTTCACATAATCATCTGCCACATAAAATTGCCATGATAAAGCTCACTGCTATTGTACGTACCCCTAAAATGCTGTTTTTATAGGATCATTCCATTGGGAAATGGAGGTGGTTACTTGTCACAGTAGACAAGAAAATCAGAGCCATCAAGATAGAATCTGAAGCTGCATGTGAGACTGTTTGAGCAAGACTCTCTATCAGGGTTGGGATAAAATGATAATTAGATCCCTGTATTGCCCACCAGGCTCATCTGATGTAACCAAAAACTTTAGAGAAAGCATCAGTTCACTTGCATGTAAGTACCCCAATCATACTGTAATCATTGGTGGAGACTTTCATCATTTAACAATTAATGGGGAAAATTACAGCTTTGTTAGTAGTGGGCATGATAAGACATCCTGTGAAACTTTACTAAATACCTTCTCCAAAAACTAACTAGAACAGAAAGTTAGGAACCCCACTCATAATAGGAATAAGCTGGATTTAGTGGCAACAGACAGACCTGACCTCTTAGAGGATGTCCACATCAAAACTGGTGTAGTGACCGTGACGTGGTTGTGGCAACAATGACTGCCAAAGTACAAAGGACAACTAAAACAAGCAGAAAGATATGTACATTCAGTAAAGTACATAAAAAATCAGTAGTGTCACATCTCAGTGAGAAACTTGAAATTTTCATCACAGGGCAGGAGAATGTAGAGGAACTATGGCTCAACTTAAAGAATAGTTTACCATGCACTGGATAGATATGTATGTATCCAGCAGAACATTTCAAAATGGTAGGAAACCTCCATGTTATAAATTCACTATAAAGAAACTTCTAAAGAAACAAAGATTACTGCACAATTGGTGTGAAACAAAGCATTGGGCTATAGAAAGAGTTATGCTGAATGAAACATGTTTGGCTGTCAAGAGAGCAATGCGTGATGCCTTCAATGACTACCATAGCAGAATATTGTCAAATGATATTTCACAAAACCCAAAGAAATGTTGCTCATGTGCAAAGACTGTTAGTGCCACCAAAGTTAGAGTCCAGTTGCTTGTGAATGTTTATTCATTTATTTGTCCAAGAATCATTTTAGTACATTGTTTGTACATGTGATGTAGGATAGTGGTAAACCTAGTTAATTTACAATACAGTAGTCATTTTGATTACATTGTTGACATAATCAAAACGCATAATAATGTAGGTTGGTGTACCACATTACTTCTGGGGTCAGTTAGTTTATTTTCATTCATAATCAACTCTATATTACTGTGATTAACTGGCCTGATGCCCATTTCTTTCCTTATAATTTGCCAGGTTGCTTTAGTTTTATTCCTGGAATTACACAATATTTTGTCTTTCTCTAGTTTTTCTACTTTTGAAGTAACCTGTGTTAGTATTCTTTTGTATCTTTTGAAATATGTAATAAAATCAGGATTAGTATTTTGCTTGGAGTACTCATTCAATCTCGTTGTTTGTTTTTTGAGTAGAGTTAAATGTAGTTATTTTCTTGGGAAAAGCCATTTCAAAAATATGTTTGAATGTAACCATAAACTTATCATATTTCTCATTGGTATCATTACGGTCATATACATCTTTCCAACTTTCACCCTTTAGGAGAGAACAGAAATATTCCACATTTTTTGTACTGAATTCCTTACAGTGTGTCATATTCTACCGCGAATTGAGTGTCCTGGAATATTCATTGCAAGAATTTGAGCATTGTGATCACTAAACCCTGTGTTTACAACTTGTATGTTATAAGTATATTTGCACATATTTATCAAGATCTGATCAATAATAGATGCAGAGGTTGGTGTTTCTTGAGTTGGTTCAGTTACCATTGCACTAACATTGAACAATTGTAGTGATTTATGTCATCTCTGAATTTATTGGATTTTGAGAAATCAATATTAAAGTCACCACATATAATTATATTTTTCTTGAGAGAGTGAATTTCTTCCAAGAGTTCCTCCATGCAATTGTAAAACACTTTTTTGTCTCCATCTGGCAACCTGTATACACAGATAATAACTATATTTTGCCTTGGTAGTTCAGCTATTGAGAGTTCTATATCTTTTTCACAGGACAGCTTATGGTGTTTAGTTACACTATTGAATTCAGTATTTTCTCTAACATATACACAGGTACCCCCATAACTCGATATTTTCCTACAAAAACTGAGGGTGATAAAGCAAAAGCTGAAATGTTTAACTCCATATTCAAATTTTCCTTTACAAAGGAAAACCTGGGAGAATTGCCACAATTTAATCCTCATACCACTCAAAAGATGAATGCAATAAGTATGAGTGTCACGTATATTTAGAAACAGTTAAAATCATTAAAATTGAACAAAGCTCCAGAACCCGATGAAATCCCTGTCAGATTCTTTACTGAATTTGTGGCTGAGTTAGCCCCTTTTCTAACTATAATCTGTTGTAGCTTCCTCAAACAAACAACAATGCCCAATGCTTGGAAAAAAGCACAGGTAAGACCTGTGTACAAAAAGGGTAATAGAAGTGATCCACAAAACTACCATCCAGTATTCTTGACAGTCATTTGTTTTAGAATCTTATAACATATCTGAGCACAAACATAATGAGGTATCTTGAACAAAATGACTTCCTCAATGCCATCCATCATGAATTCCAAAAACATCGATCACGTGAAACCCAACCACACTTTTTCACATGGCACACTGAGAGTCAGGTAAATGCAGTATTTCTTGATCTCTGAAAAGCATTCCACTCACTGATACACCTATGTTTACTGTCAAAAGTATGGTCATTTGGAGTATCAAGTGAATTTCGTGGGTGGATTGAGGACTTTTTGGTAGGAAGGGTATCTTGGATGATGAGATCGTCTGATGTAGAAGTAACATCTGGTGTTCCCAGAGTTGTGTGGTGACACCCTTGCTGTTCATGTTGTATATTAATGATCTGTCTGCTTGTGTCTGTGTATGTGTGGATGGATATGTGTGTGTGTGCGAGTGTATACCTGTCATTTTTTCCCCCTAAGGTAAGTCTTTCCGCTCCCGGGATTGGAATGACTCCTTACCCTCTCCCTTAAAACCCACATCCTTTCGTTTTTCCCTCTCCTTCCCTCTTTCCTGATGAAGCAACCGTTTGTTGCAAAAGCTTGAATTTTGTGTGTATGATTGTGTTTGTTTGCGTGTCTATCGACCTGCCAGCAGTTTCGTTTGGTAAGTCACATCATCTTTGTTTTTAGACATATTTTTCCCACGTGGAATGTTTCCCTCTATTATATTCTAATGTATAGTTGAATTTACAGCCTTCAGATTTGTGTGACTTACCATATAATTGAAATTTAGCAGATTTCTTTTAGTACTCATGTGAATAACTTCACACTTTTCTTTCTTGTTCAGGGTTAACTGCCTCTTTTTGACCATACAGATATCTTATCTAAATTATGAGGGCCGTTCAGAAAGTAACCTCCGGTTGATTTAAAAAAATACACCAAGTTAAATAAAAATATTTTAATATATACATCTTACAACTACATCTTTGCACTATTTTTCTACATAGTCTCCATAGCGATTGAGGCACTTATCGTATCTCTTCACAAGCTTTGAAATTCCTTCTGCATAAAAATCACCCGCTTGTGCCTGGAGCCAGCCTGTGACCGCATCTTTGAGCTCTTCGTCGTCATCAAACCGCTGTGACCCGAGCCATTTCTTCAAATCCATGAAGAGGTGATAATCACTTGGCGCCAGGTCTGGGCTGTAAGGTGGATGGTTGATAACGTCCCACTTGAAGGACTCAAGAAGGGCCGTTGTTCTGCGAGCAGAGTGAGGACGGGCGTTATCGTGCAAAAAAACGATACCGGAAGTCAGCATACCACGGCGTTTGTTCTGTATAGCCCGTCGTAACTTTTTTATTGTTTCACAGTACACGTCTTGATTAATGGTCATACCACGTTCCATGAATTCAACCAACAACACCCCTTTGGCATCCCAAAACACCGTTGCCATCAGTTTTCTGGCAGAAAAATCTTGCGAGGCTTTTCTTGGTTTGGTAGGCGAATTTGAATGTGCCCACATCTTTGATTGTTCTTTTGTCTCAGGGTTCACGTACTTAATCCAGGTTTCATCACCGGTCACGATTCTGTTTAACAATGGTTCTCCTTCGTCCTCATAACGTGACAGAAAGTCTAATGCAGAGGCCATTCTTTGAGTTTTGTGGTGGTCGGTAAGAATTTTGGGCACCCATCGTGCACAGAACTTACGGTAACCCAATCTTGCTGTCACTATCTCGTACAAGAGAGTCTTAGAAATCTGTGGAAAACCAGTAGACAACTCCGACATTGAGAAACGTCAATTTTCACGAACTTTTGCATCAACTGTCTGAACGAGTTCGTCAGTCACCAATGATGGTCTACCACTCCTCTCTTCATCATGAACGTTTTCTCGTCCACTTTTAAATAAACGTACCCATTCACGGACAACTCCTTCACTCATAACTCTTAGTCCGTACACGGCACAAAGCTCACGATGAATAGCTGCTGCAGAATATCCTTTGGCTGTAAAAAACCTTATGACAGCACGCACTTCACATTTGGCGGGGTTTTCTATTGCAGCACACATTTCAAACTGCCACAAAAACTAAACTAGCGCAGGTACGACGTTCACTCGACCACGGCTTGATACCGACTGACCTGTTGAGTGCGTGAACGCACAGATGGCGTCGCTACTCCCCCCACAACCCGCACTGTGACCAATCGGAGGTTACTTTCTGAACCGCCCTCGTATTTTGCAATTCGTTTTGGTCATCTGATGCTTTACAAGATGGTAAATGACAGCATCATCTGCAAACAATCTAAGAGGTCTTCTCAGATTGTCTCCTATATTGTTAATATAGATCAGGAACAGCAGAAAGCCTATAACACTTCCTTGGGGAATGCTGGATATTACTTCTGTTTTACTCGATGACTTTCCGTTTACTACTACGAACTGTGACTAAATCACAAATCCAGTCACACAACTGAGGCAATGTTCCATAGGCACGTATTTTCGTTAGTAGACACTTGTGAGGAACGGTGTTGAAAGCCTTCTGGAAATCTAAAAATTTGGAATCCATTTGACATTCCCTGCCAATAGTACTCATTACTTCATGAGTATAAAGAGCTAGCTGTGTTTCACAAGAATGATATTTTTTGAATCCGTGCTGACTATGTGTCAAGAAATCATTTTCTTCGAGGTACTTCATAATGTTCAAACACAATATATGCTCCAAAACCCTACTGCAAATCAACGTTAGTGGTATGGACCTGTAATTCAGCAGATTACTCCTACTTCCCTTTTTGGGTATTGGTGTGACTTGAGCAATTTTCCAGTCTTTAGATACAGATCTTTCTGTGAGCGAGCTTTTGTATATAATTGTTAAATATGGAGCTATTGTATCAGCATACTGTGAAAGGAACCTGACTGGTATACAATCAGGACTGGGGGCCCTGCCTTTATTAAGTCTTTTAAGCTGCTTTGCTACACCGAGGATATCTACTTCTATGTTTCTCATCTTGGCAGTTGTTCTTCACTGGAATTCAGGAATATTTACTTCATCTTCTTTGATAAGGAGTTTCGGAAAACAGTGTTTAATAACTCTGTGTTAGTGGCAGTGTCGTCAGTGAATTCATTGTTGTTATTGCGCAGTGAAAGTATTGATTGTGTCTTACCACTGGTGTGCTTTATGTATGACCAGAATCTCTTTGTGTTTTCAGCCAGATTCTGAGACAGATGTCTGTAGACTGGCAGTGGCAGTGGCAAGAAAAGCATTTCTGGAAAAAAGAAATTTTTTACATCAAATATACACAAGTGTTAGGACGTCTTTTCTGAAGGTATAGCAGTGTACAAAGTGAAATGTAGTTGATAAATAATTCAGAAAAAAAGAGGATAGAAGCTTTTGAAATGTAGTGCTACAGAAGAGTGCTCAAGATCAGATGTGTAGATTGTCTAACTAATGAAGAGGTACTGAATAAAACTAGGGAGAAGAGAAATTTGTGGCACTTGACCATAAGAAGGAATTAGTTGATAGGACACAGTGTAGAACATCCAGGGACCATCAATTTAATACTGGAAGGAAGTGTTAGGGGATAAAAATTGTAGAGGGAGACCAAGAGATGATTACTGTGAGCAGTTTAAATAGATGAGTGTTCCAGTAGTTATCTGGAGCTGAATTGATTTGCACAGGGTAGAGAAGCATGGAGAGCTGCATCAAACCAGTCTTTGGACTGAAGACCCCTCCAACAACAACTGAGGTAAGACACTAATTTCCCATGACTTCTCTTGATCCCTTTTTGAAGACTGGTTTAACTTCAGCATATTTCAGTATCTCTGAGAAGTGGCCTTCTTTTTAAGGTGTTTTAATTACTTGTGTTAGTGAGTATGCACTTATGTTGTGTAATGCTTTAACAACTTTAGTTGGTATTCCATCTCAACTTGCAAAGTTTTGGTTTTTTAATGATGAGATTGCATTTTTGACATCTTTTCTGGAAACTTTTAAAACTATTTTAAAGTGTTACTTACCCTCATATGGTGGGAGGTGAAAGCATATAATGCACTCAGGAATACTGTCAAAAATGATTGTTTAGGTGGTCCAGGTGTTATGGTGTGGGGAGGCGTTGCATGTGCATACTGACCTCCAAAACTTTGAACATGATAGACTCACTGGTCAACATTATAGTGACTTTGCACTCCTTCCCCATGTCCAACTTTTCAGCAGTGCATTCAGCCCTGACTTCATTGTTATGGATGACAATGTGTAGCTGCACTGTACAATACAGGTGGAAGAGCTCTCAGAATGAGAGGATGTATGACAAATGTATTGTATATTTATTTATTGGTCCTTTGAGTCATACACTGTACAGGGGTACATGGTCATTCCCCATGTGAGATGCATTGGGAGACATATTGCAGGATATCCACATGCAACAAGCACCATCCAAGAGTTGCCGACTGCACTGGTGAAGGAGTGGTATGCCATACCACAAAAACTCCTTCCCAACTTTGTGGGCAGCATGATAGCATGCTGCAAAGGATGCACTGCTGTCCTATTAAGGACCATATTCGACCTTTTTGTAATGCCCAGAAACCATCATAAATCATAGTAACTTCAGAGTAATTATTGTCTGTGAACAAAAGTGTCATTTCTGTTGATCTCATTGTCTATTTCTTTTAGTTACCTTCTGTACTATACTGTGGCAGTTCTTCCTATGTATTGTCCAAGTTTTATCAAGCTATGTTACTTGGCAGTAACTTACTTCTGCACAGCAGTGTATGATGCATGATTTATTTATTTATTTATTTTATTTTATTTTTTTTTTTTTTCGGGAAATTCAGTTAACATAGTGCAGATACTAAAGATACATTTTAATCATTCAGAATATGTGTACTGTACATCAAAAAAAACCATATTACCCATTATTTAGAAAACTTCAAATATTAACTCTCCCATCCCTACATATTTATAAGATCATTATTGTTGTTATCTAACTACCAGGAATTATTTGAGGGAAATCATCCTATTCATACAGATGATACAAAAAACAAAACAAAAAATAGTTATCCTTCCTGGCTGCCAACTCAAACATGGGACTGAAAATTTATTATAAATTAAAAGGGAACAAGTTAATGCTCATGAATTTAGGTTGACTGAAAGGAAAGCTACACAAGGTCTTGATAATGAAATAAATATGTTAGAAACTATAAAACTATTTTTTAAAAAGTTGTGAAAGCTTCAAAACAAATGGCAAATAACAAATTCATTCTAGGGCAGAAAAATAAAACAAGGGCGGTATGGTCTGTAGTTAAGTCTGAATAGGGTGTCCGAAATCATAAACAAGACATTTTAGAAATCAAACTTGAGGAAAAATCCATTGTAAATCCAGCTCAAATATCTAAGTGCTTCAATGAGTTCTTCGTAAATGTAGAAAAATCTGATTTAGACATAGCAAATTATGAACAGAAAGTAAATATCTTCAATGAGTTCTTTGGCAAAGCTGCAAATGATCTTATCCAAAGCAACTTTCAGAATGCTAATATGCACTACATTGAGAACTGTAAACCTCCCATTGGGTCTATGTTTCTCAAGCAGGTCACACAGAGTGAGCTCATACTGGCAATGAGCTCATTAAAGAAACTTTCATGTGGTTTTTATGAGATTCAGATTGTATTATAAACCAAACAGGGTGTGGCATAGAGCGCCATAAATATCGATATTTGTTCTGTGCATAAGTGTGCTATCTTTGAGGAGAGGGCTTTGGGCAGGATGTTGGACACTAACAGCAGTTAGCCTCCGGACTTGTATCTGTGTAGAAGCTAAGTGTGAATAAATCTGTATCTGAGTGAATTCTAGTTGTTTACCTACAACTATTCTATATTCCCTCAAGGGTATCATATTGTAGAACCTCTGAAGCATATTGTTAATCACTCCTTTTCCACAGGTACCTTTCCAAATCTTCTAAAGATTGCAAAAGTAACCCCCTTGTTCAAAAAGGGAGCCACAGACAATGTTAACAATTACAGACCTGTAGCACAGCTTAGTGGCTTCTCAAAGATCTTCGAGAAGCTCTTTTATAATAGGTTGCTAGAGTTTGTTAACAAAAATTCATTGCTGTCAAAACATCAGCATGGCTTCAGGCAAACTAGATCCACAACCACAGCAGTCTATGAATATTTGCACTCCATTCTAAAATCTGTAGATGAAAATGAAATGGCTACTGGAATATTCTTGGACCTATCCAAAGCATGTGACATTTTAGATCATGGTATTCTACTACATAAGCTGGAAGGAAAGGGAATTAGAGGTATTCCATATGAATGAATTAGATCATATCTTACTAGCCGGCAACAAAAAGTTGTTCTCAAACAAGACACAATAACTGAAAACATTCCAAGAACAACAAAATACGGTACACATCAGAAAAAACTGCCATCAAATATGGTGTGCCACAAAGATCAACATTAGGTCCTATCCTCTTTCCTTTGTATATTGATGACCTGAATGACACTGTCCATGCCAAACAGAAAACTTTATTTGCAGATGATACCAGTATTCTGATAACAGGGTCAGACCAAAAAGAGCCTCAATCAACTACAGATGCGTCATTGCTGGAGCTAACAAACTGGTTTGAAAAAAATAAACTTATAATTAACACTGGGAAAACAGTGGCCATGAACTTTCATATATGCCACTATAAACAACAAAATGAACATGCATTGAAAATAAACAACAAAATTGTAAAATTAGTTGATGATGTTAAGTTCCTAGGAATATATCTGCAGAATGATCTCAAGTGGAATACACACATTAAAGCTCTTACAACCAAGCTATCATCAATCTGTTACACGCTATGGATACTAACCACAAGCTGTAATAGAGAAATAGTAATACAGGCATCTTAAACACATTTCCAGTCAGCAATCCAATATGGACTAATGTTTTGGGGGAATGCACCCTGTAGTCAATTTGTTTACAAAACCCAGAAACGAGCTATCAGAATCATCTGCAACATAAAGAGGCAAGGTTCATGTCGCTCTCTTTTTCCTACTCTAAAGATACTGAATCTTCCATGCCTATATTCTATTTGAAATAATGGTCTTTGTAAAAGAATTTTTAAGAACTCCAATGCCTATCAGCTGAACAGCTCTGTGCACAATCACACAACAAGAAATGGCAATAACAATCACGTCTCATATGCCAGAACATCAGCCTACCAGGTGTCCTTCATAGAGGCACGCAGTTGTACAACTACCTTCCTAACAGCATCAAGTTGGTAAAGCAAGACAGCTTGTTCAAAAGAAAAAAGCTGAAGTCATTTCTTATGGACCACAGTTTCTACTCTGTAAATGAATACCTTTCAGAATGAAGCAGATTTTTATAATATTAAATTAGTAAACAATTTATGACAATATATATATAATAGAGGGAAACATTCCACGCGGGAAAAATATATTTAAAAACAAAGATGATGTGACTTACCATATGAAAGCGCTGGCAGGTCGATAGAAACACAAACAGACACATACATACACACAAAATTGAAGCTTTCACAACAAACTGTTGCCTCATCAGGAAAGAGGGAAGGAGAGGGAAAGACGAAAGGAAGTGGGTTTTAAGGGAGAGGGTAAGGAGTCATTCCAATCCCGGGAGCGGAAAGACTTACCTTAGGGGGGAAAAGGGAAAATATTCCGCACGTCCAGGGCCTCGCTGCGATGGAGCATTTCCTTTCATGCCGATCACCTGCCACCCTACCTAAAACCTCTTTCCTCATCACCTTAGCCAGCTTCATCCTGACCCACAACTTCTTCACTTTTGAAGGCCAGACACACCAACAATTAAAGGGAACAGCCATGGGTACCAGGATGGCCCCCTCGTATGCCAACCTATTCATGGGTCGCTTAGAGGAAGCCTTCTTGGTTACCCAGGCCTGCCAACCCAAAGTTTGGTACAGATTTATTGATGACATCTTCATGATCTGGACTCACAGTGAAGAAGAACTCCAGAATTTCCTCTCCAACCTCAACTCCTTTGGTTCCATCAGATTCACCTGGTCCTACTCCAAATCCCACGCCACTTTCCTTGACGTTGACCTCCACCTGTCCAATGGCCAGCTTCACACGTCCGTCCACCAACAAGCAACAGTACCTCCATTATGACAGCTGCCATCCAGTCCACATCAAACGGTCCCTTCCCAACAGCCTAGGTCTTCGTGGCAAACGAATCTGCTCCAGTCCGAAATCCTTGAACCATTACACCAACAACTACCCTCCCGACCTGGTACAGAAGCAAATAACCAGAGCCACTTCCTCATCCCCTCAAACCCAGAATCCCCCACAGAAGAACCACAAAAGTGCCCCACTTGTGACAGGATACTTTCCGGGACTGGACCAGACTCTGAATGTGGCTCTCCAGCAGGGATACGACTTCCTCAAATCCTGCCCTGAAATGAGATCCATCCTTCATGAAATCCTCCCCACTCCACCAAGAGTGTCTTTCCGCCATCCACCTAACCTTCGTAACCTGTTAGTTCATCCCTATGAAATCCCCAAACCACCTTCCCTACCCTCTGGCTCCTATCCTTGTAACCGCTCCGGGTGTAAAACCTGTCCCATGCACCCTCCCACCACCACCTACTCCAGTCCTGTAACCCGGAAGGTGTACACAATCAAAGGCAGAGCCACATGTGAAAGCACCCACATGATTTACCAACTGACCTGCCTACACTGTGATGCATTCTATGTGGGAATGACCAGCAACAAACTGTCCATTCGCATGAATGGACACATGCAGACAGTGTTTGTTGGTAATGAGGACCACCCTGTGGCTAAACATGCCTTGGTGCACGGCCAGACATCTTGGCACAGTGTTACACCGTCCGGGTTATCTGGATACTTCCCACCAACACCAACCTATCCGAACTCCGGGGATGGGAACTTGCTCTTCAATATATCCTCTCTTCCCGTTACCCACCAGGCCTCAATCTCCGCTAATTTCAAGTTGCCGCCAGTCATACCTCACCTGTCATTTAACATCATCTTTGCCTCTGCACTTCCGCCTCGACTGACATCTCTGCCCAAACTCTTTGTCTTTAAATATGTCTGCTTGTGTCTGTATATGTGTGGATGGATGTGTGTGTGTGTGTGTGCGAGTGTATACCCGCCTTTTTTCCCCCTAAGGTAAGTCTTTCCGCTCCCGGGACTGGAATGACTCCTTACCCTCTCCCTTAAAACCCACTTCCTTCCGTCTTTCCCTCTCCTTCCCTCTTTCCTGATGAGGCAACAGTTTGTTGCGAAAGCTTGAATTTTGTGTGTATGTATGTGTCTGTTTGTGTTTCTATCGACCTGCCAGCGCTTTCGTATGGTAAGTCACATCATCTTTGTTTTTAAATATATATATATGTATATATGTATATATATATATATATATATATATATATATATATATATATATATATATATATATATATATATATATATATATATATAATAGAGGAAAACACTCCACGTAGGAAAAATATATCTAAAAACAAAGATGATGTGACTTACCGAACGAAAGCGCTGGCAGGTCGATAGACACACAAACAAACACAAACACACACACAAAATTCTAGCTTTCGCAACAAACAGTTGCTTCGTCAGGAAAGAGGGAAGGAGAGGGAAAGACGAAAGGAAGTGGGTTTTAATGGAGAGGGTAAGGAGTCATTCCAATCCCGGGAGCGGAAAGACTTACCTTAGGGGGAAAAAAGGACGGGTATACACTCGCGCACACACACACACACACACACAAAGATGATGTGACTTACCAAACGAAAGTGCTGGCAGGTTGATAGACACACAAACATACACATAAAATTCAAAGTTTCACAACCCACGGTTGCTTCATCAGGAAAGGGGGAAGGAGAGGGAAAGACGAAAGGATGTGGGTTTTAAGGGAGTGGATAAGGAGTCATTCCAATATCGGGAGCGGAAAGACTTACCTTAGGGGGAAAAAAGGACGGGTATACACTCGCACACACACACACACACATATCCATCCGCACATACACAGACACAAGCAGATATTTGTAAAGGAAAACTCTTTGCCAGTGCTTTCGTTTGGTAAGTCACATCACCTGTGTTTTTAGATATATTTTTCCCACGTGGAATGTGTGTGTAATTTTTAACTTTCTGTATCATTTATTGACCTGTCGTATATCTGTACAAGATGTCACAGGACCAAACCTAAATAAATAAATAGTTTTGGGTTAAAAGGCAATATCAGTGAATGTCTCAAAAAATTCAACACAATCCCACCAAAATAATTAAAAAAAGTTTACAACATAATAGCTCATCCTCTCATCTCTTAATAAACAAATCCTTCTAAGAAGGTTACTTCCCTGATCTCTTAAAATATGTGGAAGTACAACTATTGTTTAAAAATGGTTCAAAAGATGATATGGGAAATCATTACCCCATCTCTATACTCCCTGTCATATCAAAAATATTTGAAAAAATTGCTGCTTTACAGATACAAAGCTTCATCACATAGAATGACATCATTTCACATAACCAATTTGCCCTCCAACAAGACAAAAACACAGTAGATGCGATAAATGAGTTTATTGAAAAAATTACTTCATCACTAGATAGGAAAGCTAAGGTCACAGGAATATTCTGTGATCTTACAAAAGCATTCGACTCTGTAAACCATGCCCTGATGCTTTTCAAATTCAACAGGTATGGAATAAGGGATGTTGCTTTGAAATGGTTTGAATCATATCTCTTGGAAAGGAAACAAAGGGTAGTAATCACATCAAATGGAGCAGATCACTTCTCTGAATGGAAAACTGTGTCACAAGGTGTTTCTAAAGGCTCAATCCTTGGACCCATTTTATTCCTGTTCTATGTAAATGACTTGCCTCTCAATATAAATAGTCATTTAACTTCGTTTGCAGATGATACTTCTGCCCTAATTGAAAATGAAAATTCTGACAACATACCACAGAGTGTCATGAATATGTTAAGTAACCTGGAAACATGGTTCAGTCAAAATGGCTTAAGGCAAAACATTTCAAAAATGTGATGAGTTTTAAAACCAAACATTCAAAAACTGAAGAAATCTGTGTCACTCACAGCAATCAAAAAATGGAAGAACTTGATTCAGTCAGGTTTCTGGGAATAAACGGAACTTTGAGCTGGAATTCTCGTATACAATATCTAGCAAATAAATTGAACAGCCTTGCATTTGCAATGGAAATTTTAGCCTGTGCCACTGATATGGCCACCTGGAAAATAGCATATTATAGGTACTTTGAGTCAGTTATTCAATATCAAATAATTTTTTGGGGAAACTCGGGAAATGTTACACGAATTTTAAAATTGCAAAAAAGAATCATTCACAAGTGCTCAGGGCATCATGTCGACCATTATTCAAAAAACTAAAAATATTAACTGTCCCTTCTTTATACATATTTGAGATGGTTCTTTTCCTACGCGGCAGAGCTGATCTATGAAAAAAAAATCATTTTGAACACTCATATGACACAAGACATAAAGAGAACTTTATTTTCACCTCACATTGCTTAGAACTGCATGCTCATACTCCTCAGTATATAACCATGAAAATTCACAACACAATAAAAGGGGGTGACATAGTGAATATGGAGATAAATATTTTAAAAAGCAAGTTACAAGATTTTCTAATTGAATAATGCTACTACTCTGTGGAAGATTTCATGAAAGATGAAGTGATACTTTGAGCTGGATCCCTAAAATGGAATAAAAATTTATGATAGTTATAGTAGATGTAAATACTGTAAGTTTGACAAATTGCAGGTAAGCAAATGCTCCACTAAGTATTATTGTAAGTGTGGCAAAATTTTAAATAAGCAAATTGTAACCTTGGCTTGTCTCCTGTACATCAGACATATGTTCTCAAATTGTGTACATTATGAGATGAATAAAACACATTTCACGTTTCACATTACTATTACTGAGCAGATTAATTCATGCAGGACAGGCTAGTAATTTGAGCTGGATGCACCTTCTTACATAAACTAAGTGTGTCATTTCATTTTAGTGCTATACCTGAATTTTTGACATGTCTCCTGTATGCAAACCGTGTGCATTGCAAACATACATCATCAGTTGATTAAACTACAATTCACAATTAACCTTGCCTTATAACAACTGTGTGGTTTTCCTATTACCCTTGTTAGTTTAATCCACAACCCTGAAAATTTAGTATCAATGCAGGATGTCAAGTGTGTTTTTTCTATGAACAAAATGCCAAATGCTGCAAGAATAAAGGGGAAACATTCTTCAGAATGTTTGATTTATTTATTATGTAATGTCAGTCCCATCCACAGGACAACCTTCAGACATGTGGAACAAAACAAGGTATATATTCATTACACAAATCAGGAAGTCCTGAAAGAGATCAGTGATCAGTGAGCACTTATACAAAGGGAGTACTGTCCAGTGTGCTCTCCATTATTCTGCATCAAGTGGAACTAATGCTTTTTAGGGCACTGTCATCATCAGTTTCAAGACTAATCAGTACAGATAATATTGTCAAATTTTGCACTGAATTAAACCATGTACAAATGCCAAATAGAGTAACAAAGAGTATACTGAATAAAGAGTACACCTGCTCGTACCAGAAATAGACATTAATTGACATAAACTGAATGAAATTTTATTTGAGAGTTTCCTTGGATTGAGATGTAACTGATAAGCTCATAGATCTACATAATGTACCTGATACCTGATTCATGTGGGAGTAGGGGATACACTATTCAAGTAAATTATGCAATCCCCAAGAGAACTTGAATCATCGACACACTGTTTTTTTATTATGTTGACCTACATTTGTGATTATGTTTCTTATTGTTGCATGTATTCATTACCATATTGTTTAAGTCTCTTTCAAGTAACTTAATGAATTGCAAATGGCAAAGTTAATCATCTCATTTTATATACTAAATTAGGATATTATACAGATGAAAATTTCATGTATACACATTTCAGTCCAGTCAATTAATTAGTTTCAGGTCCACAAAGACAGAAATCCATTTATGCAATACGATTTTCAAACAAAATTTAGATCTTCATTCTATCAGCAACTTCAGTGAGAAAATGAGAACAAATAGAAAGGAAGCCAATGTGGTCTCCAGAGAGTCTATGAGCAGTTTCCCACTAATTAGCAAAATATTTTTTATGTCACAGACAGTGAAACAGAAGAGACTCAAGATACAAAATAATGAATGGAAATTGATCATATATTCATCTCCAACTATAACATATTCTCAACAACTCAAGATTCATCAAAAGAAAAATAGTACTGAAGTCCTACACCAAAACTACAAAATACTAGAAGTATAAGTGCTCCAGAGTGAAACACTACCAGATGTGTTATGCATTAGTGAGCAAGAGCAAATAAAGCAGTCTAATGGCAGGAGACTATGATCTGGTTCCCTTTTTCTGCACATCAAAACGTAAGGTGGAGGTAGCAATGTAATATAGTGAGATTCAAATATTGTACTACAGGATACATGTGATAATTAAACAGTCCAATACAGTGTAATTTTGCTATGTAGTTATGTATTTTTGGCCCTGTCTTGATTTTCGATGTGCAATAATTATTGTTTAATGATATTTGATACAAAACAGAATGTACATTAAAAGGATTTTTGTTCACACCTCATAAAATGAGGTAAACAGTTGTTCGTGAAGTCAACATGTGTTACTCAGTAGTTTTGAATACAAAATAGTGTAATTTATTTTATATAGATAAATTATAGTTGATGAATAAATTGCCACTCTTGTAGGCAAATGAAATATTAGTTTAATTCTGACCATAATTTCCACTTTCTAATACTAATCAAATGAAAACAGTCATAATGTAATATTTAACACTCAAAGTCCCTGTATTTTATGAAAAAAAAAGTACCGTATTTAAAAGACGCCTTTGTTCTCTGTTGACCTTTGTGCCATGTGAGAAATTATTTGTATTATCTTTTTTATTGAAATTTACTTAGAACATAAATTGTAATTACACATAAAACTGTCAGAGCATTTGGGCATTTGAGATTTTGCTCATTTCTCTACAGTAATTTTTCAATATTTGTCAATGTAAAATTTTATAATTTGGATGTAAAGAAACTGCAAATAAATCACGAATGTTGGAAAAGAATATTTGTTGTGGGAAAGTTGCTTGTAATGTCATAAGAATGGAACATATTCCAAGAGAGTCACACCAATATCTACTGTCGCAAACAATAATAATGCATCAGATTGATCAGCAATGACAAATAAATCCAACTGAACAAGATAAGTAGAAATTATGCAGCAAACCATTGCTTGCTCGAAAAAAAAACTTCATCTTCTTTCATTTAAATACTCATATCCAGCATTCAGTATAATGCTTAATAAAAAAAATGAATTTCTTTAAATTAATTATGTGTGTTTGAGAAGTACTAATATTGCAACCTCCCCCCCCCCCCCTTCCCCTCCAAAAGAAAACTAACAAAATTATTATTGAAGTTTAAAATGAAAAATATATTAAGCGCACAGACTAAAACATAGACATGAGTACAGTATCAAGATCAGAAGAAGAACGGAAAAAAACATTATTATGAAAATCATAATAGATTTACTTACTGTAGTGACTGATCAAAGATAGATAATCATTGATAGCATTATCACCAACACTGATAACAATGATTTTGGAGTAAAAGTTCTGCAGACTCTGGTCATCTTGGGTTAATGTGTTGCATCTAAAAAAATATGAAGCTCTACAAAACAAATAAATTAAGATGAGAGAAGTCAGGGTTATCAGTCTACAAAACATGAACAGTTTCAAAATAACAGTGAGGAAAAAAGGTTGGACTGAAGCAATAGAAGCATAAGGAGCAAATGAAAAATATAGTGCATTTCTTAAAACATTAATGGACCACTTTGATATAATCTTCCCCAAAATAATTTATCAGAAAAAGCAGGTCACCATAGACAATGGATTAACAAAGAAATAACAGACTCTGGACTAGATTGAATAAAGTCAGAGATACAGGGAATACAGAGACATATATACTATATCAGAGGAAATACAGGCAATTAATAAGAGTAGTAAAGGCCAGTTGATACACAGAGTCATAAAAATAAAATGAAAGATCAGAGGATATTATTAACACTGAAAAGTATAATAAAAATTACACAAATGTTATTAACTGAATGAAAACAGAATGTCACAGTTACTGATGGAGCAGAACAATTTCATATGTTTCCAGAATGAGATTTTCACTCTGCAGTGGAGTGTGCGCTGATATGAAACTTGATTTCATATGTGCTGTACAAAATTCAAAGGGAAAGAAATCCAGGTCCAAAGCTTCCTAGAATACTAGGACAACCGTCCTGCTCAGTGTTCCTGTAACCAGAGACAAAACATGAAACAAAAATCTGAAAACTCTCCAGGAGATGATGAAATACCAAATAACCTAAAAATATGTGTGAGGGATGAAATAACAGATATGGACTCTACTTTATTAAATTCAAAGATACATTCATTTTAGAGAAAACTGAGTCCTTGAGTGATCACATGCAGGGTATTCTAGAAGAATGGTCAATATTCAGTGATATGACAGGAATGCACATTTGAAGTAAAAAAAATTCATAAGGATATATGCCCTATTGTAAAGGGTTTTCAAAATAAACACTGTTATGTATTTTCTGTATTATTAAATATATTTCTGGTTAACACATGTACATCAATAAGTAAACATTACAAAATGGATCTGACAGTTGAAAAATTCATATCTTAAACTCATTCATCTCTAAGCATTATCATAGACATCACATTACCGTTGACAGTTCTCTTTGACAGCACAAGGAGCACTACCATTTCAGAACCCATAAACATCCACCACATCTGCATCTCTTCATTAGTGTAAATGCTTCAAATGATCATACCTGACAAATTCATGAATATTGATCATTCCCCTGCGACTTCCTGTACTCAGTATATCATATTGACCTTTCATCTGGGACATCCTGTATAGAGTGTATCACTAACTATGAAACATGTGCTAAATTTGTAGTTGTCACAATGATGATACACAATGGTGGCATACTTTATCATACAGCCACCTCACAAAAATGACATTGGTAATGCACGTAATTGGTTGTTGTGCATATTGTATTCCAGGAAGATGTCTGCAGCTTCGGCACTAGCAGTGTGAGAAATATTCAAGCTCTCTCCTCCAATCTTCTCTTTTTCATAACTTTCACCATTAATTTCCTGCATTCTTTTAATTATTTCTTCATCTGTTGATGTTTGGTCTCCCTCACAGTTTTCCAAATTCAGCCACTTAACAACATTTCTTCACCAGTTTCTCCTCCTCATGGAAGCTTGTGGTACATGTTGCTGTACAAAGTGTCAGCAGCTGATGATTCTAAATCAACTGGCTCACCGTTGTCGCTCGGTACTGGATCCAACACTTATTTCAGCTCTTCATTATGGTAGTGCTCTCCACTTTAGCCCATACTTTTGCTGTTTTAAAACATCGTCACTTAAGTTGATTGCTTTTCACACCTTCAACATACCCTTGGTAGAGTCATTTCCACATTCATTCAGCAGGAAGACAAGGATTCCATGTTGTTAGTGACATTTAATTGATTCCTTGCTCCACTGGCCGAATCTAGGCGGTTCCACTGGGTGGAAGAAAGAAAGATCTTATGGGCACTCAGCAGCGAGGTTATCAGCACCCTGACATTTATTAAAACAAACAAATGTGGATAAGGACTAATACTATTATACAGGCATGCACTCATAACTGTGTGGTCATTTCGAGTGCATGCAGAAGAAAGAGTGTGTGTATACTTTAGAGTCACATCAAAAGGATGGTTGGAAGCATTTTCAATTACAAGAATAGCGTCTGTGGAAGTTTTTTCTTCTTCAGATCTCATCTCACAGCTGGTAAAGCCACCAAATAATACTTCGCAAACCATCCACTCTTTCTTCTGAGAACAATACTGCACTGTTAATGGAAGCTTTTGGGATTTCCAGCTACCAAGAGCAGCAATTAATCACTCCAACTTGCTTTACATCATACCATTAATGTTACATGCTATTTCTGTTGTTTGTATTTATGAGCTCCCTTCTCATTCTTGGCAGCTAATGTTTTTAAGGAACCATCTTGTAAAACAGATTGGTTTCATCAGCACTGTACAAGGTATCAGCAATTAAATATTCTTCTTTTATTATCTTCCATATCTTCTTCACAGACTCTTCTACACCTTTTTTGTTAGCTGAATGACTTTCCCTGGTGACTGTCAGCTACCGCACACCATGTTGCTGCATACAAGTTACTGCTTCCAAGTTCTTTGTTAAATGGAACTGTTTTTACCTTTAATAGTGGGCCACTGGCTGGAACTCTTTTACTTTCTTATTATAACAACCATCTTCATACTGTTGAATAACATCTTTCTTTTTTATGTCATAAACAGTTGTTAATCCAGCAGTATACTCAGCAGTGATGGCTTTCTGCAAAGAACCTCGGTTCAGCTTACCTAAAATTTAGAGTTACAGTTGTGACATAGTGCAACGTGTTTCCTTCCAGAAGCCAAGATACTGAACTGCAAGGAAAACCACAATTTCAAGTATTATATTATGGTTTAAGACTGCAATTAACTAACAACATTGCTGCAGAAGATAATTCATTGGTGTGCAATTCATTTCTTCCTGAGTGACTAGAGAGTGGATGTGAGTTTGATTACTGAGAGGCCAGACTACTGAGTGGCAGACTGGTGAGAGTTCAGTATACTTCCAAAAGTAGTACCAATAAACAAGAAAGGCATCAAAGCTACCAGAAATAATTATAGACTAGTATGTATAATATAAATTTCCTCAAAAATGCTTTTTCTTTTTTTTTAATATTAGATGCACAATAGTTTCCTAGAGAAACGTGGTACTCTGATTCTGGCCCAACATGGTTTCAAAAAAGGAAATATACAGAAATAGTTATTTTTAACCTAACAGGACCTATTATAGATGCATTAGACAAAAGAAACTCAGTATCTGCTACGTTATTGGATTTGTCTAAGGTTTTGACACAATCACCCATACAGCAATAACAGAAAAACCTGAAAGCTGTCTCATAAGTGAACACACAGTGCAGATAATAAAGTCAAATGTTGGAAACTGAAAGAGTTCACATGCAGACCTGCAATCAGGACACAGCTATTTAGGATGGTGTACCTCATGGATCTTTACTTGGTCCATTTTTGTTCCACCACTTTATAAACAATATGTAATAGAGAAGGAACAAAATTACTGCATGCTGATGACATGACATTAGTAAATGTACGAAATAATCTGTAAACAGTGGAAGGAGGTGCATTTATTTCAACAAATAACACAGTGCAGTGCCTTGTGCAGAATGGCTTAATAATAAATCTTAAAAAGATGATATTCATGCTGTTCACTAATAATGGAAAGGAAGATCACAGGTATATTTAGTGTTGAAACAAGACTGGAAGAAGTTACTTCCATACTTTTTTGAGGAATTATATGTGATAATAAGCTGCAGTGGGGGCAACATTCAGATATGATTTAACAGCTTATACATCATACCAACAAACAATTTCTGTATACAATGTACCATGCTCTTTTTGAATTATATTTACGGTGTGGTCTATGGTTTGGGGTAACTTTAGTAGCATTAATACAAAAATTATTTTTATATTGCAAAAGAATGGTCATTATGACCATCCTTCATTAAAAACAAACTGCTTCATGCAGAAATACCTGTCTTTCCAGCTATATGTAAATACAGAACAATAATTTCATTAGTCAAAGGCAATAAATTACTAGACAAAACATATGTTCATTCATATGATCCAGGAAATAAAGGCTTACTGAGAAGTATACCACAACAACTGAGAACTGTTGAAAGATACATACTCAGGTTTAAAACTGGTAAATTGTCTCCCTAAGAGTCTACAGGATAGTAGGAGTGAAAAGACATTGCAGAAACCAATTAAGGATTATTTAATGTGATACAAATTTTATATAGTCTAGAAGAGTATAGGTTTGAGTAAAGGGGGACTTACTATTATCTCTATGTCTGTATTAGTATCATCTGTTTGGAAGAGTGTATGAAAATAATATTAAGAACCTGAATACATTGTGTGCATCATCTGTTTCTATATGTCAGTGCTGTAGTATCTTGAGCTGAAGAGTATGGTATATAAATAACTGTAAGACCTAAATATAAATTGGAAGAAAAATGTATACAACATTACTACCACATCTGCCAATCTGTTGATTTAATACTAAATATTTTATGACATTAAATTAAGCTAAATAAAAACAAATAAATCTAGAGAATAACACAAAACAGTTTAACTGTTCACTCAAAATGTATACATATCAATGTTATCAATCTTCAATATGATATTACAGACCACTCTACATATGAATTAATGATGCTTCTCCATTGGAATTTTTATAAATGAATGAAAATGTAATATTGAAATATTTTGTTTGTAATTTGCCTCAAGGGTCAGTATTGGGCACACTGCTTTTCATACTTTACATATACAAAATGGATACACCAGAGGGTAAAAATGTCATCATATATAGTGATGTTACATCTCTTATAACTAATTATAGTACTGAGAATGTACTGGAGAAAAGACTTGTTCTGAATATAAAACACGTAAGCCAGCATTTATGTATAAAAATTTATTCATAAATGGAACAAAAACAATGTAAATACAGGTCCACGCCAGTAGACATATCACCACAGAAAAATTAACCTTGAAGTTGAGAATATAAACTTAAATGAGACAGGCAGTTACAAGTTTTTGTGAATAGAAGTAGACAAGCACTTGTCTTGAAAATACCACATAGGTAATCTATTTGCAAAACTAGCTCCATCACATTCTTAATGAGGAAGATTACTAGCACATTAAAGAAAAACACATTACTGAACATGTGTCATGGTCTTTTATGTCTATCTGGTACAGATTTGAAATGGTGTTGCTAACTTACATACACAAACACACAGAAAAATTGCTTAAGTTCCAAAAAAAGGCGTAGGGTGAATTGCCAAATCACAGCCACGAGAACATTGCACAAAAAAGTTTATCTTAAAATCTTAACATTTCAAACAATCAAGTAATTCTATATTCGAAGGAATGTTATACTATATCAATGAATAAAGATTTAAATGCCTACGACACTAAAAACAGGAATGACCAGCAGAAAACTGCCCCTGTCAGAGCACAAAAAAGGACAAACATTCTCCAGCTGCATCAGTCCTCATTCCACTTTCCTCACCAAGAAATTTCCACATATGAACATATTCGTACTTTTTTTAACACAGAACATTCTAAATCCTTTTTACCCATACTCCATCTGTAGTTAAGCCTTCATACTAAGCATCTCCCTCTCAGTGTCACTGTCTATATAAGTCTCCCTTCCACTGTCTCCTTTTTCTCCCATTCATGGCTGCTGCCAGTGTCTCCTCTCTCACTTCCACAGCCTCCGTTTCTCTTTCTTTCCCACTGCCACTGACTCCACCACACCTTAGATGCTCGAAAATTCTGGAGCGTTCAACTTATTTTTTCCCCTGTACCTACACATTTAAAATTTCGATGCAAAATGCGCCATCCCCTATACCTACATGTTGAAGTTCTATGGTCGGGGATACTCCAGATCCCTCTAACTCAAATATTGTCTCCACTCATCAGTATTTTTCATTTCCACTGTCTCCTCTCTCTCTCTCTATTGCTCCCACTGCTTCTATCTACATCCATCTCTTCCTCTCTGGCATTGTCTCCCATTGACTATCAATACCTTTTATCTCTTTGGATTCCACTGCTATTGTCCTTATCCATCTCTCTTTCACTGCCACTTTCTCCCGTTATCACTGTCTACTCTCTCTTTCTCCCCCACTGGCATGCACTGTCTCCTCTCTCTTCCACTATCACTGTCTTTCTGCTACTCTCCTTCAGCACAGAAAAGTGTGAATATGTTCACACGCCAAAATTTTGGGTGAGGGAAGTGGAATGAGGATTGAGGCAGTTGGCTCCCCACTTTTCTGTCAATCTTTTCAAGAACATATTCACCTTTTTGTTCCCCAACAGGAGCATTTCCCTGATGGTTCCCTTTTGTTCCCTGCTGCTTTTGAAACGAAGTCCATTGCTCAGGAAAGTTTTGACAGTGTATACACATTTATATACATTAACACTTATAAACAGCAGATAAGTACGCATAATATGTGCTCAACAAAAAACCATTTGCTTTACTTTCTTTGGATTCTCTGCTCATCAGCTGCAATTCACCAGAAATGCCGACTTATGATTTGTATCTTAAAGGCGCAAAATGTTACTATAAATATTTTACTGCATTTGCAGTCTTTCCAGTTTTAAATAATTTATTACAGTCCATTTAAGTTTTTTCAGACATTTTAAGACTCCTTTCAGCCCACTTTTGTCGCTGCAGTACATCTTTGGGCATATCTGTATATGTGTCAAGTGCCCATTACATAAGACAGCGTGTTTTATAGTTTTATTAGTGAAAAATGCTTACTAAAAACATAGGCTGAAGACTTCAGAATCCTGGCGATGAGCCTGGAATCAACTCATGTCTCCAGCTACCTAACAACCAAGAGACTGGGAGACTCAGACACAGCATGAGTCTCCCATACTGCCAAGTCACTTATGGTGTGAAATGAAAATCAAATCAGTTTCACTGGTTGTGGGCAAAGGATGTATGTTGCGCATTTTATTGTGTGCTGTGCCCCCAGTAGTACAAAGTCCACTGACTCTGTTAGTGATAATGATATTATAATACAGTATTTCAATTACACTGCGAATAATATAAACTGTAGGTTAAAAGTTACCTAATTGCTCAATTACATTGGACGGGAAACATATTCACATTGAAAAATTGCCTGGGACGGGTTCAAGTAACTTCAATCATAAACAGAACCACTCCACAATATTGTTAGCATGCAGTGATGCTGAAGGTTTATTCATTAACACTGAAACCGATAATGCAGGTAGAAATAGTGATGGAAGGGATATTTCGTGCTTCAGCAACTAAACATTGGATTACAAATGGAAGATTAAACTTGCCATTGCCTTCGAGATTACCAAGTGATGAAAATGAATATACAGGGTGTCCCACTCAAACCTCACTGATTTTCAGGACCCAGGAGAGGAAAACCACAGTAGATACGACAATGAATACTGCACCACATTGTAGAGCATCTCAGAGAATTTATATTATCTTGTCAGATGTGCCAAGTATCGCCGCCAGAGTGAAGTATAGTTGCATGGACTATGGTGACTCCACAGTATCGTGCGCAAGCAGCAGTGTGGTTTGCAGAAACAAAGTCGCCGATTACTGTGCAAAGAAATTATCGTGTTGCGTATGAATGTGATCCACGTGATATGAAAACAATTAGGAATGGTATAGGAAGTTTCTGGCAACAGGAGGTGTTCTGAAACATTCTGGTGGTGCACGTTACGGAGTTTCAGAAGAGACAGTGGAGGACATCAGGCAAACGTTTTTCAGAAGCCCATTTAAGTCAATTCCTCAAGCATCTAGGCAACTTGACGTACCTCAGTCAACATTGCATTGTGTAGTTCACCAGCGTCTTCATATATGTACTTACAAAGTGCAATTTCTGCAACATCTGATGCCAAATGACAAACCACGCCAACAACAATTTGCTGCAGATATGATTCAGCGTAATGATATGGATTCCAGCTTATTGGAAAGATACTTATTCTCAGATAAGGCAACCTTTCATCTATCATGTAGGGTTAATAGGCATAATGTTTGTATTTGGGGTTTGCAAAATCCGCACATTGTCATTAAACATGTTTGTGATAACCCTAAACTAAAATCTGTTGTGGGCTGATGCCAGACAGGATTGTTTGACCGTTCTTCTTTGCAGAACAAACAGTGAATGGATCAGTGTATCTGGACATTTTGGGGCAGTTTGTGTACCCTCAGATACAAGACTTTCAACCCAACATCATTTTTCAACAAGATGGAGTTCCGCCGCATTGGTCAACAGCTCTTCGCAAGTTCCTGGATAGGAAATTTCCCAATCGTTGGACCGGATGCAGTGGACCCATTGCCTAGCCACCACATTCACCTGACATTATGCAACTGAATTTCTTCATGTGGGGATTCGCGAAGGACCGCCTGTATGTGACTAAAGTGTACGATATTCCTACATTGCGATATCATATCACTAATGCGATTGCAACAATAACAGAGGAAATGTTACAAAGAACCTGGCAAGAAATTGAATATAGACTCGATATTCTTCCTGCTGCAAATGGTTCACATGTAAAGGTGTATTGATGATAAATAAATAAATTCTTTGAAATGCTCGGAAATGTGGTGCATTTTCCATCGTCGTGTATACTGTGCATTCTTTTTCCTGGTTCTTTGAAATCAGGGAGGTTTGAATGGGACACCCTGTCATGTCCAATATTACTTTGTAGGAGATGAAGCGTTTCCATTGTCATGCTACTTGATGATACCGTACCCACAATGGACACTCGATAATGTGAAGACAATTTATTATTGTAGATTAAGCAGAGGAATATGTTCTGAAAATTGTCTCATGTAAAGATTTATGTGATAGCTTAGCCAGCATAGAGATTAAATTTTTATTTACTTCTTTGCTTTCGGTGTGTAACGCTGCTCTTATGGATATTTTATCACCTTGTTTCACTATGCAGAAACTTCTAGAACGGCCCAAACAAAAATGTCATAGTGTAAGTAAACCTGTCATTGCAAGTCCAGCACAGCACATGTTTCCTCTATTAGCTTTTTGTTGTGTCAGTTGTTTCCACTTCCCTCACAACGTATATAATTTGTCTTAACGTCCCTCTGCTGATATTAATCACCATTAAAATGTGACTCCTCGTCATAGACCCAATTTGGATGTTGAATGGCGGCAGGTATACGGTTTGTGGCAAAATGCTCAGTATTTAATGATAATTTTATCAGTGCCAAGTGTCTTTTGTGTCATGAAGACGTGATAAAAAGTATCCGAATAGGTCCAGCATTCCAGAAATAGTACCATTCCTATTGTTTCATGCAAAAAGAGCCAAAAGAGAAAATAACGTGTCACTGTGGACTAAAATATAACGATCGTGAATCAGTAGTTGAAAAGTGCATAGAAGGTGTGGAACTTTCCGTGACAGAATCACTCCTCAGTGAATTAAAAGGACGCAAAAAATTACGTCAATATGCTTGAAGATTTGTTAAGGTATATTATTCAAAATCCTGTGAAGTCAAAAAAATAATGAACTGTTTCAGATCAAAGAGTGCAAGACAAATTTCTGTAGTATGCCCAGGACGAAGTATCATGTGCTGCCAAGTAACAAATATGACAAAAAAAATGAAACGATTGTGTGGCGTTGTTGGCCAGGAGTCCCCATCCAGGGAAGTTCCGCCGCCAAGTGCAAGTCTTATTTCAGTAAATGCCACATTGGGCGACTCACATGCCGGTGATGAGGATGAAATGATGATGAGGACAACACAACACCCAGTCCACGAGCGGAGAAAATCTCCAATCTGTCCGGGAATCAAACCCGGGCCCGCCTCATGGGAGATAAACACATTACCACCCAGCAAAGCAGCCGGACAACATATATGACAATTTGATGCCAAACACAACCAATTCAAAGTTAATTAAGAATGGAAATATAATAGTGGAAGTAATAATAAACACAAGATCAACACAGAACAATCATTAACTTCATTAAATGCAGCCAATAAACCTTCAATTATTCCACCTATAGCAAATAAGATGAAAGCAATAATAACAACAAGGCATCTTTATGTAATGTACTGATGAAAAACTCAGAAACCTGTATGAATTCTGACAGTCTTGGCAGAAGAATCGCAAACATTTTACGAAATGATTAACAAGTAGAAGCCACTAGTCTCGTTAAACGGGGAGCTCCTATGCGTGAAATCTTAGGAACTGCTCCAATAACAAATGGTGCACACTATTCATAGCAGGTGCCAACAACGTTTATGAAAATGATCTCATAGGAGCCACAAGATGCTTAAGGAAGACACTGATGTTATTGCAGAAGCAAACAACGATTGCTGTAGATATACTGCACAGATACAATCTTCCAAAGCACTCTTGTGTAAACAAAGAGATTTAGAAAGCAAACAGACTGTATTAAAAAATCTGGCAAGCCTTTCAGAATACATTTTTCCTACACAGAGGGAATATGGACTGTGAACTCTTTACAAGGCATGGTATGCATCTTAATGAGAGGGGAAAAACTGTTATCTCTAAAAGTAATCGTGGAAATTATCCAGAGTGCTCATTGTACAGGTTGATTATAATAAAAGTTAAACTTCCAAACCTCTGTAGAAATAACACACTGGTCAGACTGACATCAAATTGAAGCGGAATATTACTGGCGAAGGGAGAAAACGCATGGCAGAAGAAAAATAATAGTTACAAAATGTAGCAATAGATTGCGCTGTAAGCACTACAATTTAATAGTGGTCGACTACAAATGACAAATGAATCATACAACAACGCCTAAGGTATACGTTTGACGCTAAACAAACTGTACTATTCAGTGTGCATGGGTGTATAAGTGTGATACTGTTAGTTACATAAGCCCATCCACCACGGCAGGGTAATACCATATTGGATGGGAAAAATCGGTTTTTAATCGTCCTGAGGCCAAAACCTGCATAAAAAGCATCACTCACATCAGTTTTTAGTTGTCCTGAGGCCAAAAATCGCATAAAAGCATCAATCTCTTCGGTTTTTAATTGTCCTGAGGCCAAAAACCACAAAAAACATCAATCTAAATAAAATCGGATAATTAACTTCCGTGTGACTGGTACAAAATATGTTCAATATGCTGTCCACTGTTTTCTGAAACAAGTTGAAACCGAGGAACAGAATGTTCCACAACTGATTGAAATATTTCCAGGGTCACGTTCAGAATGTGTTGCGCAATGTGTGCCTTCAATGCAGCTAAATTTGCAATTGGAACAGTGAACACAACATCTTTCAGGTAGCCCCACAGCCAGAAGTCACACGGATTAAGATCAGGTGATCGGGATGACCATGCTGTAGGGAAATGGCGGCTGATAATTATAGCATTTCCGAAATGGCGAGTCAGCAGCTACTTAACAGGATTTGTGATATGCAGAGGTGCGTCCTATTGCATAATAATGATATCATCCACAGAACAAAGCTGTTGGAGAGCTGGAATTCCATGGTTGCACAAAAGACTCTCATAGCGCTTACCAGTGACTGTACAGGTAACAGGACCGGACGCACCTGTCTCTTCGAAAAAATATGGCCCTATCATAAATGATGCTGTAAACCCACACCACTCAGTGGCCTTTCAGGATGAAGTGGTACTGGTTGATTTGCGTGTGGGTTTTCCGGTGCCCATTTAAAACAATTCTGTGTATTGACATATCCTGTCAAATGGAAGTGGGTTTCGTCTGTGCACAAAATCTTCTGCGGCCAATCATTGTCCACTTACATACAAGCAAGAAAATTTACAGCAAAGGTCTATCTTACTGGCAGGTCAATAGGAATTGCACACATGAGTAATTTTGAATGGATAACAAAGAAGGATATTTCGTGGGATTTTACGCATTGAGCTCACAGTATGTCCAATTTTCGGGCAATTATAGATGCACTACACATTAGCACACCACCACTCGTCTCCTCCAGCATTGCTATGGCCAGTGCTTCCACTGACGTCGAATCAATTTATTTCCTCCCTCTATCAGGTTACACAACAAAAGAACCTGTCTTTTAGAATTTCTGAATCATTTTCTCCAGATTCACGGCAGTTATCGGACCAACGCCTTTTCTCAAATCCTTCTGTGTCTAGAACATCTGCAGAGCGACACATGCACAATCATTTTTGAAATACAGCTTTACAAGTAGAGTTTGATCGTGCATTGAGAATGTCATGGCGAACGTTGCAGACGCGATACGAGGAAAAGCTGTGTGCCCAGCGTGTTTATACCAACTTCAAAGGGTTTTATGCATGACAGGTGTTTTCATTTACATATTCTGACACATGCAGCGCTATCTATTGATCAATTTTCACACTATTTTTTTTCTCCTGCCATACGTTTTCTCACTTCTTTGATAATATTCCGTTGCAATTTGACGTCATTCTGACCAGTGGTGTTATTTCTATAGCGTTTTGAAAGTTTAACTTTAGTTATAATCAACCAGTACATCTAGTTCAGCTGCCATTCCTCTATCTCAGACAATCCCAGCAGTTCCATAAACTGCCACTCCTGTTAAGACTAAGTGCAGTGAAGTGTTTCATACCTCAAGAACATCATCAGAAAATTTCTCTCAGACTGACAGTACACAAGCAGGTTCAGTACCAGATACTCGCAAGGAATATGTCTCAGGGGAAGTTACACTAGCACTTTGAAGACAGCAGAAGCAGTTCCAACCTCTCCTATGGAAATGAATACATAAGAAACAGCACCAGCAGCAGTGTCCAATGAGGTGAGCAGCAGAAAAAATTGCCTCCTTTCCATCTGAATGATTTTTTTAGTAGAAAACAGAAAGAACACAAGATAAACAGAGTCAGGATGCTATCTGAGATAAGTGGTTCATCAGAAATGACTAAAAGTAGTAGTAATAAGCAAAACAAAACTTTCTCGAATTTCA
This sequence comes from Schistocerca piceifrons, assembly GCF_021461385.2. Lineage (NCBI taxonomy): Eukaryota > Metazoa > Arthropoda > Insecta > Orthoptera > Acrididae > Schistocerca > Schistocerca piceifrons. The sequence continues at coordinate 537,344,726 of NC_060138.1, forward strand.
TATAAGGCATCATATTGTTCAATCTGTAATCAGTTAATTACAAGAACTAGAAATAATAAAAGACTCTGGCCTAAAAGTTGATGTTATCTGCATACTGGAGCATTGGCTAAAGAACAGCAAACAGAAACTGTACATATATCTGATTTTCTCCTAGGCAGTTCATTCTGTGAGGTCTCATTATGGACATGATGGGACAGCTATCTTCACAAAGCAAAATCTAAGGTATAAAGAAATTCAAATACATTCTGATTCGATTAAGAAAAGATCTTGAAGTGGCAGCTATTGAACTGAAATCCACCTTACGATTGTAACTGTATACAGGCTATCTGATGGTGACTTTGAGGACTTCCTAGGTAAATCTGAAATGATGTTAAATAGTCTATATCAACAAAAAAGGAAATGATTTGTGGTGACTTTAACATTGGTTTTTTGAGACCGTCAAATTGCAGAGATGAATTGCTGAACATTGCAAAGTGTTTCAATTTATTCCCTACTGCAAATGAACCAACAAGAATCTCTAACCATCATAAAACAGCATGAGACCAAATTTTTATTCAAGAAACCCACTCTCAAATAATAATAAAGTAGTAAATATGGGCTACATCAATCACGAGTCTCTGTCGCTAACATTGGAGTACGTATAAAGAAAATATCACCCATCAAAATGGCTAAGTGCATGGATCTCAGTGATGGTAATGTAGCAGACTTTTGCCAACAATTAAGTCGGAAAACATTGGATGAAGTGTTCAATGAAACATATGTAAAGACAATGTTTAATAACTTTCATGGAACATATAAATAATACTATTTTGACATAGCATTCCCATTTATGCAACGTAAATTAAAACCTACTACAAACAAAAATTCTATCACTACCAGGGTAAATATCTCTAACGCAAAGAAACGATTTCTGCATTCATAAAAAGAAAAAACAAAATACTGTATCATTAGAGGTCAAAATTATAGTAAAGAGTACAGTAGGATCTACAACAAAGTTATTAAAGATGCAAGAAGGGGTAATAATGAATACATCTGCAAATCAAAAAACAATACATATGCCACATGGAACATCACTGCTTCGAAACAGGCACCAAACCAGTGACAAAGAGTATTAGCCTAAATCTGGAAAATGGGCAAGCATCTGATGCCACTACAGTAGCTAATACCTTAAGTGAGTACTTTAGCAAAATAGCAAATGATCAAAAGTAACTTTCAAACTCTTAATATGCGCCACATTAAAAACCACAAACAACCCATGGCCTCTATGTTTGTCAAACAGGTCGCATACGATGCACTCATGCTGGCAGTTACATCATCAAAGAAATCTTCATGTGGTTTTGACGATATTCGAGACTATGTTATAAAAGAAGCAATTTTATCATATTGCAGAGCCCCTGAAGCATATTATTAATCGCTCGTTCTCCATTGGTACATTTACAAATCTCCTTAAAGTTGCGAAGTTAACCTTTGCACAAAATGGCAGCCACACACAATGATAACAATTACAGACCTGTTAGTGACTTCCCAAGAATCGTTGAGAAGCTCTCTTACAATAGATTGCTATAGTTTATTAACAAAAACTCTTTGCTCTCAAATCATCAGTATGGCTTCAGACAATCAAATCTGTTCTATGAATTCGTGCATGCAATCCTAAAAGCTATAGATGAAAAGGGTCTACATTAGTTCCAATCTTCTTTATTTGCATATAGATAACCTGTATGAGAATATCCATGCCAAACAGAAAACTTCATTTGCTGATGACACCAATATTTTAATTACAGATTTACACCAAAAAGACTGAACATCTACAGACACATCACTGCTAGATTTAACGCACTGATTGGAAAGAAATAAACTTATCATAAAACAGTAGCCATGGACCTTCATATATCCCACCCTAACCAACGAAATGACTACTCTCTGAAAATACATAACAGAAGTTTAAAGTTGGTTGATGATGTGAAATTCGTAGGAATATATCTGCAGAGCGACCTAAAATGGAACACACATATTAAAATTCTTACGGGTAAACAGTCATAAATCTGTTATGTGCTGCAGATACTTAACACAAGCTGTAGCAGAGAAACAGTAATACAGACATATCATGCACACTTTCAGTCATCAGTTAGATATGGAATAATACTCTGAGGAATGCACCTTGTAGTCAGTCAGTATTCAAAACCATTCCATCCCTGTACATCTTTGAAACAATAGTCTTTATAAGAGAAAATTTAGGAAACTCCAATACATATCAGCAAAACAGCTCTGTGCACAGTCATGGAAAAAGAAATGGCAATAACATCCATGTCTCCTATGTCAGCACATCAACCTATCAGAAAAGTATTCTTCATAGAGGTATGCAATTATACAATCACCTTCCTAACGACAACAAACAATTAAAGAAAGAAAATTCGTTCAAAACAAAACTTAAGTCATTTCTGATAGATCACAGCTTCTACTCTATAAACGAATGCCTCAAAAATTAAATTGGGATATTATAATGTACAATTATCAGATGTAATATAGCAATCATATGTGTGATAAATCATATCAATTGTGTGTATGATATTGTGTTAAAATAGTCATTTGCATTTACGTCAAACTTGTTGTAAATTTTATTATTGTTGTTATATGCATATGTAAGATTCCCATTTACTTCAAACTTGGCCTGAGTAGTGACATGTGATAAATTCTGTAATTGTACAAGGGGCATACAAAAAGAAACGAGCCAGAGGTATAAGTACAGAAACCAGTACTTTCATGTTAGAAGTATCGACCCTGGCTGTTTAGACACTTGTGCCACTGTGACACAAGTTGGTGAATGGCGGTCTCATAAAGTTCCCAGGGCCGCAATGTTAACCTGGTCTGCATGTACAGCTGGACATTTTCGATCGAGGTGAATCTTTTGCCCCTTGGAGCCTATTTAAGGGGACCAAAAATGGTGTAATTACAGGGAGAGAGGTCCGGACTGTATGGAGGGTGGCCTAGAACCTCCCATTTGAATTTCTGCAGGAATACCGTGATTGTGTTGGCTGTATGAGGCTTTGCACTGTCATGGAACAGAATGACTCCACAGGTGAGATTGCCTGGTCATTTTGATTTGATCGCTTGGTGAAAGGTGGTCAAGGTTTGCGAGTAACACTGGGCATTCACTGCTGTCCCATGCTGCAAGAAGAGAATCAGAAGGGGGTTACCTTAGTCAACGAAGAACGTCAGCATAAGCTTCCCTGCATGTGCGGAACTGTTTAACATCACAGCCCTGGGAATTTGATGAGACAGCCATTCATCACCTTGTGTCACAGTGGGACAAGTGTCTCAACAGCTACGGTCAATACTTCTAACATATAGATACTGGTTTCTGTAATTATGCCTCTGGCTAGTTTCTTTTTGAACGTCCCTTATATATTATTGTTTACCACTCAGAAAAAATTCGTCATAGGTTAACGACCAAAAACAGCTCGTCAGTCATTTCCCTGATCAATGACGAGCCCCCAAAATGTATAGAAAACACGGTTCTGAGTTTCACGTAAACTGCTTCTCACCACCACAGCTGCAAATTCTAATCAGGAAAAAAATGAGATAATTAGAAGAACAGGACTCTGCAATTCGCGAATGCTCCACAAACATACAAAACTGCAATATTCAGAGTCTCTAGTGCGCCACTACTATTGTTGTTTGGAAAACCTTTAAAACACTTCCGAGTCACACACCACATTATATATGAGGTATAGTGGGATTCATATGGAACATTTAAAAGTTTTCTTGTGCAACAAAACAGAAGCAGCTTTTGTATATTCAGGGACAAACTACATGTGTGTCCGTGGAATAAATTTGAGTTGCATTTCTTGTTAGTTTGTTTCAGTTTTCATTACAATTTATAGCTGCAGTAGTAATCAATAGTTTGTATGAAAATGACAATCATTTCCCCTTACATACAAGTGCGCACACACACACACACACACACACACACACACACACACACACACACACACTTAAATATATATTGTACATAAAAATCCTTAAATCTCATGGGATGTGGTCATACAATCTAAAAGCCGTGTTTTCTAATACCGCTTGCGAAATACCCCTTGCGAAATAACAGCATTAATTTCTGAATATTGTAATGTAATTTTCTTCCTTGTATGATATGTATGAGTGATACTACTATTTCTAAACTGTGTTTGATTTTTACAATAAATTGTGTATGAGAAATGAACTGTGAGATTACTGTTAAGAAGGTTGGGTTTATAAACAATTTTGTTTTATGGTTTCTTTTTTTATCATCAAATCATTTGCTCCTTGAAGTCATTATTTTTAACTCCTATAATATTTTGTGAACTAAGTGATTCAAAATACATTCTTTATTGTCAAATGAGTCATTTAATTTATCACATTACATTTTATGAACGAAATGTGATGCTTCTTGTGTAAAAATTGAGTGTACTTATATTTGGAAGCCACAAACTGTAATCTTCGGTGAACTGTAGATGTGCATATATAAAATCGATAACTCGTGCAAACAAGACACAGAAATCTATCTTAAAGTGATATTTTCTGAAAGACTTAAAATAAGCAATAGCAATGCCAATTTTTAGAAATAAAGATGTGAAATTGCTGTTACACGATGCTCCTGTCTATTCATTCTATTTTTTCTAAGATTCCTGAAAGCATAGCCCATGGCAGAACAGTAGGCCATTTCCGAGGTAACAACTTCTATTTTGAGTTCTGTGAAGGCTAGTATACAGACAAGTCTCTTTTTTTAACTCCTAGTGTAAATACTGACACTGTTGCATGGTTAACGATACCTTTATCTCTACAAATCGTCTTTTATGTGATGAAAAGGTGTTAAAACGAGACCAAATATGTTCAACATTTCATAAATCGTACAAATCTGAATCTTCCATGCTAGTCAACAACAAGAAAGAAATTATAATTGCAAACTAAACTATAATGGACATCAATTGGCAGTTCAAATGTGCATAGATATCACTCCACAGTGAATTAAAGGACAATAAAAAATTCAGTTAAGATGCTCTGCTTGAGGATTGCGAACATTGAGTCAATACGTGTTGAACCATCACAGTTCATTGACTGGGAAAACACTTTTCTCCCTAGACCTAAACTGACAAACTATCATGTGCCGCTAAGTAATAAATAAGAAAATTTGGATGTCAAGTATGACAATTTCAAAGTTCACTGAGATTCAAATTACAGCAGTGGAGGTAGATAATAAAAGCTTATGAGCTACATAAGAAAACTTCTTATGCTACAAAATGCAGTCACTAAATCTTAATTATTCCATCAACATGTAAGTCAGAAAATAGTCTGGAAGATGTCTCAGCGTCATCAGAAGGACCACCATCATATGTGGAGTGCCTTGGGGCTCAGTTTTTGGTTCTCTACTTTTTATTATTTTTATTAAAGCCCTACCTCTTTGTAACAAATATTGTAAATTCACGTTTTTTTGTTGTGACACTGTTGTATGTACTGATAACTCGCTAGAGATAAACTTGAGGTGTCAGCTAATATATCTTTCAGGGACACTGTGAACTGGTATAACATAAATGATCTTTCTGTTACTTGTAGTAAAACAAACTTTATTTAGTTTCACATTAACTCTAAAAATGGAGAAGTAGGAGAAAACCAGATGACCATTTGATAGCTAGGATGGATACTTAAAAATACCAGGGCTTACATAGAAGACCAGTATGGGTTCCAAAGAAATATAAGAACATGCAAGGCAATGCTGACCTTACAACTTCTCTTAGAAGAGAGTCTAAGGAAAGGCTGACCTACGTTTACAGCCTTTGTAGACTTATAGAAAACTGTTGATAATGTTGACTCAGATACACTCTGAAATTATAAAGTTAGCAGAAGTAAAATACTGGGAGTGAAAGGTTACTTACAACTACAGAAGCCAGATGACAGTTATGAGAGTGAAGAGGCATGAAAGGTTATCACATGTTGACAAGGGGGTGAGAAAGGGTCTTAGCCTATCACCGATATTCAGTCTGAACACTGAGTAGTAAACGTAACCAAGCAAAAATTCAGGAAAGGAGTTGCAGTTGAAAGAGCAAAAATAAAAACTTTGACATTTGCCAATGACATTGGAAGTTTATCAGAGGTTACATAGGACTCAGAAGAGCAGTTGAACGGAATGGAAGATATAAGATGAACATGAATAAAAGCCAGATAAGGATAATGGAATGTAATCAGAATAAATCAGGTGATTCTGAGTAATTTAGATTAGGAAACGAGACACTAAAAGTGGGTAACATGTATTGCTATTTGGGCAGTAAAATAACTGATGATAGCTGAAGTGGGGAAGATATAAAGTATAGACTGGGAGTGACAAGAAAAGCATTTCTGAAAAAAAAGAATTTTTTGTACCATCGAATGTAGATCAGTGTTATGATGTCTTTCCTGAAGGTCTTTAGCTGGTGTGTAGCCTTGTATCAAGTGAGGTAGAGGTGATAAATACTTCAGACAAGAAGAGAATATAAGTTTTTGAAATGCAGAGCTACGGAAGAGTGCTGGAGATTAGATGGGCAGATCATGTAACTTGACTAATAGAAGGGAATAGTTGATATGACACAGTGCAGAACATCCTGGGAGCATCAGTTTAATATTCGAGGGAAGTGCTTGTAAGAGACCAAGAGACTGTGTGTAGTTTCAAATAGATGAGGGTTCCAGTAGTTATTTGGAGCGGAAGTGATTTGCAAAGGATAGAAAAGCGTGGAGAGCTGCATCAAACCAGTCTTTGGACTGAAGACCATATCAAAAACAAGTGAGGTAAGACGATAATTTCCCATGACCTCTCTCGATCCTTTTTAAAAATGGTTTAACTTCATTATATTTCAGTGTCTCTGGGAAGCAGCCCTCTTGTTAAGGCATTGATTAATTACTTGAGCTAGTGAATATGCACTTATGTTGGGTAATGCTTTAATAACTTTAGTTGGTATCCTGTCTCAGTATGCAAAGTTTTGGTTTTTTAATGCTAAAATTACATTTTCACACCCTTTATGGAAACTAGAGAGCTAGGATGGATTCTACAAAATACCTGGGCTTGCAGATCCACAACAAACTAAACTGTTTAAAACAAATCCTTGATCAGTGCAGAAAACTATGTTCTGCAATATACACTTTATACATTGTTTCCTCTTACAATTCTATAGAATCCATTAAATCAGCTTATTATGATTATTTTCATGACATTGTGATATGTGGACTAATACCTTGTGATAATCAGCCACTGGTTGGAAAAGTGCTATAGGCACAGAAAATTGCAATAAAAATCATATGCAGTGTGCACTCTAGAATCACATGCAGGAATCTTTTTAAGGAACTTTAAATCATCACATTCACTGCACAGTAAATATTCTCCCTGACATGTTTCATAAGAAAAAAGGGCCTGTTTTAAACCTAATAGTGTGTATTCTAATCATGACAACAAGAAAAAAGTTGGTGTCCAATATTACCATAGAAACGCAATTATGGTAGGCATAGGAGCAATTTCAGTGGTTGTATGATTTTTAATTGCCGTCCCTACACATATGATGACCTCTTGTTAACAAAAATTTAAATCAGTTCACATTACAAGGGTCATTTCACCCAATGGAAGAGTTCCTGAACCACAGTAGATAATATACATATACCTCTAACACTTAGATACATTCATAGATCCTTATTTGTGTGCATGATTTTTAATTGTTGTAAATGTATTTAAATACTTTTATTTTTCTTTAGTAGAACCTAAGTTGTAGATATCTTAATATATAATCGATTCATACTATCTACATAATACCATGGAATATAATAACAGCAAACTTGTAAAACTGGCGTGTTCTGTTGTGCTCTATTCACATCATGAATCACCAAATACGATATAAATAAATAAATATTTTCCCTCTTCTTGTATACTTTTTATTCTTGTTATTGTAGGACAACCCTGTGAGTGAATACTACTCACATCAATAAATGCAGCAGAGAAGATACCCATATAGGCATTTCCCTTAGAATGATGTGGAATGCAGTTTCATAAAACAAATGATCAATAGTTGCCATGTGAGCTCAATCTGCATCTACTTCTTATCAGTTTGATTATTGTCTGTAATGGAAAACACAGAAGCATTCGTTATAGTTATGCATTTAGATATTGTATACTATGGCTTACATTTCAGCTCTGATGTTCCCCCTCAGTATAACATCTGCAATAAATTTTGTGTGAGTTAATGGTCGAATTCTGAGGTGTTGCATTCCAGTTTACCCTTTTTACCCATGGTTACTATGAACCACTCTTCGATATGAAACAATGAACTTTTTGTTCCTTAATCGGTGAAGGAACATCCATTCTGACAATAAATTTCACATCTTTATCGTATGTATAAATTTAACAAGCACGTAATATACAACACATAAGAACAGTAGCAGAAGGACAATGCCTAAGACTAGGGTGCAGCTGTTGGATGTAGTATTTGTGTACATCTGCCAGTTGAGGAAGAGGAAAAAATGATTTCTGTTTGTAGATGAAATAACATTAAAGTTGAAAGGCGCATCTGAGTATTATTGATTAATTGACACATTTTACTGTCTTGACTAGATTAGAAAGCAGAATTCTTTAACATCTACACTACACTACAGTTAAGAAACGAAAAGTGTTCAGGTATATAAGACACTACCCACATGAATATTTGGTTCATCCTACTTTTAGAGAATCAAATATTGCGTTTTGATGTAGGTCTCATTTTACATGCAATAAATATTTGCTGGATTATTTGCCACTTATGGAATTAGAATTTCATACTATTATAAAAACAGTAATACATGAAATGAATGAAGGAAAAAGTCCTCCAAAATACGAATACAGATAATGCAGAGAGTACACAAACATATCAAGTGAAATAATTACGCCAAATAAAAGAATACATTAACAGAAATTCCCAGATGATGTAAAAAGATAGTTTAAATCACATGTAGAATCTTATAAGAAACAAAATAAGCTAGCATAGGCATATATCAGTAAGAAGACTCTTAGTCCCACAAAACAAGAAATTCAGCTTAGTTGAAATTAATATAAAACAAGCCAGAAATAAGTCAAAAGTCAATGTCTATTATAAATGTATCCAGAGATAAAATAGTAAAATCCGTTAATGAACTAACAAAGATGCACTCATAATGTTTAAACGGTATACCTAACGTAATCATCGAGGAATATGTGTAAGATTTGCAGCAGCATGTAACATTCCAATGTAATACCTCACTCCCATTAGTAATGTTTCCAGAAGCTTTGATAAAATTTGATATTATATATATTCACAAAACAGCAGTTAAAGTAGTAGTATACATTTATTGCCCTTTTACTTTGGTCTCCAGTGTTTAAAGAATTTCATTGTATCATATATAACAGTTTGACAATAATCATTGACAAAATATGATATACTCTCAGCAAGGCTTCAGAAGCTAGGAATCAGGAGAATTCGCTGTAATTACTATTCAGACAGTATCGTAAAATTCATGGGCAATAAAGAACGAGTAAGAGGAATATTTTTATAGCCAGCAAATAATTAACATTGTTGACCTCCTCAGTTTTTGTAGGAAATTTTTAAACAGTAACATGTGGAGCTTATGAAATAACTAGATTGAGTCATTTCCAAGGAACAATAGATAGACTGTTAATGCAAAATTTTCAGAAAGAAAACTAAATTATTATGCTTATCCATTAAGATGTTTTAGAAGCCATGACTGTTAATTGAATGTAGATAAGTTACATAAAACTGGAACCAGTCACTTTTTTGAATAATTATGCTTTATTGCATGAACCGGTTTTCGAACCATTTCAGGTCAACTACAGATGGTTTCTGGAGGTTACATCATTATTTCTAGCATAATGCTTGGTGCTGGCTTGGGACAGTATGGGCGGCTTTTTTCGTTAGTGTCCATCTGTCTGCTTCCTTTTTGATGGCCAGTTGGTATACCACTTCACACGCTTTTAAACAAAATATAGTAATTTACATTCTGACAGCGAAACTTTACCAGCATTCAGCAAGTGCCGTACAACTGCTGCTTGTGGGGGAGAGCAAGAAATCGCAATTCCTTGCTCGCCCTACACGCAAAAGTTGGATAGCACACTGACTGCAGTGTACATAGTACGTTTAACTTCAAGATTTTGGGCTACAGAAAGGTTCTATATGATGGATGGCGATTTGTTCAAACAGATTTCCTGGTATTTTAAGCGCTGTGGACTGTATCCATATCTAAATCACATCTCCTGATGACAAAAGTGCAGAGATATTAACAAATCGTCACTGATGGTTTTCGTTAAACGTACAAGTAATCTCAGATGCTAAGATTAATTGAAATGTATAAAAGCATTGGACGTAATTTCGGAACGAAAGTCTTTCTACGAAGAAAGTCCACAACCAACAGCAAATGCAGCTAACAGGAATTACCCCTTTTTCTTGTTGGTCATCGGTTTGTTGTGTCATTATACTGGCTCAATACGAATTCCGGCAATTTTTTTTTTTTTTTTTGTATGGATAGAAGATGGAAGATCGGGCTTAACTGTTTTGTAACATTATAATGCATTTCTGTTATATTTTTAAGATGGTTTACAGTTTAGGGGCCTATGGAACAAACAGTGTATATAATGTAGTTTGCACACAGGTAAGGAAGTTTATAACTCGCTAGAAATTATTTTATTATAAAACAAATAGTTGCGATAGAAAATTATACTTCAGTTATCTAAGTAACCACGGCAAGATTACACCTAATAAGTAGCTCGTATTCACAAAACCAGAAACAGGTATTATAGCGTAACACACTTCCGTATTATCTGTGTTAATAATTTGTCCACTGCTACGTGCCCCCCCCCCCCCCCCCATGAACCATGGACCTTGCCGTTGGTGGGGAGGCTTGCGTGCCTCAGCGATACAGATAGCCGTACCGTAGGTGCAACCACAACGGAGGGGTATCTGTTGAGAGGCCAGACAAACGTGTGGTTCCTGAAGAGGGGCAGCAGCCTTTTCAGTAGTTGCAAGGGCAACAGTCTGGATGATTGACTGATCTGGCATTGTAACAATAATCAAAATGGCCTTGCTGTGCTGGTACTGCGAACGGCTGAAAGCAAGGGGAAACTACAGCCGTAATTTTTCCCGAGGGCATGCAGCTTTACTGTATGATTACATGTTGATGGCGTCCTCTTGGGTAAAATATTCCGGAGGTAAAATAGTCCCCCATTCGGATCTCCGGGCGGGGACTACTCAGGAGGATGTCGTTATCAGGAGAAAGAAAACTGGCATTCTACGGATCAGAGCGTGGAATGTCAGATCCCTTAATCGGGCAGGTAGGTTAGAAAATTTAAAAAGGGAAATGGATAGGTTAAAGTTAGATATAGTGGGAATTAGTGAAGATCGGTGGCAGGAGGAACAAGACTTCTGGTCAGGTGACTACAGGGTTATAAACACAAAATCAAATAGGGGTAATGCAGGAGTAGGTTTAATAATGAATAGGAAAATAGGAATGCAGGTAAGCTACTACAAACAGCATAGTGACCGCATTATTGTGGCCAAGATAGATACGAAGCCCACACCTACTACAGTAGTACAAGTTTATATGCCAACTAGCTCTGCAGATGACGAAGAAATTGAAGAAATGTATGACCAAATAAAAGAAATTATTCAGATTGTGAAGGGAGACGAAAATTTAATAGTCATGGGTGACTGGAATTCGAGTGTAGGAAAAGGGAGAGAAAGAAACATAGTAGGTGAATATGGATTGGGGGACAGAAATGAAAGAGGAAGCCGCCTGGTAGAATTTTGCACAGAGCACAACATAATCATAACTAACACTTGGTTTAAGAATCATGAAAGAAGGTTGTATACATGGAAGAACCCTGGAGATACTAAAAGGTATCAGATAGATTATATAATGGTAAGACAGAGATTTAGGAACCAGGTTTTAAATTGTAAGACATTTCCAGGGGCAGATGTGGACTCTGACCACAATCTATTGGTTATGACCTGTAGATTAAAACTGAAGAAACTGCAAAAAGGTGGGAATTTAAGGAGATGGGACCTGGATAAACTAAAAGATCCAGAGGTTGTACAGAGATTCAGGGAGAGCATAAGGGAGCAATTGACAGGAATGGGGGAAATAAATACAGTAGAAGAAGAATGGGTAGCTTTGAGGGATGAAGTAGTGAAGGCAGCAGAGGATCAAGTAGGTATAAAGACGAGGGCTAGTAGAAATCCTTGGGTAACAGAAGAAATATTGAATTTAATTGATGAAAGGAGAAAATATAAAAATGCAGTAAGTGAAACAGGCAAAAAGGAATACAAACGTCTCAAAAATGAGATCGACAGGAAGTGCAAAATGGCTAAGCAGGAATGGCTAGAGGACAAATGTAAGGATGTAGAGGCCTATCTCACTAGGGGTAAGATAGATACCGCCTACAGGAAAATTAAAGAGACCTTTGGAGATAAGAGAACGACTTGTATGAATATCAAGAGTTCAGATGGAAACCCAGTTCTAAGCAAAGAAGGGAAAGCAGAAAGGTGGAAGGAGTATATAGAGAGTCTATACAAGGGTGATGTACTTGAGGACAATATTATGGAAATGGAAAAGGATGTAGATGAAGATGAAATTGGAGATACGATACTGCGTGAAGAGTTTGACAGAGCACTGAAAGACCTGAGTCGAAACAAGGCCCCCGGAGTAGACAATATTCCATTGGAACTACTGACGGCCGTGGGAGAGCCAGTCCTGACAAATCTCTACCATCTGGTGAGCAAGATGTATGAAACAGGCGAAATACCCTCAGACTTCAAGAAGAATATAATAATTCCAATCCCAAAGAAAGCAGGTGTTGACAGATGTGAAAATTACCGAACTATCAGTTTAATAAGTCACAGCTGCAAAATACTAACACGAATTCTTTACAGACGAATGGAAAAACTAGTAGAAGCCAACCTCGGGGAAGATCAGTTAGGATTCCGTAGAAACACTGGAACACGTGAGGCAATACTGACCTTACGACTTATCTTAGAAGAAAGATTAAGGAAAGGCAAACCTACGTTTCTAGCATTTGTAGACTTAGAGAAAGCTTTTGACAATGTTGACTGGAATACTCTCTTTCAAATTCTAAAGGTGGCAGGGGTAAAATACAGGGAGCGAAAGGCTATTTACAATTTGTACAGAAACCAGATGGCAGTTATAAGAGTCGAAGGACATGAAAGGGAAGCAGTGGTTGGGAAGGGAGTAAGACAGGGTTGTAGCCTGTCCCCGATGTTGTTCAATCTGTATATTGAGCAAGCAGTAAAGGAAACAAAAGAAAAATTCGGAGTAGGTATTAAAATTCATGGAGAAGAAATAAAAACTTTGAGGTTCGCCGATGACATTGTAATTCTGTCAGAGACAGCAAAGGACTTGGAAGAGCAGTTGAATGGAATGGACAGTGTCTTGAAAGGAGGATATAAGATGAACATCAACAAAAGCAAAACAAGGATAATGGAATGTAGTCTAATTAAGTCGGGTGATGCTGAGGGAATTAGATTAGGAAATGAGGCACTTAAAGTAGTAAAGGAGTTTTGCTATTTGGGGAGCAAAATAACTGATGATGGTCGAAGTAGAGAGGATATAAAATGTAGGCTGGCAATGGCAAGGAAAGCGTTTCTGAAGAAGAGAAATTTGTTAACATCGAGTATAGATTTAAGTGTCAGGAAGTCATTTCTGAAAGTATTCGTATGGAGTGTAGCCATGTATGGAAGTGAAACATGGACGATAAATAGTTTGGACAAGAAGAGAATAGAAGCTTTCGAAATGTGGTGCTACAGAAGAATGCTGAAGATTAGATGGGTAGATCACATAACTAATGAGGAAGTATTGAATAGGATTGGGGAGAAGAGAAGTTTGTGGCACAACTTGACCAGAAGAAGGGATCGGTTGGTAGGACATGTTCTGAGGCATCAAGGGATCACCAATTTAGTATTGGAGGGCAGCGTGGAGGGTAAAAATCATAGAGGGAGACCAAGAGATGAATACACTAAGCAGATTCAGAAGGATGTAGGTTGCAGTAGGTACTGGGAGATGAAAAAGCTTGCACAGGATAGAGTAGCATGGAGAGCTGCATCAAACCAGTCTCAGGACTGAAGACCACAACAACAACACGTGCAATTGTAATTCCCTCCGTTTTTACGTTCACGCTACTGACTCTGTGTGTGTGTGTGTGTGTGTGTGTGTGTGTGTGTGTGTTCTTTCCACAGACATTGCTATGTGAAAGATGCCTACGCCTGCATGTAGTATCGCTGGTATTCTTAGTCGCATCTGTGGTGTGGGAAGTGAGTGTCTGTTGAGCTTGCCCCGGTTAAATATAAACAAATGTTTAAGTGATATGTAATTTATGATCAAAGGTAAATGTTAAACTGCTTTGTATTTGTTCAGTACAAAATCGTCACCCGAGATCAGTGATAAATATAGTTTTATTTCTTTATTTATCGTGTTGTCGGACTACAGTATTTGTGTTGCTGAATGTGGTGGTACGTTTGAATGCCGTTAATCATTGTTGCCTTATTTTGCAAAATGTTGGTTTAGCGTACTGTAATGCAAAGACCACGGGCCTGTCAACTTGATCCGGAGGAAGATCAGCTGTGCGAAGTGTGTGGTGTGTGTTTGTGTGCAACTATTGATTTTAGTTTTGCCATTCATCGTTGGTGGTGCAGTTTCAGTGTTTCACCCGAGAATTATTTGCAGTCCGTAATTTGAATGTGAAATTTCGGTTGTATAATGATTATTTACAACAAAGGAGTTCAAAAAGTAGTAGCAAAGGATGGAGGTGATTTTAGTACCACGTGTCTTGTTAATTCTGCTAGGGTGCATTTGTCATGTGTGTGTTTTTACTGCACTATATTTTAATTGGTACCATTTAAAATAAAACCTCCTTCTATAAATACTGAATTATGCGGGCGGATTACAATCTCTTTTCGCTTTCCAGTGTTAGTACTCTTTTTCTTTTTCGTCGTCGATAAAAAGTGGCATTCGTCATTGTTTTGATATTGTGTTACGTTTACATTTCTCAGCTCTAACCTATTTTGAATCACTTATACATAGTTTGTTTTTGAAGTGTGTTGTTTATCAAAATATATAGTTATTTACGGTTTGTTTTCGTTGTACAACGTGAGTAGCTGACAGTTAACACTATCACATTGTTTGTGCTAAGAAATATTACGAACGTAATTAGGTTGACTGCGTATTGTCCTGGAAATAAACTTAGGTATGAGCTGAAATATACCGAAGTGTGACTGATGTGTGACTATTGTGGTATTTTCAGCGTTGAGAACTTCATTAAAAGCAAGGCCAGAACCACTTATAACAGGCGTGCGGTGAAAAATCGTCAGTTCGTTTAATAAACTACTGAGGCCGGGCTGAATTACCAGTGCAAATGAAATTTGTTGTAATGTCAGTTGTTAATGAGAGCAACAGGGTTTGCGTAAACATTGTAGGTTTCAAGAACACGATGCAGTAATTGCGTAACTTTGTTTTTAGAACTTCGTTTTTCAGTCACTTATAATTTAAAGTCAACTCGAGGTGGTAAGAGTAGTATTGTCTAATTCTGGAGTCAAGGTAAAATTAACGAGCTTTAAAATTTATAGTGTTTTCGTTTCATTGAATGACGATACGACTTGTCACAGCATATTCCATTTCTTGAAAAGCTCTGCCAAGTAGTACATTGTTTTTCAGGCAATGTGCGGGACAGATGTGTCCTGCTGAGTCCTATCTGTCGAGTTATTGGTGAGTCCCCATAATAAGTTTATAACATATTTATATTTACGTACTGGGTAAAGGAGTACACTAGAATAATTTCTCTTTTTAATAGCATTTCGGAAAGTGAGTTTTTTGTTTGGTCTTTTTCAGACAATGTGCGGGACAAATGTAGTGTCCTGCTGAGTCCTATCTGTCGAGTTATTGGTGAGTCCTCATAATAAGTTCATAACATCATGCAACAGATAAGTTCACTAAATGGTGTGTTCCAGTGTTTCAACTACTTGTTAATTAATTTGAAAATGTTTCGTGCATACAGTTACTTATTTTAATTTGGCACATTCTGGAAGGCATTTAATAGTTTTATGTAAGGGACGCTTGGACAGGTTTTGCGAGCACATGTCATTAATTTTGCGCCGTCGTTTCAGTGATTGTTTACTTTGTTACATCTGCAAATGTTAAGTACTTCGATGAGCTTACTGGATATGTTGTAGCGTGCTGAATCAGATATTTCTGTCTATAGGTTGTGTGTTACGCGAAACGATTTTAAAGTGAAGAAACTCTCTCGCCAGTACTCTTGAAAGTTCGCAACACCTGTCAGTAATTATGTCGTTGCAGTCTCCGGCACTTTAATTGGACCAATAAGGACGAATGAGGTGGATGGAGATTATCTTATCTACAGCCAAACGTTTATCTGGTGCTAGTGGTAGTGTTAGTTCTGTTTCATCCTCCGTTTTGTTATGTTCCTAGCAAGAGATATACGACGGTCAGGAAGGCTACTGTTGAAGATCAAGGATGTGACTGGGGGCCCCTCCGGATCCTCTTCGGAGGAACCAAGGAGGAGCCCTTCGTCCCAGTCTCCGATCTCAACTGTAAGTTACAACGAGTTTCACACAGGTTATGGTTCCTTGCAGTCTACAGATGTGTGTGGTCAATCATGTATACAGGTCTGACTTTTAGAGTGAAGCTGCGTGAGAGGAGGAGAAGTTCTGGACCTAATATGATTGTGTCAGTAAATACGCAACTACAAGCATGTGGTAGCATTGGTTCTTGACCGCCTGCGGAATAATTTTTCATAATGCAGGTTGTTCAAGCAACTTGAATCTTGAACGTTTTTCTACCATATGAGCTTACCAACGTGAACATGCATGAGAGTTTGGGGACTAGTGTAGCAGGGGATACAACCCGTCGGCTTTGGACAATGTCGTCACAAGTCGCCAAATGAGAAGCGATTCATCTTAGTGTTGTAGCTCCCTTCAGTAGCTGATAAGTGTTTTTTGGCTTTTTTAAAAAAAAATCTCACGAGATAGAATAAACAGATCCACTTAATTAAGCAATCAGTAAAAAAACGAAACTGAAACATAACAGCAAAAGCGAAAATGGTAAACTGCTCTCTGGCGACTTGTGACGTCATTGTCCAAAGCCGACGGGTTGTATCCCCTGCTACACTAGACCCAGAGTTTGCACAGGCTATGTGCAGGCTTATACATGCAAATACCAGTTGTGAGGTAATCTTCGTAGTGGCAGTATGTCGGGTGACATAAAGCAAATCAATATAAAATTGATGCAAACAGTACTATCAAAAGGATAGAATACAACTCACCACATAGAGGAGACGTTGAGTCACAGACAGGCGCATCGAAAAGATTGCTATACATTGTCGCATTCGGCCAAAAGACATTCTTCAGAAGTGGGAAAAAACGCATTCACAGAAGCACATCTTATGCACACATGACAACTTTCTGGGCGCTTTGTCCGGCCATGGCATTTGCTTGTGAGTTGTGAATTGGTGTTGTGGCTTCTATGTCCGAAGAACACCTTTTGGCCAATAGCTTTCTCGAAGACCACAAAACGTACGCGGATATTTGAATAGAACTGAATGATTTAAGCCTAAACCATAAGCAGTAAATTTTACAGAAGAGCAAAATAATTTTGAAAAACCTGTAAATCAAGTTAATAAATCTTAATGATTTAAAATATCCATACATTACTGCATCATCTATTGAAAAGTCAGGAAACCACTTCACCAGTAGATGCACCTAGCTATACTCGTTGATTACCTGGTGAAATTTTATTGTTTGAGGCAGTGAGGCTTAGGCTTGAATCATTCTGACCTCTTCATTTATAGAATTAAGACATTCTCGGTTACTGTCATTTAACATTAATAGATACTATAGCCAGAAACTGTCGGTATACGATTTACTAGAGTAAATCTGATTATAGATACTGTTAAAAGTTTAGTTTATTTTCTTCAATGGGTTGTTGGTTGATCCATACCCCCGAAGTATCATAAGATGCGAATGTTCTTTTACGTTCTCATTTCTAACAGTTACGAATCAATTTGAGAAAATATATGAAACAAGGATTTTTGTGAAGCTTAGTAGCGACAGAATTGATTCATTCGACAAAACCAGGGTCATGGGTATATTTCAGTTATGACAACGACACATCTATTGTTTGAATGTAGATAGAGGAATGGACCTTTCAAGCTAAGTCCAGAAATTCGGTAAGTGACCTCCTTTGCAATTAAAATGCACTTTGTTTGTAAGGTTTTTTAATTAAAATGAGCAGTTTTGTATGTGAGGGCGTGTAAATAGTTCGCCGTCGAGTTGACTAGTACGACATTGAACTCCAGTACCAGATATTTGCTCAACATAACAAATTTTAGACAGAACGTTGTCTTTCAAATCACTGGATGTGAAGCAATCACCCGTTCTCCAAAAGGTGCCTTCAGAACCAAGATTCCGAAAATTGTGTACTTAAATTATTGTATTCTTAAATTTTGGACATCGAGAATCCCTCGTAAGAGATCGGCAAACAAATGATAGTAATAAAAACCGCGAGGTATGGTGTTTTGTTAAAGGTGCGGTGGTGAAAACATTTTTCCGTTATTGCTTTTCTGAAAAATGCCTGACGATACATATTAAGTTTTGAACTTAATTTATTTAAATTTTTAATAATATGGGTTTTAGGTGGGCAGCCGGTATAGTGCTCGATGCGGATGATGCCCTTCAAGTATTGCAATCAGAAGGGTCGTTGGTGTGTGGAAGTTGCAGGCTATCTTATCGTATAAGTTAAACCGTGGCAGAATAAACGGATCAGAGATGGAGATAAGTAGATTACAGTGCCTGCCTCAAGAGAGTCTAGTGCAGAGCTCTGTGGAATGGAGATGTGGATTTACGAGACTTCCATTAATATAGAGCAACTTTCTCTCTCTCTCTCTCTCTCTCTCCTCTCTCTCTCTCTCTCACACACACACACACACACACACACACACACACACACACACACACACTACTATGCATTTATGACATGTTTACCACCAGGAGAAATCTACCTTGTTGTTGTCTGTAAATTGATAACACGCGAAACATTCTGTTAATGGTTAAACATATCAAAAGGAAAAGAGCCGATGTTTCGCTTTAAAGGCATACATTTTTATCTGATGCGATCCTGAAGCAACAATATTTTCTGAAATAGTAGTAGTATACATCTTTACAGGCAATTGACTTTTCTTTAAAGGGGATAGTTCTGTTTCCAACTGAACGTTTTGCAAAAATAGCAGTACCGAGCGAAGTGGCATAGTAGTTAGCACATTGCAGTCGCACTCGAAAGGACGACGGTTCGAAACCCTGTCCGGCCATCCAGATTTACGTTTTCCACTATTTTCGTTAAATCGTACCAGGCAAATACCGGAATGGTTCATTTGAAAGAGCAGGGGAGATTTTATTCCCATCCTTTCGTAATCCGAGCTTATACCTCGTCTCCAGTGACCGCCCTGTCGGCTGGACGTTAAACTCAGATCTTCCTTCAAAAATTTTCACCTTTATAATATGTATCATACAATTCGCAAAAAAGTCGGTTTTAAACCCAAGAAGGCACGTGCGTATTTCGACCTCACATTAAATGCATTCTACAGATTTTTATGAGTCGTTCAGCTGCATACATTAACAACACGTATCATTCCACGCAAAAAATACATGTTCATTATTTCTGTAGATTACAAAAATATGAGTCTCCAACATACTGCCCTTTACATTTTCAAAGTCTTGTAACAGTTTCCTAGAACGCAGTACTGCCTACTTTACTCTGGGCAAACAATGTATCCTTTACGTAAAGACTTCGTCGACGGAACCGGACGTTGAACTCTGCTTTTATATTTCTTCCTATCACAGCTTAGGAAAGGTAAAACAGATTTCCGTCTACGAGAAAAGGCATCGTGACTCTATTGCCACTTCTTCCATCCAACCCATCTGGTCCACATATGACTCAGTAGAACTTTTCTCATGTAATAAAATCAGAATTGAAGGACTTAAAAGGTACTTGTTATAGACCGAACCGTTCAGTGACTAAAGAGAAAATGTTTTCTGAACAACAAGAACTACTACTACTACTACTACTACTACCACTACCACCACCACCACCACCACCACCACCACCACCACCCCCAGGTTATAGTACACGTTGTGAGATAATAGAGAATAGTCACTTTGGTAATGGTGAAAATTTTGTAATGAGAGAGTTTGTAAAAAAAGTGTAGGTGGTCAGCACGTGAATACTTCAAGCATGTTTCAGTAGTTTGGGAAAAAAAACACACACACTCCGTCTTCAAGCCACAAGTGGCCCATCGGGACCATCCGACCGCCGTATCGCCCTCAATGAGGATGCAGATTGGAGAGACGTGTGCTCAGCACACGGCACTCCTGGATTTATGATGGTTTTCTGTGACCGGAGCCGCTACTATTCGGTCGAGTAGCTCCTCAATTGGCATCACGAGGCTGAGTGCACTCCGAAAAATGGCAACAGCGGATGGCGGCCCGATGGTCACCCATCCAAGTGCCAGCGCTTAACTTCGGTGACCTGACGGAAACCGGTGTATCCACTGCGGCAAGGCCGTTGCCTTTGCGATTGTTGAACCTATATGATAAAGACATGCACAAGATCGACTTGTGTGTAAAGGTTTGCCTATCACAGTCTTAAGACTGATGACGGCAAGTTAAAAAAGTCACCATGTCAAGAATGGCATGATGCTGAGGTGTGCCATCACCAGCATGTAAAGTTTGAAACATAGCACCTGACGGTATCACCAGATGCGTTCGGAGCAGAGGTAGTGGGTATGCGTGTACCGCCAGAGGCCGTCTGCTTCAGTTGGAGGAGACTTGTGCCCAGAAAGTGCCGCCAACGACAGGGCTGACTCATAGCTGGCGAGAAACGAGCACGCGAGATGCTACAGGAGTGCCTTGGGCACGACTTAGCGGGAAGGAGAAACACTCCTCCGTGACGCCTGTGCGGTGAAATGGCCGAGAAGTCTACGCGCTTCGCCTCCCAGTGTCTGCTGTAGCTGGTCGTTGAAGCACCTGTTACTTGGAAACTATTTTTCTGTTTCGTCGGCGATACGAAGTGCCCCAAAAGGGAAGGTCAAACTTCGGACAGGTGACAGATTGAAATTTTAAAGCAAAAGCGCCTATGTTGACATTGTGCTCTTATTTTAAATGGTTTTACGTCGTAATTTCCACGTAAGTGTTTAGCAGAGGTTTCATAGAATCACTTTCAGACTATTTCTCGACCATTCCACTTCCGACTGCCACACAGGGAAAATGAACGCCTAAATCTTCTGATACTAGCTCTGATTCCTCTTACTTTATTACGATGGTCATTACACCTTATGTAGGTGTGAGTCAAAAAAATATTCTGACATTCTGTGGAGAAAGCTGCTGATTGAAATTTCGTGAAAAGATCTCACCACAACACTGATTACCATTTCAACTCGCTTGTAGTATCCGTGACACACTCTTCTCTTTTGCATCATTATAAAAAACGAGCTGCCGTTTCGATGCGAGCATGAGTCCTATCTGGTAAGGATCCCAAACCGCGCAACAATATTCCAGAAGAGAACGGACAAGCGCAGTAGATTTATTGTATCTTCTAAATATTCTGCCAGTAAATCACAGTCGTTGGTTCGCTTTCTCCACAGCATTCCAGTTTAGGTTGTTCGCAATTGTAATATATAAGTATTTCGTTGAATCGTCAATCCTTAAGCTTGTGTGATTTATCACGTAACAAATTTAACCGAATTTTTTTAATGCTAATATGGAAGACATCACACATTTTATTGTTTAAGGTCAACTACCACATATTCCGTTATACAGATATCTTGCTTAAGTCCTTTTGCAGTCAGTTTCAGTGTTCTGATAACATTTTATTAGATGTTAAATAACAAAGACATCAACAAACAGTGTAAAAGGACAGCTCAGGTTGCCTCCTAAATCGTTTAATCTATACAGATTAAGTTCAGCAGAGGGTCTAGGTCTAGGTCTTTGGGAACCCTAGATGTAACTTCGGTTTGACTAGACGACTACCCTTCATCATTTACTACGAACAGTGACGTTTCCGGCAGGAAATCACGAACTTAGCCGCGCAACTGTGACGAAATTCTGTTGTTTGTTTATTTTCGTTACTATTTTCTAGTCGTGTTACAAATTTACAACATATTCGGTAGTTGACTATTAATTGCCAGCGATCTATAATTCGCAATCTTTGAGACTTCCGCAAACCCCCCCCCCCCCCCCCCCCCCCCGACCTATTGCTTTGAGGCGTCTGTCACAAGAGAGAGAACATAATTCTCTGAGAAAACAGTCGCTCATGCTGCCGGAACGTCAATCCAACAGCATTTTACTGAAAAACTCAGAAATGACTTTTCCAGCCAATACGTTAGTTAATAATACATTTTCAGCTGCTGAGAATATTTTTTGAACAATGAGACATGAGGTCGTTAAGACTTGTGACGTCGGGATCCATAGAGACCAAACACAAAGTTCGTACTGTGGAAGGAAGTAACCTGTATTCTCTTCAAAGAAATGGCCCTCAGCATTTGCTTTAAGCTATTTGTGTAAAACTAGGGAAACAAAATCTATCTGGCCAGGGTAGGATTTTAATCTCCCATATTCCGAATTGGGGATTCCAGTGTCGTAATCAATCCGGCACATCCTACGGTCAGTGCAGAATACATTTTGCATAGTTCGTAATATGAGTTAATTAGTCTGCAGTGCAATTGGCTCAGTTCAGAAAACATTTTTGAGAGCCCACAATAAATTCACGCATTTCACAGTTGGAAAATGTTGAGGGGAAACAGATAACAATTTATGAGTCGGCCCGTAAGACATCCACGGACAATGAGTGAGTGCAATTGGCTCATAAAAAGCACTGCCCAGCCCTGGTGCGGCAAACAACTTAATATCGCAAATGTTCCATTTTAAACACTGTTGAGTGCATTTTCAAATCGCTCATCACCTTCTATGAATATTTGAGCGCCCAGGAGAATATGTTCCGTTACATGTCTTGGTGCGTATCTACGCTCTTTCTACGGCGTTCCTTGTGGTTCGTAGGTATTCCTTCCACTTCTGTTCCTCGTCAAATCAATGACAGCTCCGCATTGCATTGGATAATTAAGGTTCTAATATAAGAACTCTTAATATTTAGGATTTCCAAAGCAGTTTCATTTTTCGCCATCCAGAACCCAACAAATATTCATAGTGAAGAATAGTATAATCCCAAAGCCTTTCACTCTGAGGTTCTGTATTTCCTGTCTGTTCCCTGCGCGAGTTCATTTTGCAGTCCGGCTCTTTCATACTCAATTCAAATATCAAGCGAACCATTAGAATAGAAATTTTCCACAAATACACTGCATCACGGTACGCAACGAAATACTGTGCTCTTAACGCGGTTAGCTCTCACAACGCTTTTGTATAGGTTCTTTGCTGACAGCCTGCGATATTCTTTTGATATTATTTCAGCTTCTAGTTCTTCACTCACGAGATCTGGTCCCTTGGACCACTCGAGAATTTTCGAACTCGCTCTCCAAGATGTGTTGCGGCGGAATGCTTCTAAACAACTCCCCACCTCCCTAAATCGCCAACTCTACAATGTTTCATTATCGCTTACATTATCACCTTCCATGTTCGGTATTGATACGCTTTGAGGTTTCCTATACAGGAATGTGCGAGTTTTAACGATCCTAAGGTTCATGAAATTGTTATTCGGTGACTGGAGGAAGATGTCAGTGATGATGTAGCTTAAAAAAAAAAATAGACGAAGAAGACGACGATTTTGCACTAATCAGTGAATACAGTTCTGCTAGGGACAAGGGACTCAGTCAGAGGAAGAACTTAAGGACCAGTGGTAATGAGAACCTAATTGTTTCTCCAATAAAATACTTAAAGTAACAATCGAATGTAAATTTTATCTGTTAGTTTAAAACATGGAATTTAATTTTGTGTGAAAATTTACTTTCTACAGATTTACTATAATTTTCCGAATTTGAAATTTAGTCTCTTAACAGTTAATTTTTGTGTACTGTTTAAAAAAAGAAGTATGTGATTTTGTGTGATAAAAAATAAAATACTGTACGCGTTATTTAGTGTAGTGAAACCATCAAGGAGTATTTTAACAACACTTTAAATAATCGTGAAAATAAATGTTATGTAACTTCAATTAAAATTTTCATATGAATTTGACAGAGATCTCTGTTTAAACGTAGGGGTCCCACAAACCGCACCTTATAATCAATATTTTTATATTATAGTCGTAAGTGTACAATGCGCCTGCCGCTAAACCTCGGGTATGATCAAGAGAGTTATATTAGTGCAGTATCCCATTATTCCATAGCCATGAAGGTTCCTGTTTTTAACTGAAGATATAAGGGCTGGGAAGTTTCGCCCTGTAGAAATTTCTAGAACATTCGAGAGCATTCCACAACATTCCAGAATGTTCTTGGATATTCTGAAATAGTCTGGAACTTTGGGAAAGATTCCAGAATGTTCGGTAACAGCCCGGAACATCCCAAATCACTGTGGAACATTCCAGAACACTCGAATGTTGTGTAATGTTCTGGAACATTGTGGACCATTCAAAGCCTTTTCGGTACGTTCTGGAATTCGCCACGGGTGGGGCTACCCATTGGTAGGGTCATATAAAGCACGACCCGTCGTGTGATCGAACGTCAGTTTCTTATCGGTGATGTAGGAAATCGGTGATGTAGGAAGGAACTGAGAAAGTAGTGCAGCGAGTGAATAAAACGGTGTAATGTGAGTAGTCAAAGTGATACAGTGACTGATTATAAATCGAAAATAAAATGTGGAAAGCGAACTTAGTGTATTAATATTATTATAGACAATGCGCTAACGTAAAAGAGGAGGAGATCTTGCTAGTTCTGAAGCAAAACTGCGAAAACAAAAAGAACAGCGAAAAAACGAAATAGAGCCTGAAGCACTTTTAAGTTCCTAACAAGCACCGTGAGAAACTGAACAACGAAATAAACGGGTTGAAGAATCAAGAATTGCGAGACAATCAAAAGACTGCTAACTCAAGCCAGCCATGCAAATATCACTTTACGAGAAGTGTGGACGAGGACAAGTAAACAGTACAACCTAACAAATGAAGCATTCCACTACGACCCGACGAAAGAATATAACAAACAATTAATAAATGGATAATAACTGCCAATTTTGCAACGCGAAAATTCATTTGAGAAACACCATGATTGCATGAATGGAAAAATTCGATTACCACCTATTCCACAGGAATTTTCACACGACATGACCGGGGAAACTCCAGAATAAAAACATTTTCTTGAAAATGTTGCTTACAACGCCTGCTTCCAAATCAGTTCTCCCGGTGTCATTCCGATCAACACTAACAGAGATGAAATCGAATATGTTTTTTCCAGTCAAGGACAAATGTATCACAACATGGGATAATTACTTTCACTACCCAACGAAGACCATAAATTTCTGCAAGTATATTTCATAGGAAGTGAAGAAACAGAAATTGATCAACGATACACAAATATAAGTGGATTGAGACAAAAGTAGCGCACGACGTACAGAGAATCGTAAACAGATACAATCAACTGATTCACATATTCAAAACAGCACTATACTGAGTGATTTCCGATGACTATAAAGTTATAATTCAAACCGACGAAAGATTCTTGCTTCTCTCACGGTCAGCTATATGCAACGTGTTCTCGAGTAGGGAACTTAAAAAAATTGTACATACCCAGGATAATAAAATGAAACTTGTTGTTTATAAACAAGTATTCTGAATAGTTAGAATGTTTTCAATAATGTTTTTTTACCTCTTATACTTCAAAGTTTCTTTTCTCCCTACTATCACACAACCTCCTATCAACACTCTGAGCGAAGCCGGGTAGCAAAGCTAGTATACATCACAGAAACGTCATCTCTTGAGTTAAAATGAGCACATTGTGGCAAAATAAGAAACACTGAAAATAAAATTTGTTGCCTCTAGAATCCGTTAGTCAACCTGCGACTAGAACTGATTGACCAATTAACTGTTCGGTGATAACGACGTAAGAATATTTGGTATAGTCCAACTTCTTTGCAAGACTGGACAGGCAACTCAGCCGTATATTTTTGATTTTAAGCGTCCTCAGCAACCGCCACTCTCGAACATATGACCAGATTCTCCAATTTTTTCGATTTACGAAACACTGCTCCAACCCAGTAGGTATATTCCATTTCCATACCCTCTGCTAGCGTGTCTGCTCATCATTACCGTTGCTGGTCTTCTTTATTAACCTGTGCTAGCATCAAATACATCTCCAAGTTACTACGTGTCGTGTCACGCACAATGTACGATAACCTCTGCTTACTGGTTGTGTGTATGTTTCCTTGATCTGTTACGAGGTGATAACTGCTTTGTTGGTGTGTTTGATATCTACCGAAGGTTTGACAATCGCCTCTTACCACCAGAGTTCAAAAGCGTCAATGCTTCTTTCGTGGCCCTCTTTCCCCAGAGGGACAAACTGAAGAACACCTATCGTAAATATAGGTAAACTTAAATTTGTCGCCACTGCAACACTTTCCGAGCAACGTGCTGGAAATTCAAGATGCTGGAGGATGAGAGTCCTATCTGAAATACCTCTCCGTCGGTTCTTCGGTTTGTCGGTTGCCTTTTGAGGTCATCATTTTGTTTTCTACATGTTCAATTTTAGCCTGTCTATAAACCGGTAATTAAAATTCCAGCAGTTATCGGGAACATCTGAAGACAACTACTATAGTTTATGTAATAATCTCTGCCAGGTTGTCGAGAACGGAGAGTAGTACTACGACTTGGATGGTATTGGAAATTATTTCGCAGTGCGATATGTCTCAAGGATGAACGCCATCAGTATGCGAGTATGGTACTCCTTTGCATCTTAGCCTTCATGTTATGACAGATTCGGTGCGGAGCACGTTTCCCAATTTTTCGTTGTGGTCGAATTCACTTGCCCATTCCCGTGGATGTTCTGTTCGCTATTTGGAGAATACTACAAATTTTTTTGTGTGTTTCCTAAGAATTGTGGGACTTAACACGTCTCATTACTACTGCACCAATGCAGTGTGACATATAAGGGCTTCCTAACAATAGTAAAATAATTTTAGACGAAAGTATCAGTGACATTTCTCCTGCAGGGCAGTGTCTGAGAAAACACATATTGTCGTGGTCTGCATTATCAGCAATTAAAGCTGAAATATATGAATACAAATATTGAATTCTCAAGCCCATTATTTCATACGGGCCTCAGTAGACCCCAGTTTTTGTTTCTGAGAGATCTGACGGTGTTTAGCACTAATTTGGCGATAGAAGCAGTGGGACTAGTAAACGATTCATGATATCTTCGAAAAATGGTAGTGACAGCCGAAGGGAGACAACGAAAAGCTTTATCTTGTTCGTTGGTTGAACAGTCACTTCTGCTTTGAGAGTGTACACTTAATTCACTAATTCGATAAGTGCAGAAATCTCGCGTCGAACATGTTGCTCATCCAAGTCATAGAGTATCATTCATTTAGCAGACAATCTCAGAAGTTCAACCTCGAAACAAATTGTGTGTTGCAGCACCTTATCAGCATTTGATGGAGGTACAACTTGCATTTAAAGTAATAATAATTCCAGTTTTGCTGAAGATAAATCAGTAAACAGTTTCTCGCAAAAAGTTATTACCGTTTTACACTGAGTTATCTTTGCCGAAATCAGCAGCCAGTACTAAAATTTCAAAATAAAAGTGGCATACGAATTAATTGATGGCTCACTGAAGCACAGTTCATGATTTTGACGTGAGACAGTACATTGTTGGCCAATACACACGCTAGTTCTTCAGTGTGATATCCATTTAATCTCAGTGTTAATTCCTTTAATGTATTTGTTGTAAAATCCCGGGAAAATGAAACTGGGAGTTTATCAGACTTGTAAGTGGATTTGCTTTTTAACAGTATGATTGGTCGGAGGTCTGGCTGTCCGTAGCACGTGCAGGAGGTGACGTAGCAGTTTCCTAGGGGCATGTTTGCAGTTTCTAAAGTCGTATGATACATATCTAGTTATGTGATATCTTAAAGCAGACGCACAACTTTTCAATGATAAGAGTTTTCGTTCTCACTAAACAACTGCATGTATAGAAGTGTTTTACTATAGAGGTACCGATTTCAGGTCTCGATGCTTAGCCATAACAATTCCACCACAGATATGAGAATCTCGGAACACGCCTTATGTAAAGATAATGACTGTTGGATGATGGCAATTTATGTCTCCAACAGGCTCTGGTGAAATTTGTTCATCGAACCTCTTGTCGTCCGCAGCTCGTGGTCGTGCGGTAGCGTTCTCGCTTCCCACGCCCGGGTTCCCGGGTTCGATTCCCGGCGGGGTCAGGGATTTTCTCTGCCTCGTGATGACTGGGTGTTGTGTGATGTGCTTAGGTTAGTTAGGTTTAAGTAGTTCTAAGTTCTAGGGGACTGATGACCATCGATGTTAAGTCCCATAGTGCTCAGAGCCATTTGAACCATTTACATTCATACGTATTTGTTTCGACTGCCTATACATGTATCCAGCAAACGGATTGAATGACTGCTTGTGGCTGGTACTTTTGTGCCGTTTCTGGAAATCGTTCCGCAGCGGAATGTGGAACTTACCAGTCTGCAGACGTTCGACTATCCTTGCGAGAGCTGAGCATTATCTCTGGTCGCTGTCCAAGTTAAAAGTGAAGAGTGAGTAATAAATAGCCATTGGCTGTATATTTCGCAGACTGATATCGCGCTGACGAAATATCCGTCCTTAGTCACTAGCTTAAAGCTCTTAGCGGCCTTTGCATGGGTGGTGCCACATTTAATGTTGAAAGATACATCACATTGTACTCCTAACCATACGCTAGAAGTACTTTAGACATTACATGAGCAGAAGCCATGTAAAAACTCCCTTTAAAAGAACGCGCTTTATACTCTTCTGTGTTTATGTCGCAGAAGTAAATCACCTGCTCGTATGACATTTCCAACAGTATCCTTGCGTATAGAAAAATGCTACTGCTGCCGTTGCTATTCATATGTAGAAAATTTGGTGGTTGCGTATGGCAATACATTCTCCAAACTGCATGAGCTTTTACTTTCTTCCTTAGTACCGCCAAGAACGTTGCGATCGCAGAATCGTAAATTGTGGCGATTGTCAGTGTACCGTTTGCCGAATTTTCCGTCCTAGAGATTCGATGAATTTAGCTGTGTTAACAGCTAGGCGTTGCGGCGGTCTGCGAAGGTATTTTCCGCGATCAGTTTCCATGCTTGCACTGCAACGTAACAACGTTTACTGCGTTGAATCGGAACGTGTCTGTATTTTGTCAAATGGTTGCGTTAGATCCCGCCTCAACTGGGTCTACGGTTCACTTAGTCGAGTACTATTATTGAAAACGAGCTTGTTTACTTTCACGACACCTTTACACCTTCGTTACCTCCTTTTATACACATCGCACGTACAGTATCAGTAATGCGGTACAAGTACCTTGTTCACCCTTGGACAGCCGATCTTATGTGCTGACAGGAGCTTAACTCCTACCTTCCCCGCACACCCTCTGTGTGTGTTCAAAAGGTTGACAAACAGTTCTACACTCTCTAGATTCTGAGGATAATGAACACAGTTGTGTCATTCCAAGAAGGGAATAGAGCACGTGTTTCGTGATACAGTTTCGCACTGTCGCCTAATGAACATAGTACGAGCGTTGGGACATCAGACCAGCCTTGTGATTGTATTGAGGAATTCATAACAAATACAACACGACGTGTTATTCTTAACGGCGAGAAACCTTCATACAAGAAAGTAGTTTCGGGCATGTTCCAAGGAAGTGTAACAACACTATTACTTTTGACAGTGTACATAAATGACCTCGTGTACCTTGTCGGAAACCGCTTGAAGTTGTTCGCGGATGATGCTGTTGTTTATAGGGAAGTCATAATGCTAAGAAATTGCAGCTAAATACGTGAAGATCTACGTATTATGGGACCTTATTGCAAGGATTGTCAGTTGAGCCCCAAAATAACAAACTTAACGTATTCCGCATAAACGGACAAAAATACCTATTATTTTACGCTTGTCCGCCCTCTTCTGGAGTACTGAAGTGCGGTATGGGATCCGCATCAGATAGGATCGAAGGAGGACATCGAAAAAGTTGAGAAGGGTAGCCTGTTTTATATTATCACGATATAGGGGAGAAAGTGCCACGGATACGATACGCCAGTTGGGGTGGCAATCATTAAAACAAGACGTTTTCGTTACAACAGGATATTCTGATGAAATTTCAATCAGCAACTTTTCAGAGTGTGAAAATATTTTGTTGGCGCCCGCCTACATAGGAAGAAATAATTGTCATGATAGAATAAGAAAAATCAGACCTCGCACGGAAATAGTTGTGTTCGTTTTTCCCGTGCGATGTTCGTGAGTGGAAATATAGAGAAATAGCTTGAAGATGGTTCGATGAATCCTCTGATTGTCACTTAACTGAGAATTTCAGAGTAATCATGTAGATGTAGATTGCTTGATTATACGATTGCCGAAAATCACATTATTTATACCCACCAAAATTTAAAAGTACGCTTACGAAGCGATTTGAAGTGCAACCACGTACAATAATCGTAGTAAAGTCAGATGCCAGACTGACGTACACGATAAGAATCCATAAGAAGTGCAGACCACTAACGTAGGTACCATACAAAATCTTCTTTCGGGCGATACTTGAGTATTGCTCGTCAGTCTGAGACCCTTATTGTGTAGAACTGAAAGAGAAAACAAAGAAGATCCACAAAAAAAGCAGCGGACTTTGTCACGGGTTCTTTCAGTAAATGCGGAAGTGTCACGGATATAGTCATCCAATTTCAGTGGCAGATGCTACAAGGCTTGGTGCATCATTAAGAAGTTTACTGTCAAAATTACGGGAGGTTACGTTCGTAGATGAGTTAACCAACATAACGATTTCTGCTACACTCGCGAAAATACTGTATAGATAAAAGTACACATAGAACCCTCAGGAAGCTTACCCACAGTCTTTATATCCCCGGACCGTTCGAGACTGACAAAGGAAATGAGGTAAGTGAAAATGGTATAGGAAAATGGTGATGGAGAAGAACATTCGGGATGCCCGAGAAATGCAGAGGAGTTAAGTATATACTTAAGATCTGCAGCTAGAGAAAACAAAACAAAAAAATGCTGGTAATGGCTTACACTTTTAGTTATCATGTTGGATTTAGAGTAGTATAATGTGAGAAAAATGTTCATACACTCTGGGGTATGATCCCCAGACGTTTTTCGTGCTGTTAATTTTTCATCAATCACATTCTACTAATCATAAGAACAGAAGACTTAAAAATACACCTCTAAAGTATAAAGAGTAAGAGGTTCACGTTACCCTATAAACGTCAACAGTCCTGTGGAGGCGGATACACACCAGTTCCCGTCAGATCACCGTGGTGTTTGGCCAGTAGAAATCAGAAAACGTCACCGTGGTGTGTGGCCAGTAGAAATCAGAAATGAGCTGAGTTGTGTACACTAGCTGTAAACTCGCCAGCGAGTCGTATGAGGTCATTTCCCAACTCGCTGTCTCCATATGCTAGGAGTGGTCGACGCTACCCGTTTAATCGAATACTCGTCACTTCACTCTTTTGTCGGGTACAAGCGGACTAGACGGAGGGAGGGAGGAAAGAAAGAAAGATTGATTGATTGATTGATTGGGTTTAACGTCCCGTCGACATCAGGGTCATTAGCGAAGGAGCACAAGCTCGGATCGTGTCAAGGATAGGTAGGGAAATCTTCCTTGCTCTTTCAAAGGAACCATCCCGACAATTGCCTGGAGCGATTTAGGGAAAACACGGAAAACCTAAATCTGGATGGCCGGACGCGGGATGCAACCGTCGTCCTCCCGAATACGAATCCAGTGTGCTAACCACTGCGTCACTTCGCTCGGTGCGCACTATACCAGTTTCGAAAGGAGAGCGACAACACGAGTTGGTAAGTATAAAACCGTGGACGCGGCATTGCCGCAACAGTTGGGAATGACGATTATACAGGGTGATTCAGCAGCCTCTACCCATGTCGTTTTATGCAGCTCACAAGGTTAATTCTGGCATTCAAAAGCAACGTGGGAAATTTTCTTGCGTTCTCTCTCGCAATGGGCAAACTGTTGCTCCTACAGGAAAAAAATATGCACTGCCTTTTTAGGAATCGTCATTTCTTAAGCGGTGATCCACCATCACTTAGTGTTCATTGTCATTAACCTTTGATGGTTTCTCCATTTCCTTGGCGAATTCAATTTTGTTTTTTAATTTTTTTAATCGCTTGCGTTCCGATATATGTTTGCCGTCTGATTTACCGGCAGTTTTAGCGAACGACGCACAAGGTGTGGGCCTCGTTTTACTGTTTATCCGTCGCAGTAATATGGCAAAGGAAATTTAATCTTTGGTTCGGGACCTCCGCTGTCTCTACGGCGTTTCTCAGAGGGGAAGGCCTTGTTTTTAGCTCTTTTTCCTTCCGTCGATTGGGCTTAACGTATAGTCGCTTTAAACTTCTATTACTTATTATTGTTCTAGGGCTATGACATAGGCGCTTATGATATCAGTTGTTTTAGCGCCCTTAAACAAGACAAAAAGAAAGAAAAAATGCACAGGATCTTTTATAGTAAATTTAATGTAGTTAAATTTTGTACTGGAATACTTTTCGGTAGAGGCTGTACTTCCCGAGTTATTCAAGAAAAAGGTACGAAAGTGACCTTCAAACGCACCACCTCTCCCACACTTAGCCTCCATTCGACATTTTTTACCTCCATTGACTGGCCTTATTGCACCATCGGCGTGCTCGAGCTCTTAACAATTACTGTAAAATTGACGTTTGTGTAAATTTTAGCTAACAGTGTGAATTTTAACAGCATAAAATAAACGATTACATCGTCGTATTCGCCAGGCCTCTTGCCTACGAACTACTGTGCTTCTAAGGATTAAGTTTGCATCGAATTGTCAACATAATTAGTTTTTGCATAACGTTTGCAAAAGTCGTTTTTCTTTCAGTACCCTCACGGATACGCTTAAACAAACAACGTTAAGGAAGCAGCCGACTACGCCGATGGCGTAATAGCCCATTAATTGAGACCAAGAAAGATCGGATATTGGGAATAGTTCGTGTAGTCGGAAATTTTTGTACCGTGGTAAGACGAGTGTCATGAACAACAAACTGTACTAGAAATCCTGACTGAGGGATGAGAGTGGGGCTAGACGCTGCGTTTGAAGGTCAGTTTTGTACGTTTTTCTTGAATAATTCGAAAACCGTCGCCTCCAGGGAAAACTTATGCCAATACAAAATTTAACTACATAAAATTTCCTACAAAAAGGTCCTGTTAATTTGTTCTGTAGAACGATGAGTTCGCGCGTAGCGAACACGAGAGAATGAAAACCTCGCGCGTGAATGCCAGACATAACGTTGCGGGCTACATAAAACGACATCGATAGGGGCAGCTGACTCGCCCTATATATTAACACTATGGTTGATTGGTTAGCAGTGAACGAGCTCGGAACGAGCATTTCGGAAACTGCATTACTTGTTGGGTGTTCGAGGAGTGCTGTGGCGAGTGTCTCAACACATGGCGAAATCAAGGTGAAACCACGTCCAGACATTGTGGGGCTGGGAGGTCACCCCTCATTGCATGCTGGGCACTGTAAAACAGGACAGGCTGCGAACTGTGACGAACCAGCATCAGACTTTAATGTTGGGCAGAGTACAAGTGCGCGTCTGAACACACAGAGCGCCTCTGCAGACGGAAGACCCACGCCCATGCCTGTGCCAGTCTTAATGTCACGACATCGGCTAGTACTACTGAAATGGGCACGTGACCATCTTCAGTGGACGTTGGCGCAGTGGCACAACATTGCATGATCTGATGTTTCCCAATACCTTCATCATGCCCATGGTAGGGCGCGAATACGTCGTCTTTAAGGGAACAACTCCTTGACCCTGTACTGCGGTGCGTAGTCAAGCTGGCGGCAGCTCTATTATGCTCTGGGGAACATTCACGTTAGCATCCGTGGGTCCAGCGCAGCTCATGCAAGGCACCATGACGGCCGAGGAGTATCGTACACTGGTTGCAGACCAGGTATACCCCTTCATGACGATCATGTTTCCCGACGGGAGCGGCATTTTCCAACAAGAGCTCATCGCCCCCTCCCCGGAATTTGCAGGAATTAGATGACTTGTATGTGCAGATGTGATGCCAGCTGCCTTCAGCGACCTAGAAAGACCTCACTGCTTCCTTACCACGAAACGTCGCCACTGTTATCCGTGCCAGAGAAGGACTTATCGGCTATTAACTAGATGGTCGTAATGTTTTGACTGATCGGTGTATGTATATGTATGTATGTTGCCGACAATCTGTCGTGGTAATCGTCAAGTCAAACACTTCACGCGCCAGTAAGAGAGAACTGCTCGACGAGTAGGAGGCGATCACAGCGCTGTCCTGAAACTGGGCGTGTTCCTGGAACTACGCCGGGAAGGAAGACAGTCATTATAGCATTGACGTAACAGCGGTGCCTTGATTTCTAATACATGCAACCCGCACGTTGGACTCGTATTAATCCGTTCCTGATACTGGTGGTGGCGTAAAGCCTCTGATCACCAGTCTTGCGCCAGTGCCCTGGATGCAATTCCAGATCTCTTCGCAGTGTCTCATGAAGTGAGGGCATGCGACCCTTTTGATGGTGACCTGTCCGTCGGATGGGGACGTTAAGCCGGCGGTCCTCTTGGTGCTGTTCGAGGGAAGTAGGCGATGTGCCGACACCGAGTTTCACCCACTGCCTTCTCTCATCTCCAGCACGAACATGAAACACACACACACCAGTCATCTACAGTTAACAGATGTCTCCCAGCTCTTCTTACCATTCGACTTAACTTTAACTTACCATTAGACAAACGTTTACAATGAATTTGAAGTCGAATCAGAATCCTTTTTCCTGCAGTTTAATTTTAATGTAACCCGTTATTTTATGTACGGACGCATTAACTAGAACTAATTTCTCTTTTATTTTCTCACAGAAGATCGGGAGACGACATCATCTTTAAGACGCTGCTACACGCTTAACTGCTCTGCCTTATTTCATGTATTCACCCACAATTTGCGTGAATCCGGAGTATTTTTAGCTTACTTGTATATGGTCTTTAGTCTACCAGATGCTCGTTGCAGACGTTACGGCATACGCTGGCGGGAAATACATTTTATTTGCGCAGCAGGCCGTGACGCATCGCCGCACGTGGCGAAACGAAACCAGGCTTCAGGTTAAGCCAGCTACACCACTCATTATTACTTTCGATTCAGAAAGGAACGTTGGGGTGTAACATCCCGTCGGCGGCGAGTTCATTCGAGACTGAGCTCAAGCTCCGATTGGGGAAGTATATCGGCAGTTTGCTAGTTTGCTTTCCGAAAGAACCAATCCGACATTCGCACTAAGGGAAATCACGGGGACTCCGAATATGCATGGCTGGACGGAGATTTGAATCGCCAGTTGTCAAAATAGAATTAACTCCTATGCTACCTCGCCGGTGTCTCGTTTTACATACTCGTATCGTTGTACTTGAATATAAATATGAGTGCCGTTTTAACTAAATACAGGTAAACTTTTTTTCATGGAAAAACTGAACAATTACAAGAGGGCGAGGAAAGCGCTTTTGTGTATTACATACATAATAATAACATATAATTATCTAATAAAGAATTACAGAAGGGAAGTTTGATACAAAAATCATGCAAATGTAGCGTAAATGTATCAGTCTAGAGCAGTAGTCGTCAACTGCGGCTCCAGTCAAGTGTTCGTGCGGTCCGCGTTTCGCAACCATATTTTATAGTAATATGCGTCGATAGTCCGATTTATATATATTTCTCGTGTCAGAAACATACATAGTTACATGTGATATAGTCTGTGACCAAAATTTGGTCGCTTCCAGTCCTTTTTCTGTCCCTTGATTGAGTTCCTCTGAAATACAGGAGGCTGGACACAGTCGACACTGGATCGTGTGCTGGACATTCTGGACTGCTTCACAATCACACTGAAAATTATTTTCTGTACTGTATCCCCCTCGTGCCAGATTAAAGCTTGATCTGCCCACTCCTGATCCCAGCCTACTGATTTCCAGGTCACCCATTCCACGTCAGGTCCTAGAGGAAGAGTTTTAGAAACTGTTTTCCAACCAGAGAGAAGGGAAGTCTTATCGCTCCAAAGCTGCGCCCTGACATTTTCAGCGGTGGTAGGTAGTAAGTACCTATGATGTTCTAAGGAAACTCTTCCCTTACTTCAATCGCTGCGAATGCGGTTTATGCCCTTATAGGAGATGGGTTTGTTCTTGTTCCACTTTCTTTCGTTCCTTCTTCGCCGCAATTTCTCTTCGAATGCGAGGTGGTGCTATTCTGCTATTCCTACAAGGTGGTAAATCCATTCGACAGGAGTAGATTCCAAACAATCTGTTATAATTCTGCAGGTGTCCTTGAGAACTACGTCTGCCTGTTCGGTATGTGATGAATTATACCAAACAGGACATGTGTACTGTGGTGCAGAAAAGGCTAATGCAAATGCAGAGGTTCGAATGATTTCCGGTTGACTGCCCCACCGCGATCCGGCCAGTTTTCTTAAAAGATTATTCCTGGTGGAAACTTCCTATTTGCAATTAATGCAGTATTTCTTGAAAGTAAGAGATCTTTCCAGCGTCAATCCTAGGTACAAAGAAAAGCAATCTGGCGTATCCTGGGCAACGTCAGAAAATGAAAAGTCTGACGGCTGATCCTTTCGCACCAGAAACGCCCAAATCTGGGCCCTTTCCAGGGCCATAGTTAACGGTTATATCCGTTAACATAGAAGGTATATAACAGCAGCCAAAGAAGAGCTGCTACAAGATTTATGCAGCCAGCACCATTGCCAGATACTGTGCGTACTGGATAGTCCGATTAAAACTACTTGATGGTTGACACTTAATCCCTTGGAGCGGGTTTCCACGAATCAGAGCGTTCAACGTCACGTCCGAAACGATAGCGTTGCCAGACTGCCTCACAGTTAGTCAGTTCGCTTCCAATTGCTTCTCCGGCTTTCTTTCTGGTAGTATTTGGATTAGAGCAGCTGAAAAATATCGGTATCTTTCCGAAAAGTATCGATATACGTCGGCGATATATTTTCTCCAGAAATCTCGATATCAGAATGGCAATATCGAGTGCCCATATTATTATTTTGCATTACGGTTTTTTCTCAGTTTTCGGAAAATATTTGAAGTTGTTATTTTGAAATTGTAGTAAGATATATAATGGGCGTTCAAAATGAAAGGAGCCGGATGCATAATTACGGAAAGCAGCACCTGCATGTTAGAATTATTGACCCAGGCTGTTGAGACACTTGTCCTGCTGTGACATAAGGCGGTGAATGGCTGTCTCGTAAAATTCCCAGGGCTGCGGTGTTAACCAGTTCCGCGCGTACAGTTGAGTGTCGTCGTCCGAGGGGAATCGTTTGTCCCTCAGAGTCTTTTTAAGGGGACCAAAAATGACGTAATCACTGGGAGAGAGGTCCGGACTGTATGGAGGGGGCCGAGAATCACCTATTTGAATTTCTGCAGGAATGCCGCGACTGTTTAGGCCGTATGAGGCTTTGCATTGTCGTGGAGCAGAATGACCCCACAGGTGAGATTGCCTGATCGTTTTGATTTGATCGCTTCGACAAGGGTGGTCAAGGTTTGCGAGTAATGCAGGGCATTCACTGTTGTCCTGTGCTGCAGGAAGTGAATCAGGAGGAGGCCATCTCGGTCAAAGAAGTACGACAGCTTAACCTTTCCTGCACTTGTGTGGATGGCCTTGCCCTTTTTGGTGGTGGTGACCCTGGGTGATTCCACTGGGAACTCTGTCATTTTGATTCTGGTTCAAAGTGATGTCACCATGACTCATCTCCAGCCACCACTCGTGCCAGGAACCCATTCCCTTCCCGAGCATAGCGCTGCAGATGAGCAAGACAGTGGGCCATTCGACATGCTTCGTGGTGTGGTTGAAGATATTGGTGCAATCATTGGGCACACACTTTGCGCATGTGCAGTCGTTCTTTCTTGATGGTGTGAACACTCCGACGCTCAATCCGACCACGGCGGCTACGGCTTTCTCTGTCACAAGGCGGTCCTGGGTAATGAGTTCATCCACCAGCTGGACGATGTCATCGGTAATGCAGTGTGATGCTCCAGACCGTGCATCATCGGCTAACGACATCCGTCCTTCCCTGAAGCGCTTGTGCCACCCTTTGACCCTTGCAAAGGACGTACAGTGTTCGCCATACACTTGTGACAGTCGTCGATGAATGTCCGTTCCTCCTACTTCATCCGCAACACCTCCTTGCTCTTCTTTTGACTCCTCCATGTCACTGCAATGCGACTGGCAGCGTTGGCCGAGGAGTATTGTACACTGGTTGCAGACCACGTATACCCCTTCATGACGATCTTGTGTCCCGACGGGAGCGGCATTTTCCAACAAGAGCTCATCGCCCCCTCCCCGGTATTTACGGGAATTAGATGACTTGTACGTGCAGATGCTGCTGCTAGCTCTGTACAGTCACGTGACACGCACGCGTGCCCTCTAGCGCCGGGCTGTGAACTTGCACGCTCTGGTCGGAACCACACATCGTTACACAGGCCCTCGATTCTTTTTGAACGCCCCTTATAATTTTACCTTCACCGTCTGAAGGAGTCTTGTTACTTTTTTATCTTTCGTCACGTCCAGTCTTTCTCTTTGACTGTGTGAAACAAGTATATGTGGCACAAAATAACACCTATTGCACTGGGTGGGTGGCAGTCTGAATGGAAAAACAAGATTTCCGATGTGAGAAACAGCACACCAGTTGCGATAAAAAACAATTTTTAATGCAACCATTGTGCTATTCCTTCACATAGACATTGGTCAAAAACAGTTGCTGAAAATATGAACAAAAATCTAAATGACGGTATTGGCCGTTGGGGTGACATGTGAGGGGGAAATGGTGACGTAATCGGCGCATGGAGCTACCAACAAAAACTGCGACGTTTGGCTTCACGATGCAGTTTTGACACTACAACCGCTAGGTCACTGGCGTTTATGAAAATGAAGAATAGGGAAGTAGACATGAAGTGTTCTGGACAAATTCCATATTTGACGAAACTGAACGATGGACCCTTCAGACACCTTTTGCTGTGCCACTTACATGCAGTTAACATTGTTAACAAAGTGGTTATCGCCAAGCGTAAATTTGCATCGCTTTCATTCCAATTTTTACTCTAAAGGGTATAGGCAGGTTACTATAGTACCTTTAAAATTAGTTGCGACTTTTTGCACTTCAGTGCAGAGCGAGTGAAGGGAAGCGTAGTTGCTGTGCGCGTTGGTAGGCGACCACAGTATAGTGCTAGTCCTATTCGGTGCAGAATCTAGCAGGGTCGGTTGACTGCGTGAAAAGCGGGCCGTCCGATCTGCAATCTTTCCGGAACAATTTTAAAGAAACTGTTCGGTAGTAAACTGTCACTCTCGCACATTTTATAGTTAAATTCGTCAGCTTCATGATGAACCGCCTATCATTGCGTTAATGCTCAAGTCGTCGCGATGTTTCAGTAATAGGTAAACCAATGCAAGAAATTCTTAGTTTGCAGTGAAAAACAGATTTCGCTGTGAATTTGTGTTTGGTACGTGTTACGTTAGATGTTCCTACCTATTAAATGTAGGTAATATATTGAACTATTCTTTAAATTTGGAAGGATCCAGCTGTCTGTTTCCAGTCTCGAGAAAATGGAATGTGTGTGAAGCGCTCCGTCACGAAATCGTGCGTCAATGAAAAACATTGAATGAAATACTCATAAATTCTTCCTATCTTATAAATGTGTTGAGATATCTAAACAAGATCTTGGCAAATGATAGCGCGCAACGATGAGTGTGTTTTGCCATATGATTAATATGCGAAACTTACATATCAACCGCGATATCCAGGAGACTACAGATTTTTCAATCAAATAATGTAATTACTGAGGGCCATCGGTAGCTGGTGAAACGAGAGCTGCTGTGGGCTTTGTAACAATGTAAGTGATGAAGTTACACGTTTATTTTTATACTGAGAATGGAGAATGGTCTGTTTCGTAAACTATTGACCTGACTTGCACTCAGTTGTTAGTTTAATAATACACTATTTCAACCACATGACAATATTAGTGAGATGAATATTTCTAACTCTATCGTGTTCTGACAAAAGAAGCAGATTTTAACATAGCAACAAGAGAAATTACGTATTCCTCAAAACTCGTCCTTCATGAATGGCTTCTGAACTACTTTCCTTGTATGGCTGACAACTCCAGTCCTGTCGTGTAACATTTGCAGTAGCTTCTTTTGTCAGCATTGCAACCTCAATGACCGTAAACTTCTTGCTGTTTTTTGCCATATTATTTGTCACCTAGGCCCATATACTCTCAATCGGATTTAAATGAACATCATACGGAGGAAGCCTGACTAAACTATGCCCTTTACCGTAGCCCGTTCGTCGATCTGGTAGCGTGGAGTTTTGACTTGTACAACACTAAAAGTTCCATTAACTTCGCCTTATATACGCTACGTTAAACTTTATCTCATGGAACATTTCTTTGTACCCTGATCAAAATATCAGCTTTCCTTCACTGCACTGTTGGAGCGTTTTATGCATCACAACAGCGTGATATGGGTTTTGTCGAATACTATTGTCGAATTCCGAGGAATGTTTTGTGGCAGAACGTTGTCTTGTCAGTCGGTGAACGTATTCTAGGACGACACTTTAAGACAAATACCTGACGACTACAGAACATTTCAATGCTAGAAAATACGACTTTACAACGAGAGCTGACAAACGTTGATGCATGTGATGGGTGAAACCACGTGGTACTGTTTACTCATGGTGTGGCAACAGGGACGCTTTACCAGCCGAACCGCTGGCGACGTGGTAGGGAAAGCCGGCTCGCCATTGGTGTCACCTGGGCAACGGCATCTCTTCCCCCTCCGGTCAGCCAAACGTCAAAAGTCGCAACTATTTTTAAACGCACTATAGCTTGTTGATTTACAAATTATAATACTAAATCAATACTAAAATATACAGGTCTAAAACAGGCATTATATTAACAATGTGCAGTCGAAATTTTTACAGGTAGGTGCATCGGTATTTTTTCCGTCGATTAATCTGTCCCTTTTCGATATATCGAGAACCGACAGT
Organism: Schistocerca piceifrons; assembly: GCF_021461385.2. NCBI lineage: Eukaryota > Metazoa > Arthropoda > Insecta > Orthoptera > Acrididae > Schistocerca > Schistocerca piceifrons. The sequence goes on from NC_060138.1 coordinate 537,386,035, forward strand.
AATATATTTTTAAATATCGATGTATAGGACTCCCGATATTTTTAAAAATGTCAACTTTTCCTGATTTGGATCCCAAATCGTGGGGGGGGGGGGGGGGGGTGGGGAGGGGGTCCGACACTTTTATCCCCCTCTCCTCTCCCCACCACACACACACACACACACACACACACACACACAACGATGCCAATGAAACGCACGGTTTATACGCAACATTAACCAAACCATACTGGATACTTCCGCACAAGTTGCGTTTCAGTGTCACATGTCATAATGAAGAGATCGGCTTGCATTAGATAAGCTCACGACATTGCGTGATCAGAATTTTGTAAAACTGCTATTCATCGTTGCGACTGGATCGCCACAGTTGCATTTGTAACTACTAAATCCAGTGTTGTAGCATAGCGCAATGGTGGCTGTAAAACCCGAAGTATAGAAGGTCGATGGTTATAAACTCGTCAAGTGCAATGAAAATTGGTTTAAATGCAGTACTTCGCTGCGTCATTTTCATCATTGTATGCACTTTTTTATTTGCTCTTATTTTTCTTCCTATCACTCGTTTTTCGTTTGGAATCTGCCTGTGTTGCCTGTTATGTGCAGTCATGTACCAGCGACGCTGCCCATCGTTTGGTAATGCGGCAACTCGTGTAGCCAGTGTGAGGATAGTTTCAGGTAACCATTGATAGCGAGAAATTACAGTTATGCTTTTAACGCGGCCACTTCCAACATTATTCCGCGTTACACAATAGCAGCATTATTGTGAAGTAACCCGCCGCTTTTGTGTGTCATCTATATCCGAACGCTAGCCGGTAGGCGGCAGCCGATGTTGCAGCGATGTAGCGATAGGTGACAGACGTCAACTGTCAATTAATTTTAATCGGACTGTACCAACTAACAACTGGATCCAAAACGTCAACAGCTTCTCAAGAGCATAGTATTTTTGCTCAATAACAAACAAAACTATTTACAGTGATAGTAGTACTGTAAAGTGTGCTTAATTTAAATTGACTGCGGTGAATTCGAACATGAGAATGAGGGTGGCCACTTATCTCAGGGGCAGAAGAGTAAATAGTGTGCCACTGGTGAGGGTTAGAGGATGTGAGGGGGGAGTGTTTTATATACTGGTGTCCAAAATTCCCGTCCTGTGCCTAATTCACATACGATCGTGTTCTGCACGGAAGATGGCATTCCAGTCAGCGGAGAACCACGCCAACGATGACGTAAGGGCACCCATCAAACGGGGTAGTTTACCGGGTTTCCCCACATCCACAAGCGCTGTGTACACACTGACAGGCGGAGTAGTATGCCACAGAGAAGAAGCCTACCAGTCTCCTGCGTTGAAGAACCATAGGAAGAATGAAAGGAGGACAGTTGCAAACTGATGTGGCGACGGTTTGTGGAGACCGAAACTGTGTCCTCAAGACCAGCGCAGGGCCGACCACATGTGACATCACAAAGAGAGAATCGTTATTTGGCTGTAAGGGCACAACGGTACGGCCGTAGTAACGCATGATACCTGGCATCTGACATCGCAGCTTCCACTGGACGTGTTGTATCGAGGCAGACAGTGTGCAGAAGGCATCGACGTAGTGGTCTTTATTGCCGGAGACATGCTGTATGTGTGCCTCTGGCGCGCTTTCAGAGAAGGGAACATCTAGAGTGGAGTTGTCAACATACCACCTGGTTGATAAAACAGAGGGCCTATGTTCTTTTCACAAATGATTCCTGGTTTGGTCCGGAGAGTGATTCTCAACAGCTTCGCATCTGGAGAGAACGTTGAACGCGATTTCGGGACCCAAAAAATTTCGGAAAGAGGCGATATCGAGAAGGATCGCTCATCGTGTGGGCAGGGATTATGTTGACCACTGGACACACCTTAATGAAATTGTACGGGTGAATCGGCTAAGTTTAACTGCTGTCAGGTATGGTGACGAGCTCTTGGGACCTCCTGGGCTATGTTGGGACCTCATGAGCTGTTGTTGCAAGGTGCCTCGGGCTTATACTTCGTCTTGATGGCGATAATGCTCGACCTCGCAGAGCACGGGTGGTTGATGTTTTCCTAGAAACGGAAGTTATTGCACACATGACGTAGCCTGCTCACTCTCACGATTTGAATCCCACGGAGCACCTCTGGGATGCACTAGGAAGACGTTACCCTCCACAAACGGCTCTCCAAGACTTGCGAGCAGCTCTGCGGGAATCATGGGCGTTATTGCCTCAACATGAGATTGATATCATTCGCAGCACGCCCCGCCGTTGTCAGGGCTGTACTGCTGCCACAAGTAGTCAGAACCCATACTGAGCACATTAACCAGTTGTCGGAATGTGTGTGCAAATCCGTTACGTTGCATGTTGCAGCAGTTTACTTTTCGTATTCTTTACATTGTTTCTACTTTACTATCACCTGTATACAATTTTGTGGCGAAATAAACGAACCCTTTACAAATTTCCGTTTGTTGCTTTCATTTTGGAAACCATTGTAGTTTGCGTTCCAGTATAGACAACTTCCGGACTGGCGCGACTTGTTCTGATCAGCTGCTACGGTATAAATTTTGATACGGAAGTAACATGGACTCGTTGAGTGCCCATTATAGAGACGGACGTCTTCAAATGCGGTGCATAGTTGTAACCAGGAATTTGAAAGTAAATTAAGGCTGTTCTAACACAGCGCAGTGAGAAGAAGAAAAATGACATTCAAAACATTTAGTAAACATTTGTGATCTTGTCACATATTGAATAATTCATTTGAAAGTAAGTACAATTGCTCTTATTAATCACTTAATCGTTCATCAGGCAATTGCAGTGAGGGTGGCAACCATCTGAAACAGAAACAGTCGACACACAGTGTTCAGGCATTTAACGAGCAGTACTTGGGGGCCAGCGGTCAACTTACAGTTGATCCACTGGGAGCTGATAAAAGTAATTTATGAAGGTTACCGTTTAATAATAAGATTGATACATATGTGGCAAAAATGTTTGACGACCAATAGTCTAGAGTAATACTTTGCCGTGGAATGTTAACCAACTGCGTAGAGACATTGAATGAGACAACCAGAGGTATTTCGGTGTATTATATATACATGGAATCAGTTATGGTCTGATTCTCTTTTTACGTCGGTTTATAGGTACTGTTCTCTCTTCATCTATTTACTGCATTAGAACTATATTATCCCTTTTCTCCTGTGAAATTCACTGCGTTAGCCTTATGCGAAAGTAAAATGTGAACGATAAACATTACAAACAAGAAGCGAGTTGAAATGTGGTGTTACGGAAAAATAGTAAATATGAGTAGCTGGGTAGATTGGGTATTCGATGAAGATACACTGAATCTATTTTGTGAGAAAACTGCTTGATGGAAAGACCACATCGTTAGGCATCAAGGATTACATTGATTTGGTAATGGAGCATAGCGTGCTATCGACAAAGGATTTCAAGTTGATTCCGTATTTCTACACTCCTGGAAATTGAAATAAGAACACCGTGAATTCATTGTCCCAGGAAGGGGAAACTTTATTGACACATTCCTGGGGTCAGATACATCACATGATCACACTGACAGAACCACGGGCACATAGACACAGGCAACAGAGCATGCACAATGTCGGCACTAGTACAGTGTATATCCACCTTTCGCAGCAATGCAGGCTGCTATTCTCCCATGGAGACGATCGTAGAGATGCTGGATGTAGTCCTGTGGAACGGCTTTCCATGCCATTTCCACCTGGCTCAGTTGGACCAGCGTTCGTGCTGGACGTGCAGACCGCATGAGACGACGCTTCATCCAGTCCCAAACGTGCTCAATGGGGGACAGATCCGGAGATCTTGTTGGCCAGGGTAGTTGACTTACACCTTCTAGAGCACGTTGGGTGGCACGGGATACATGCGGACGTGCATTGTCCTGTTGGAACAGCAAGTTCCCTTGCCGGTCTAGGAATGGTAGAACGATGGGTTCGATGACGGTTTGGATGTACCGTGCACTATTCAGTGTCCCCTCGACGATCACCAGTGGTGTACCGCCAGTGTAGGAGATCGCTCCCAACACCATGATGCCGGGTGTTGGCCCTGTGTGCCTCGGTCGTATGCAGTCCTGATTGTGGCGCTCACCTGCACGGCGCCAAACACGCATACGACCATCATTGGCACCAAGGCAGAAGCGACTCTCATCGCTGAAGACGACACGTCTCCATTCGTCCCTCCATTCACGCCTGTCGCGACACCACTGGAGGCGGGCTGCACGATGTTGGGGCGTGAGCGGAAGACGGCCTAACGGTGTGCGGGACCGTAGCCCAGCTTCATGGAGACGGTTGCGAATGGTCCTCGCCGATACCCCAGGAGCAACAGTGTCCCTAATTTGCTGGGAAGTGGCGGTGCGGTCCCCTACGGCACTGCGTGGGATCTACGGTCTTGGCGTGCATCCGTGCGTCGCTGCGGTCCGGTCCCAGGTCGACGGGCACGTGCACCTTCCGCCGACCACTGGCGACAACATCGATGTACTGTGGAGACCTCACGCCCCACGTGTTGAGCAATTCGGCGGTACGTCCACCCGGCCTCCCGCATGTCACTATACGCCCTCGCTCAAAGTCCGTCAACTGCACATACGGTTCACGTCCACGCTGTCGCGGCATGCTACCAGTGTTAAAGACTGCGATGGAGCTCCGTATGCCACGGCAAACTGGCTGACACTGACGGCGGCGGTGCACAAATGCTGCGCAGCTAAGCGCCATTCGACGGCCAACACCGCGGTTCCTGGTGTGTCCGCTGTGCCGTGCGTGTGATCATTGCTTGTACAGCCCTCCCGCAGTGTCCGGAGCAAGTATGGTGGGTCTGACACACCGGTGTCAATGTGTTCTTTTTTCCATTTCCAGGAGTGTAGATTTCCAGAAGGCTTTTGACACCGTACCTCACAAACGGCTTGTAATCAAATTTCTTGCTTATGGAATATCGTGTCTGTCATGCGACTGGGTTCTTGATTTCCTGCTAGAGCGGTCACAGTTCGTAGTAATTGACGGAAAGTCATCGAGTAAAACAGAAATGATTTCTGGCGTTCTCCAAGGTAGTGTTATAGGCTCGCTGTTGATCCTTATAAAAAAAATGGTTCCAAGCACTATGGGACTTAACATCTGAGGTCATCAGACCCCCTAGACTTAGAACTACTTAAAGCTAACTAAACTAAGGATATCACACACATCCATGCCCGAGGCAAGATTCGAACCTGCGAACGTAGCAGCCGCGCGCTTGCGGAACCGCTCGACCACAGTGGCTGGACTTATCTACAGGGTGATTATAATTAAAGTTAAACTTTCAAAACGGTGTAGAAATAACACCACTGGTCAGAATGGAATGGAATGGAATATTATCGGAGAAGGGGGAAACTGTACGGCAGAACAAAAAAGTGTAAAAATGGATCAATACATGGCGCTGTATATGTCAACATACATAAATGAAAATACCTTCATGCGCACAACCCATAGAAGTTGGTATAAACACGCGACGTTCTCCATCACTGTCTCAGTGCAGGACCGCGCCCTGCTTGTAAATGCCGTGTTACAAGAATGACGACTGCACACGTTGCTCTGCAGAAGTTCCCGGACGCTGAAGGGTTTGAAAAAAACCGTTGGTCCGATTGCTGCCTTGCGTCTGGAGAAAGTGATTCGGAAATTCGAAAAGACAGGTTCTTTTGGTGTGCAACCTGGTAGAGGGAAGATAAGAATTGATTCGAAGCCAGTAGAAGCAGTGGCCACAGCAATGCTAGAATTACCAGCCGCCATTTCCCTACAGCCTGGCCGTCCCGATCACCTCATCTTAATCGGTGTGCCTTCTGTCTGTGGGGCTGTCTGAAAGACGTGTTCAGTGTTCCGATTGCAAACTTAGGTGCATTGAAGGCACACATTGCGCAACACTTTCTAAACGTGTCCCCAGAAACACTTCGATCAGTTGGGAACATGTGTTTCTCGATTTCGACTTGTTGCAGAAAACAGTGGACAGCATATTGAACGTGTTTTGGCGCCAGTCACAAAGAAATAAATAATCCGATTTGATTTTGATTGATTTTTTTATGCGGTTTTTGGCCTCAGGACAGTGAAAAACCCGATGTGATTGATACCCTATGAGGTTTTTGGCCCCAGGACAATTAAAAATCGATTTTTGCCAGCCGATACGATAAAGACATTACCGTGGTGTATGGGCTTACGTAAGTAACAGTATCACACCAGTACACCCATGCACACTCAGTAGTACAGTTGGTTTAACTTCAAACGTACACCTTAGGCATTGTTGTATGATTCATTTGTCATTTGTAATCGACCACTATTAAATTATAATGCTTACAGCCCCATCTATTGCTACATTTTGTAACTAATTATTTTTATTCTGCCATACGTTTTCCCCTTCTCCGATAATATTCCGTTGTAATTTGACGTCATTCTGTGACCAGTGGTCAGGTAGACGGGTGCTCAGATTGTCTCCTAAGTCGTTTATATACAGGTTGATCATAATTAAAGTTAAACTTTCAAACCGCTGTATATAAACGATTTAGGAGACAATCTGAGCAGGCGTCTTTGGTTGTTTGCAGATGATGCTATCGTATGTCGTCTAGTAAACAAAACGGTTTAGGTAAGATATCTGTATGGTACGAAAGTTGGCAATTGACCCTAAATGAAAGATCTAAAAAAATTGAGGTTATCCACATGAGTTCTAAAAGGAATCCGCTAAACTTCGGTTACACGATAAATCGGCCAAATCTAAAGGCCGTAGGAATTGCAATTACGAACAACTTAAAAACCTACAAAATGTTGTGGGAAGGCGAACCAAACATTGCGTTTTATTGGCAGAAAATTTAGAAGGTGCAACAGATCTACTGAAGTCCATTAAAGGTATTCGCAATTGCGAATGTGGACAACCAGCAGCTTTAGAATGGAATGACGACAGTGAAAGTTTGTGCTGGACGGGAACTCGAACCCGGATTACCCAATTATAGCGAGCAGTCGCCTTGTCATTTGGCTATCTGTGCACGATTCACGGTCAGACCCAGACTTCCATATATCGTCAACCAAGGGTGTATAAGCTCTACCCGTACGTCCATTATGTATATTCCCGTACAGGTGAGACATTTTACTTGAAAGTCGCTTGCCCGGTATCGACGCCGGCCGGAGTGGCCGTGCGGTTATAGGCGCTACAGTCTGGAGCCGAGCGACCGCTACGTTCGCAGGTTCGAATCCTGCCTCGGGCATGGATGTGTGTGATGTCCTTAGGTTAGTTAGGTTTAATTAGTTCTAAGTTCTAGGCGACTGATGACCTCAGAAGTTAAGGCGCATAGTGCTCAGAGCCATTTGAACCATTTTTAACCGGTATCGGCGGATAAATACAATGTTGCAGTGCCTGCGTTACTATGAATTACGATGCAAACTTTCGTTGGACATGCCGACACTACGCTTGTCCGCCTTGTTTTGGAGTACTGCTGTGCGGTGTGGGATCATTACGAAATAGGATAATCGGCGTACATTGAGAAAGTTCAAAGAAGGGCAGCACGTTTTGTATTATCGGGAAATAGGAGGGAGAGTGTCATGGACATGACAGGATTTGGTTAAAAAAAGGCGTTCCTCGTTGCGGCTTATCTTCTCACGAAATTTCATTCACCAGCTTTCTCCTCCGGATGCGAAAATATTTTGAACTATCATCGTAAAAAAGGGATATCAGAGCTCACACGGAGAGATACAGGTATTCGTTTTTTTTCCCGCGCGCTGTTCAAGAGTGGAATAACAGAATTATTGGGATGTTGGTTCAAAGAACCCTCTGCCAGACACTTAAGTGTGATTTGCATAGTAGCCATGTAGACATAGCTGTATTGGATTTGTGGGCCAAGGGGTGGGGGGACTTCTAGAGGGAGAACAATAGTTGACTACAGTAAGTAGAGTCAACTGGATGAGGAGAAGAAAAGGTACAACATAGACTAGCGTGGAGAGCCGCGTCAAACCAAGCCTTTCCCGCTCAGTTTACTCTTCTGCTTCTCGGAAGCCATCAGGTATTTTTGCTGTTTTCCAGTAACTGTGAGGGAAAAGTGCCCACTGAGTTGGTCATTTTATAATAACTGAATTGAGAAGTATTTTTCTTCCCGACTAAGTTAGCAAAGGCTAATTTTAAGCCTTGAGAGCATAATATTTATCGAGTTCACACGTTAAGAAATTGTAAGAGAAATGATGAGCACACGCGTCTCGTGGTAGTACTGGCTATTTTCTGTCGATTAAATGTTATTTGACTACCAACGGAATTAATTTCCGCAATGTGCATGAAAAGACAGTTGCATTAGAATTCACCATCATGAGTAACAGTTGAGATTTTTTTCTGTGACGTAACGAACTGACGAAACGGCATTGGATGATTTCTGAGGACCATATTTCGATAGCTCCCATTAACGTCCATATTTCCGTAAGTATTTGTCTTTCACACGACTATTCGTGTTTAGAACCAAACATCGCTATGGTCATAATATAGTGTGGATTGTTGCTAAAATTTCTAAAGCAAGCATTCCTAGAAGAGCCAACGACATATTGTTTCCTCCTACATGCGTCTCTCAGTAGGGCTCGTCTGTCTTGTATGGAGAGGACCTGGGTTCAATTTCCGGCACTGCCGGGATTTTACCTTGGTAGTAGGACTGGAACGGTGCGAGGCTATATGTGGATTGCCCCCCCCCCCCTCCCCCCAAGGTCTGGAAAGCCGACAAAGGCTGATATAGTGATGTGCTGAAACCGCGCGCATCCGCATCCAAAGTCGCCAGCCATATGGCCGGTCGGCATAGCATAAACCGCTGGGTCTGGTCGTAGCTCTTAGTAATAATAATAAAACGACGACTTTTTAAATGTAACAGTACGTAAAATTGGGAAGATTCATTTTTTATAAATAATTTGATCAGCAATAGATTTCACTTAAGAGTTCCAGGTGTCTAAGCTATATATTTTAATATGTTTTCTGGTACTACATTGCGATATAATTGACAACTTGTTAGGCTCTTAGCAGGTTGGTAATAAGCACCCTTATTACGCAACAGTTTTTCCAGAATTGAGGTTACAAATGGATGTCTTCTGTGGATTGGTTTAAGCGTCAGCTTGCAGAGTCAAGGTTCCATCGTCAGATGGTCGTAGGATTTTTTCTTTGAAATACAGCTTTTTTCGCGTCTGGCAATGATTTATACATGTGAAAAATGTCAAGTTCCCCGTGGTTCGGTGTCCGCGTTGAACTGTAGATCCCACTGTAACTAATTCAGTTCAATGGCAAAAGCATACCACTTCCAGTAACGCCATTCTTAGTGAATCACTTCGTTGTCCAGGAAATGAAGGGCCGTGAACAGCGTTAGATGTAGAGTGACAAAGCCTTATCAGCACCTGACAGAGTGTGGAAGGGGCGTCATTGTGGTTCTTGAGTTAGCGGGCAGGTCAGACAAATTGTGCAATATCCAGATTTGTGGGGCATTCGAATGTGACAGTGTCGCAATATTGGACTTTGTGGGAACATAGGACAGGCATACTCGTCGTCAAGAGTGTGGTCGACCATGAGACATTTGCGCCTACCATCCAAGAACAATAGACTCCCTGATGCAGCATTCTGTGTCTTCCCGCACCACTGGTCGAAGAGTAGCAGCAACCGGACTATGGAATTACCGTCCCTTGCATAGGCTGCCGTCAACACAACGAACACAAATGGCTGCGTTTGGAATGGTACCCTGAATGGGAAGCATGGCCTGCTGATGAATGGCGTTCGCATAGTGTTCTGCGATGAGTCGCGGTTCTGCATTACCACGGATGACCCCCTCATCGGCAAGTATGACGGCGACTTGATGGGAATCCCCATTGTTGTCATTATGTGGGCAGCCATCGGGTATGACTTCAGCCAACGACTGGCTTCTTCGGATATGTGTGTGAAGCTATGACAAACCTGGATCAACGAACATAGTGTGTTTTACCACTATACTCCGCCAACGATATGTGCTTAATGGCAGTAAGAGAAGCTATGGAATCTGTTTGTAGGGGGAGTGGCGGGGGTTAGAGGAAACGACACGCATACGAAATAGACATGTCGTCCACAATTATGTATGTACTCCACAGTACATGGCCGATGGTACTCCGTACCAGTACTGCCGGTTTTCTGTTGTATTCGATTAGCGTATGAAGCGAGGGAAATACGACTGGGGTGTGTCTCTGTACGCACCCTTATGTGTATCTCATTGTCTTGATGTCAGCGCGATATGTATGATGAAAGCCGAAAGCAGCAATATTGTTGTTGTTTACTGGTTCTCCAAATTTATGCAGTAGGATTTCGCGAGAACAGTATTGCCTGTTCTCCCGCTCTTAAAGGCATTTGAATTCACTAAACATCTCTGCGATATTTTCATATGGACCACACCGGCCCATTGCTATCTTAGCAGCGCATCTCTCAAATCGTTCGATGTCTGCTGTCATACCTACTTTTGAAGAAACAGTTCTGTAAAATGCGTCACACTGGCATTTCGTAGTTGGTGTTCTTCACAAAGAAACGACGCACTTTCTCAGAACCCTCGTAACACTCCATTTATCGTTACCGTTAAGTGAGAAACCAGAAATTATAGTGTTATATACTCAAGTACCTCAGCTGAAAAATACCGTCAAGTTCTGATTTGTTTATAATTACTTAAATACTAATCACACTCCATAGTGTGGCCCTTTTGCGGTGGATGCTGAGTGCAAAACCTTGCAATTGTCTGACAACACATTCGCTGCTAGGATTACGCCCCGCCTCTCCCTGGGCAACCAGCTTTACAGAAGAAACGAACGTGTCCACTACCCTTCAACACTGCGCACGAATCAACAGTATTTTCACAATCTGTATGTGGTTGTATGCACAATACTGTTACGTAGCTAAGGTTGGACACATTCCGTGGCGACCCGAAGTCATCCAAACTGAATGATCTTAAAAGGGGCGCCTTTAAGTGTCGGATTAGTAGTTTTGAAGAACGAGAAAGACACTTAAAAAGCGGTAGCATGCTAGGAATTCCTGACTTCGATGCCTCTGCTTATCCTTCGAGGTGCTTCCGGAAGCTTCAGTCACGCAGGAGTGGCGTACAGTGAGAGGTCGTCGACATGATACGCCGGTCGGTGGCAAATGTCGTTGTGTAGTGTGCTGATGCAGTCGGTGATGTCAGCGTGTTGCGTCACCGCCTGACGCGGCGTAGCGCCGGTTATTCCAGGCACAGGTGGACTGGCAGCTTCTGGCGCGAGCATGGCGCCCTCCATGCAGGAAGCGGTAAATCGTGTTGTCTCATCGTCGGATCGTTTAGAAACGATGAATCAGCGACGATTACACATTCCTCATGTTCCTGCGAATATACGTGAACTGTAGAGGCACCTGTGCTCCCAGAACCGTTATGTGGCATTTCTTCTGGATTCGCATATTAACTCTCGCAATATGGGGGGGGGGGGGGGGGAAATCATCTTTATGCACACCTCTTGGAAATATTGCGTTTTACTCACGTACATTATATTTCAAAATTTTGAAAAAAATATCATTGTTGAAACTTCCTGGCAGATTAAAACTGTGTGCCGGTACGAGACTCGAACTCCGGACCCTTGCCTTTCGCAGGCAAGTGCCCTACTGTTATTGTTGTTAATAAAGTTTTCTGCCAGATTCTGTAAACTTTGACATTTTTCTGTTAAACCTAACCAAAAAATTTTAGTCTTAGTATTAGACGTGACTTTTCGCAGTGAATGTCATATTCAATATTTTCAGGTTCAGGACCCTGCGTACACATCAAAACGTTTCTAAAACATATGTTGTGAGTAAAATTCAACATCAGTTAACGAATTTTGTATTAAAAAAGTTGTTGTCGTCATGAGGTACCACAAGCACCATCCTTCGTGATACACGCCATCGAAAATGCTTTGGTATTGCAAATAGTGTGCTAATTTTTTTTCCTGGTCTGGACCTAGTTACACTTCAGTACTTTTTTTTCCTGTTCTGGACCTAGTTACACTTCCGTACTTTTTTAAAAAAGTATGTTGTTAATGTAAGCCGACAAAATTTGCCATGCGTCATTGTTCAAACAATGACAGCGTAGAAAGTGGGCGTCGTTTGTTTATAGTAAGCTATTAAGAAAGCAGTGTGGGGAAAAAGATGGAAATTTCCGTCGAAGATTTTCGTTGTATGATTTTTTAGGAGTTTCATTAAAACTGAAGCTTGGAATCGCTTCGTTCAATCTTCGGTAATGTGCCACCTTCAGGAAAGGCAGTCAACAATTTGAAGAATTTCGTCTGGCCGGCCTCCGTCATTGATGAATTTTGTGAAGCTCTGCCATAATTGGTTGCTGTTCCAAAAAATATCGATGCTGTGTGCAACATGATTGTAAAGGATCGACATATGACTTAGTCTGTCATAGAGGTATCCAGGCATATCGAGGACGGCAGCATATTTGATTTTGCTAGAACCTGTAGCTGTGGGCTTTGTATTTGACCTCCGATCAAAATGTGCTTTCTCGTTTCATGTGATATATTTAAATGCTCACAAAATTCGACGGAGGAAATGCAAAATTCGTACACAAACTTCTCTGCAGGACTGGAAAATGTGACACGTAATAAAATGAAACACCTATAGCCGTCATTTTGATGTTATATTGCAACCAGTTCCCTGTGACTCAATACACCAACCATCTCCAGTCTTTAACTGACGCTGACGCGAAAACCCAGTCGTATATATATTTGGAGTTCACTTCCCGCTCCCTCCTACCCCGACTCATTTAAGGTCAGTAGATGGTCTACTGAGTCACCGAAACTGGTTGGAATACAATAAAGTAACACCGAAACAATGGCTGTAGGTGTCTCAGCTTATTACACAAGTGCGCGGACGAAGTCTTGCACACCGTCAATCACAAAGATGGACATTTAAAAAAAAAAAAAGCTTTATTAAAATGTATTTATTTCCAATCAGTCGAATTTCTACAGACAAAAAAAAAAAAAACGGATTTACCACGGACATTTGTATTGGACAAGGACGCCCTCAAAACAGACAAATCCGGGGAAACCTGAAGCCCTAGTTACACCGGACACTTTCGTAACATTGCATTATTTAGATCATCAAAGAATAGTTGATGCTAAATGGTATGCAATAATGGGTCACAAGTCATCGATGGAATTATTAAAGGAACTACTCATGTCGCATCTTTCATTTATTTATTTAGGCTTTAGGAAAGATTGACCTTACGGCCAACAATAGTTACAGCAGTACAGTCAACATAAAAACTCCAGTAGATGTAAAATGATACAGGAACCTTAGCTTTGGGGATAATACAATATACCAAGGAGATTATATTACGTACAACCCTACAACATTTGGGCGTTCTGGATACGTAAAAGTGCGGTATGTTTTCATATGAAGTATATTATTCAAGATAGATTGAGCATACATATACACTTAAAAGTTCTCAGTTTAAAACGCACAAAGGCATGACGCGTTATTGTAACAGGACTGTCTCAGTTTACTTGCGCCACGTGCACTTACTCGTATATTTCCAATTTTAAATCTGTAAATCAGCTTTCTGCCCGTATTCAGCCGCCAAATTTTATTTATTTTCATTGAATCTGCAGAGTAAGGAGTAACACTTTTACGTAGAGCAAAACCCTTCCCAACCGGTTTCCGGTACAGTACTACTTCTGCTTCCTTGTACTTAGTGCATGCCAATATCACGTGGGCCATCTGCCACGGCAGTTCCATCATTCTTCGTCGTGAGAATGTCGGCTGTCACACGGTACGTAAAACAGTTGATTATTTGTGGGACAAAAGCATTGAATTGAAACGCCTTTACACGTATTCACCTTATTTATCGCCTACTACTACTACTACTTTTCGTTTCCTTACGCCATTAAAACAAATTCCATGGGCCGCGGATTTCATCACTACAAAAAGCCATTTAATCTTTGTTTTTAAAATACCAATATCAAAGTGGAAAAAATAATTACATAATTGACTCGAACGCGTGCAGAAATTTATAAATTGTTTAGACGCGTATTTTGATAAACAGTAAAATATTTGTACCAAAAATGTTATTTTTTTAACTTAAATGGTTTGGCCCTCGTATTGGATGGTATTGTGAGGGGTAAAAGATATTGTATAGCTATACCAAGACTTGGCTGTAGTAACCAGGCTCAAGTGACGGTTACTGTAACTATACAGAGACGAAGTGACTTGAACATGGTAGACTAACAAGGGTAGATGCATGAAACCAGTCTTCCGTCTGAAGACCACAACCCACCTTAATAATTCAGTTTAAGCCCCATTTTGACACATGCCCCTATATTGTTTCTCTCTCCGCGTCTGATGATACCTGTACGGCGAATATAGCACATTTCGTCATTCTCCGTAATGTCACAAAGCTGTAGCCATCTTGCTCCACGGAGTATTTTATTGTAATAACGGGGCCGGCCGGCGTGGCCGAGCGGTTCTAGGCGCTACACTCTGGAACCGCGCGACCACTACGGTCGCAGGTTCGAATCCTGCCGCGGGCATGGATGTGTGTGATGTCCTTAGGTTAGTTAGGTTTAAGTAGTTCTAAGTTCTGGGGGACTGATGACCTTAGAAGTTAAGTCCCATAGTGCTCAGAGCCATTTGAACCATTTTGTAATAACGGGAAGAGAGAGAAAACCTGCCTATGGAATGAGCATTTGCGATTGGTTTACAATCATTATTCAACCTTACGTACGTACATTTTTCATTATCATTATTGTTCCAGTAGGTTCGCCAGTAGCTGCAAAATGTTGCAGCAGTTCTGTTTTAATGGTCATAGACAGAAAGTAACTGAATCTTGATAAAAGTAGCAGTGATTGACAGTCAAGCATGGAAGGGGGAGATTGGGGGGGGGGAGGGGGAGAGATGTCGGTTCACGTTTGTTTGCGCACTCTATACGTTTGCAGCAGCAACATTTGGGCGTTCTGGAGACGTAAAAGTGCGGTATGGGCATACTTAGTGTGGCGGTATAATCAATTTTTTGCATATTTCCGCAACTGTTTAGGACAATCTGTAGCTTAAAATAAACACGCTGTACGGAGAAACAATGCAGCCAACGAAAACGAATCACAGTTGTTACGTTATTGGCCGCTACCCGCTAGTGTAGGGTTTGCAGCTGACACCTGAGGTAGCAGAACGATCTGGCAAGCTGAATAGGGCAGAAGGCGTGAGCCAGCTCATTCTGTGGGTGGTTATTGCTGTGGCAGCTGTCAATCACTTTGTTATTCTGATCCTGGAATGTAACCCTACATCTCGCTGCTAAGCAAGATACCTATGAATGAATATGAAACAATTCATAATATCCGTGACAGGAGTTTCTCGTATCATATATTCTGCAATAATGCAATTTATTAGAAGCTTTATTAGAGACAACTATGATAAATTGTCCGTCATACAATTTTTTTCGGAAAGAATTTTACAAAAAAAAATTAGAAATGGAAATGTAACATATTATTCAGTAAACATTTATATCTTTTTCTACTGCCTGGTCCAATAACCAAGTTTTCTTGCGAGCAGCGTGCTCCTTAACTCGGGAGGGGGGAGGGGGGGGGGGGGAGAGGGGATGCGTCATACCAAAGACACTCCCTTTTAGAAAACACGACGTTCTTCTTGAAAGAGGATAATTGTCCATAAGCATTGAAATATGTGTGTTGTGGCTAGGCCTCACGTCGGTTAGACTGGTCGCCTGCTGCAAGTCTTTCTGTTGACGCCACTTCGGCGAATGATCTGTCATCTTGAGTTAAATACTTAAAACACGCACATACATTACTTCATGCATTTCACATAGCCACCTCCGCTTATTGAATGACACAGAAAACCAGTGGTAGAGACTGAAGGTCGAATCGCGTGTTTCAACGCGAGGGTATTAAATTATCGTACGTTGATTGTCTCCAAATGGGTAAATTATCTCTCGCTATAAATCTGTAGACGTTTACGGAAACCTCGCTAACATTTAGTTTTACGCGATAGTATCTTCCCGTAATAACCCTGCGGAAGCTTGTAGAGACTTGGTATTTAAGTTTCAGGCTGCTTTGTACTGTCTCCACATCTGTATCATTAAATTTGTTCATATACGGCAGCACTTAAGCCAGTCGATTTGCGCCCTTATTTCAACATCTTTGTTAGTGCATTCCTGCCTCAGGAGCTTAAGATCTGTGTATAAAACCGTTCTTTTCTGTACCACATAAACATTTGACATTTAGCATTGTTACGCCGGCTTGTAGCTCTCTAAAGCAAGCCTTGATCTTCACACGATCGCTCGCTAAGTAGTCGTTATCTGTTTTTCTGTTTTTGCATTCTGACACGACATATCGGAGTACCTTTATCTCCGTTTTGTTTTTTGCGATATGAAAGTTTGTTATCTGGCTCAGGCTACAGGTTCTTCAAAGAGATGACATGTTTTACCTACGTTGTAACTACTCTCTCTCTCTCTCTCTCTCTCTCTCTCTCTCTCTGTGTGTGTGTGTGTGTGTGTGTGTGTGTGTGTGTGTGTGTGTGTTTTTACGTTCTTGCTAACCACACTGTAGAAATCGCGACATATTCGGAAATAAAACAGCCTATAGTTGTGGCAAGCAAAAATACTCCTAGGTTCCTGCCTATCCACACGCCCCGAAGTTGCGATATATTAGGAAACAACAGCCAAAAATTTGAGACAAGCGAGAGTATAAATGTCATTGCTCCTCGTTTTACTCTCACAGTCGGCAGTTTAGTCTTTAATTTTTTTAATCAGACTAAAAGTAGAAAAAAATTATGTATAGCCAGGCCTAAGCATGGATAAAATGTGAAGCGATGTTTTTATTACAAAGCAGTAGGGAAACCACGGCTCACACAATACTGTTTCGCACCGTGGCATTTCCCACCGAGTTTCCTCCACTGGTCTTTTTTTGAGGGAAGGAGAAGCAGTAGCTAAAATATTTGTGGCCGGCAATATCACGTTGACGTCACGAGTGGCGACCCCATCAAGTCGGCTTATACTATCTTCCTGCCGGCATATTCGAAGAAAGGTTTAGCGTACTTCCTCACCAATTGAATGGAAGGCAGAGGTAAACTGGGCCCATCTGCAAAAACCACCAAGGGGATCAAATCAAATTCGACATGAAGACTGCTTTGTAGGCTCGATACATGTTGAGAGCGAAACCCAGTCATTTCGAACTATACCAGCAACGATGCCATTATTTCTGTCCGATCACACCTCTCAGAAGTGGAGGCAGCTAGGAAGATTGGTCGAGATAAGAACGATATCTTTGAAAGAATGTTGATGAGACTTGTTTTGGGTCCTGTCTAGGATGATAGAGAGTGAAAACTGTCGATAAATGGAACGCTGTATGGCCCGCACCGTATAATAAAACTCGGTTGGAAGCAAGGGGACCGACTGGGGTAGCCGCTTTTGGTTGGTTGCGAAAACATAACTGTGGGGAGCTTGGTAAAGGAATAAGAAGTCACTACGACAGACGAGAATTTGCGGTTGAACCTGGAAGACTCTATTCGGACATCCAAGGACTGTAAAAAGATCACTAGATCGACACGTTGGAGGCAACATGTTAAAACAGCACCGGCGACGAACACACTATGACACACAACTCACAAGTGCTATCCAAATAATACAGAAGTAATGTGCCCGATTAAGATGCCATTGCTTTGGTAATATAATGTTAGAGCAAGGAAACTGATGCTGCATCTGTTTGTGTGGTGCTCATACAGCTGTGTAGCACGTTGGTGTGGGAGAGAACATATTTCGTGCCTGGCGATCGTTAAGTTTGGCATGGGAAGAGAGTCATTATCGTGTCTGAAGGCCGCACGTGACGCACGCAAATCTGTCTCCTCTGCATGCGGGCTGCCACCTAGCAAAATGTTGACAGATAGGCGGCAGAGGCAGCGACGCAAGTGCCTTACTCCTTACAATTTACTTCCTGTTATTATATGAACTGTTAAAGGACAGACCGGCAGTTATGGTGTAGCGATTGAGGTGATCGTGTCAGTTCAAAGTTAAATTGAGATGTATGTTGGGTGTTCCTTAATCTTCGGAAGGTGCTCGGGTCTATTTTGACTTAGAAGGGTTTTTTGGTGATCTATCTTTTGAAAATATTAAGTTTTCTGTGGAAAGGAGGCAAGGGGGAGCGTAAGCCATTGCTTTTTGCTATAAACAAATCAGTTTATAAAGTGATTCTCTTCTACTCAGGTCACTTGTTTTCGACCTATAAAATTCACATATTTTGTTTTTCTTCTCAAGATAATGGCCTCTTATACAAGATGATGAAACGGGAGACACGCTGCTGAATTACGTCTGATAGCGATGTAGTTTCGGAGGATGGATGTCATGTTTCGGAAGGCAGCTCTTTATTTTCACGAGAAGACCTAGATGATACACCAGAAGAAGTGTTAAGCAATTTTGATTTCAAAGTATAAATCAATTGAATGGAAGACAGAACCCCTGCCTCAACTGGGATGGCATTCAGCGTGTAAAGTTCACCAGGTATGCTGCTCTTCGCACTTCTTTACTTGTAGAATCGTTTTCAATTGATGGAGGAAGGAATAATTTGAAATCTGAGTATTAATTTGAAATGCGTGAAGACATCCATGAAAACAACATAATCACCCATACCAGTGCTGAAGAAACTCTTTCGTATGGAGATAAGAGGAAAAATTTGATGTTCTTGAAGAGCGGCAGACGTCATCTATGTGGAGAAACTGATAAAGGAAGTTCGGTGAAGTGGACTAAACGTAAAAAAATTCACTTGCAAGAAACATCTTACATACAGATGTCAAAACTGTTAGTAAAAGGTAGGCATAGGGTAGTATATCAACGCTACAGCATCTCCTGTTGGAAGATATCTTCGTCCTATTCCGGAGGTAAAACAGTCCCCCATACGGAAAAATGGCTGTAAGCACTATGGGACTCAACATCTGAGGTCATCAGTCCCCTAGACTTAGAAACTACTTAAACCTAACTAACCTAAGGACATCACACACATCCATGCCCGAGGCAGGATTCGAACCTGCGACCGTAGCGGTCGCGCGGTTCCAAACTTAAGCGCCTAGAACCGCTCGGCCACCACGGCCGGCCCCCCTTACTGATCTCCGGGCGGGACTACTCAGGAGGACGTCGTTATCGGGAGAGAGAAAACTGGCGTTCTACGGATCGGAGCGTGGAATGTCAGATCCCTTAATCGGGCAGGTAGGTTAGAAAATTTAAAAAGGGAAATGGATACGTTAAGGTTAGATATAGTGGGAATTAGTGAAGTTCGGTGGCAGGAGGAACAAGACTTTTGGTCAGGTGAATACAGGGTTATAAATCAAATATGGGTTCTGAGGCATCAAGGGATCACAAATTTAGCATTGGAGGGCAGCGTGGAGGGTAAAAGTCCCAGAGGGAGACCAAGAGATGAATACACTAAGCAGATTCACAAGGATATAGGTTGCAGTAAGTACTGGGAGATGAAGAAGCTTGCACAGGATAGAGTAGCATGGAGAGCTGCATCAAACCAGTCTCAGGACTGAAGACCACAACAACAACAGGTCGCCGAGAGTTTCTAGGTAGAGTCTTCCATTAGGGGTGAGCTGCCTTGAGTAGCACAGCTATGAGTTACATGCGCATATATGTCGACGATATCTGAGAACGCAATAGGCCATCGGTTTGTCTTCTTCGTTTCTGTACAGTTCACCACCACCTTCCTAGTGTGCCCGCAGTTTTCCCTTCAGTACTATCAGTGAAACGAATACCGACTTTACGGACGACGAACACTGGTAATAACATGCAAAAGATGTCGCGATTAAGTATAACTGGTCGAATTGCCAAATCCTTTTAGTCAAAGAGTTAAATTTAAAGCCAGCCGCAGTTCTTAATTCCTAGCATACTAGTAAGTCTATGTATCTGTTTTACCTCTTGTGAGGGCGGTAACAGAGTGGAGTCCAATGACTCCAGAAATAACGGAAAGTTTAATTTTATTTCGGCTGTAATTAAGGTATCAGGAGTGGAATGATGTAATGCGACCAATGAGAATACGCTGAAATTTAGTGCAAAGCTTAAGACGCTCGGAAACAGAAGAGCCCCAGCTGGTGTTCAGTTGCATTACACATCGAGAGCTTTATTACATGATCTGCTGCCAATTACCAAATAGTAATATAATGTGTAAGAACGACTCACGACGAACACTTACTCCCTAACAAGGATATGTCGTTCCTCCTGCCCCGCCGTCCAATAAACCGTCAAATTTTATAGTGAAGCAAGAGCCCAGAGTTTAAAAACAGTAGATCTTAATAATCCTTATATTGTTACACTCTGTCTTTTCATTTTTTATGTATGTAGATAAATATTTCCTACGGTTTTGTAAGAGTTATATAAACAGTGACTCAGACGTTGAAGAGAACCGTCTGTTACCGCCTAAGCTATATGCCAGTTTTTTCCGCTTCTTATTTAGATGTTTATGTTTCCCTCTACCTAAAATTCGTTGAAGCTGCAACAGTAAAGGCTAAATGATAATTCACTTTTGCTGCCTAAGTTTCAAGCTGGAGTAGTGCTGTCAGATCTCTTTCTACGCCGGTAGCAAACATTCCTGTCAACAGTATTCGAAACCGTGACAGCAGCTTTTGAAGGTAGGAGGTTATTTGTGTTTTGCACTTTTTACATTTTGTACTTGTAAATAGCAGTATGCAAATGAAGACGATGTATGGGTATTGACGTGTTCAAAATAACAAACACCCATGGCTTGCACTCCGGAAAAAATGGGCTAAGATCGTTTAAGTGTATTTGATGGCAAACTGGCTCCTGTTGTGTTCGATATTTCACCAGTTCATTTTGAATTCCCTTCTTTACAATAAGCACGTGGCGTCTTTTTCTCATTTTTAGGTGGTGTTCTTGTAATTGAATCATATATGGAATTCACCTAGCAGCTGTCTATATACAGGGTGTTACAAAAAGGTACGGCCAAACTTTCAGCTAACCTTCCTCACACACAAAGAAAATATGTTATGTGGACATGTGTCCGGAAACGCTTACTTTCCATGTTAGAGCTCATTTTATTACTTCTCTTCAAATCACATTAATCATGGAATGGAAACACACAGCAACAGAACGTACCAGCGTGACTTCAAACACTTTGTTACAGGAAGTGTTCAAAATGTCCTCCGTTAGCGAGGATACATGCATCCACCATCCGTCGCATGGAATCCCTGATGCGCTGATGCAGCCCTGGAGAATGGCGTATTGTATCACAGCCGTCCACAATACGAGCACGAAGAGTCTCTACATTTGGTACCGGGGTTGCGCAGACAAGAGCTTTCAAATGCCCCCATAAATGAAAGTCAAGAGGATTGAGGTCAGGAGAGCGTGGAGGCCATGGAATTGGTCCGCCTCTACCAATCCATCGGACACCGAATCTGTTGTTGAGAAGCGTACGAACATTTCGTCTGAAATGTGCAGGAGCTCCATCGTGCATGAACCACATGTTGTGTCGTACTTGTAAAGGCACATGTTCTATCAACACAGGTAGAGTATCCCGTATGAAATCATGATAACGTGCTCCATTGAGCGTAGGTGGAAGAAACTAAAATGAGCTGTAACATGGAAATTAAGCGTTTCCGGACACATGTCCACATAACATCTTTTCTTTATTTGTGTGTGAGGAATGTTTCCTGAAAGTTTGGCCGTACCTTTTTGTAACACCCTGTATATACCTGTGAACCCGTGTCTATGGCCCTCTGGGTCTCGTGGACGAATAGCGCGAGCTGGGTTTCACACGACCGTCTTTTTCGAAACCCATGCTGATTCCCACAGAGTAGATTTCTAGTCTCCAGAAAAGTCATTATACTCGAACATAATACGTGTTCCAAAATTCTACAACTGATCGACGTTAGAGATGTAGGTCTATAGTTCTGCACATCTGTTCGACGTCCCTTCTTGAAAACGGGGATGACCTGTGCACTTTTACAATCCTTTGGAACGCTACGCTCAACTAGAGACCTACGGTACACCGCTGCAAGAAGGGGGCAAGTTTCTTCGCGTACTCTGTGTATATACAGGGTGTTACAAAAAGGTACGGCCAAACTTTCAGGAAACATTCCTCAGACACAGATAAAGAAAAGATGTTATGTGTACATGTGTCCGGAAACGCTTAATTTCCATGTTAGAGCTCATTTTAGTTTAGTCAGTATGTACTGTACTTCCACGATTCACCGCCAGTTGGCCCAATTGAAGGAAGGTAATGTCGACTTCGGTGCTTGTGTTGACATGCGACTCATTGCTCTACAGTACTAGCATCAAGCACATCAGTACGTAGCATCAACAGGTTAGTGTTCAACAAGAACGTGGTTTTGCAGTCAGTGCAATGTTTACAAATGCGGAGTTGGCAGATGCCCATTTGATGTATGGATTAGCACGGGGCAATATCCGTGGCGGGGTACGTTTGTATCGTGACAGATTTCCAGAACAAAGGTGTCCCGACAGGAAGACGTTCGAAGCAATTGATCAGCGTCTTAGGGAGCACGGAACATTCCAGCCTATGACTCGCGACTGGGGAAGACCTAGAATGACGAGGACACCTGCAATGGACGAGGCAATTCTTCGTGCAGTTGACGATAACCCTAATGTCAGCGTCATCAACACAGATTTTCTGTGAACGTTTGGGCAGGCATTGTTGGTGATGTTGACTGGGCCCCATGTTCTTCCACCTACGCTCAATGGAGCACGTTATCATGATTTCATACGGGATACTCTACCTGTGCTGCTAGAACATGTGCCTTTACAAGTACGACACAACATGTGGTTCATGGACGATGGAGCTCCTGCACATTTCAGTCGAAGTGTTCGTACGCTTCTCAACAACAGATTCGGTGACCGATGGATTGGTAAAGGTGGACCAATTCCATTGCCTCCACGCTCTCCTGACCTCAACCCTCTTGACTTTCATTGATGGGGGCATTTGAAAGCCGGTAGCAAATGTAGAGACTCTTCGTGCTCGTATTGTGGACGGCTGTGATACAATACGCCATTCTCCAGGGCTGCATCAGCGCATCAGGGATTCCATGCGACGGAGGGTGGTGCATGTATCCTCGCTAACGGAGGACATTTTGAACATTTCCTGTAACAAAGTGTTTGAAGTCACGCTGGTACGTTCTGTTGCTGTGTGTTTCCATTCCATGATTAATGTGATTTGAAAAGAAGTAATAAAATGAGCTCTAACATGGAAAGTAAGCGTTTCCGGACACATGTCCACGTAACATGTTTTCTTTCTTTGTGTGTGAGGAAGGTTTCCTGAAAGTTTGGCCGTACCTTTTTGTAACACCCTGTATATAGACAGCTGCTAGGTGAATTGCTTTTAATTTACAATAAATTTTGGTCTTTCAGACCGTCTTCAGGCACCAAACGTTCAGTTACATGTGATCATATTATGATATCCAAACATTTATAACAAGTCAGGCCGTGTCAGAAGTTCCATAAACTATAATTTCAATCAAAATCTCACCGTAGCTGTCTTTAATTAGCGACATGAACTGCTCATATCCGTCAGACACTACTTTTGTAATTCCCCCTGTAACATATGTTATAAACATGTTTAAATCATCATGGGAGCCCATTTACATTGTTGTGATATTTTTGTATCTAAAAGATATTCTGTAACCTACGCTGCAAACTAGTTCTGAAATAAAAACAATTAACCTAAGAGCTGTCTGTGTATGTATACGTACCAAAGAGTTTAATGCCGCACTTATTAGCTCTGGATCGTCACTTAATAAAAATAAATCTTGCGAGTCGAAACATTATTAACACATGTTTGATGTTCATCATTTTGTCCAGGTTTCTCAGAAGTCCAGAATCGCTGATACAAGAGAAACGGTTGTGCGCCATTTTTCCAGTCAGACCATATAAATGTATAAGCATCTGAGGAGAATAATTATTCTTATAGCGGAACTATGACAGGGAGAGAAAGCGCATTCGGGAAAAGTTGGATTAAAACTTCCTACCTTGATATAACAGCTTTAAGCTGTCGTGGCTCTCCTTAAATCACTTCAGGTAAACGTTGGGGGCTGTACCTTTTCGAAACGGCCCGGCTGATTTTCTGCCCACATTCTTACTCACCCCCCCCCCCCCCCTTTCTCTCTCTCTCTCTCTCTCTCTCTCTCTCTCTCTCCATCTACATCTACATCTACATCCATACTCCGCAAGCCACCTGACGGTGTGTGTGGCGGAGGGTACCTTAAGTACCTCAATCGGTTCTCCCTTCTATTCCAGTCTCGTATTGTTCATGGAAAGAAGGATTGTCGGTATGCTTCTGTGTGGGCTCTAATCTCTCTGATTTTATCCTCATGGTCTCTTCGCAAGATATACGTAGGAGGGAGCAATATAATGCTTGACGCTTCGGTGAAGGTATGTTCTCGAAACTTCAATAAAAGCCCGTACCGAGCTACTGAGCGTCTCTCCTGCAGTCTTCCACTGGAGTTTATGTATCATCTCCGTAACGCTTTCGCGATTACTAAATGATCCTGTAACGAAGCGCGCTGCTCTCCGTTGGATCTTCTCTCTCTCTTCTATCAACCCTATCTGGTACGGATCCCACACTGCTGAGCAGTATTCAAGCAGTGGGCGAACAAGCGTACTGTAACCTACGCCCTTTGTTTTCGGATTGCATTTCCTTAGGATTCTTCCAATGAATCTCAGTCTGGCATCTGCACTGCCAACGATCAATTTTATATGATCATTCCATTTTAAATCACTCCTAATGCGTACTCCCAGATAATTTATTGAATTAACTGCTTCCAGTTGCTGACCTGATATATTGTAGCTAAATGATAAGGGATCTATCTTTCTATGTATTCGCAGCACATTACACTTGTCTACATTGAGATTCAATTGCCATTCCCTGCACCATGCGTCAATTCCCTGCAGATCCTCCTGCATTTCAGTACAATTTTCCAATGTTACAACCTCTCGATATACCACAGCATCATCCGCAAAAAGCCTCAGTGAACTTCCGATGTCATCCACAAGGTCATTTATGTATATTGTGAATAGCAACGGTCCTACGACACTCCCCTGTGGCACACCTGAAATCACTCTTACTTCGGATGGCTTCTCTCCATTGAGAATGACATGCTGCGTTCTGTTATCTAGGAACTCTTCAATCCAATCACACAATTGGTCTGATAGTTCATATGCTCTTACTTTGTTCATTAAACGACTGTGAGGAACTGTATCGAAAGCCTTGCGGAAGTCAAGAAAAACGGCATCTACCTGTGAACCCGTGTCTATGGCCCTCTGAGTCTCGTGGACGAATAGCGCGAGCTGGGTTTCACACGACCGTCTTTTTCGAAACCCATGCTGATTCCCACAGAGTAGATTTCTAGTCTCCAGAAAAGTCATTATACTCGAACATAATACGTGTTCCAAAATTCTACAACTGATCGACGTTAGAGATGTAGGTCTATAGTTCTGCACATCTGTTCGAAGTCCCTTCTTGAAAACGGGGATGACCTGTGCCCTTTTACAATCCTTTGGAACGCTACGCTCAACTAGAGACCTACGGTACACCGCTGCAAGAAGGGGGCAAGTTCCTTCGCGTACTCTGTGTAAAATCTAACTGGTGTCCCATCAGGTCCAGCGGCCTTTCCTCTTTTGAGCGATTTTAATTGTTCTCTATCCCTCTGTCGTCTATTTCGATATCTACCATTTTGTCACCTGTGCGACAACCTAGAGATGGGACTACAGTGCAGTCTTCCTCTGTGAAACAGCTTTGGAAAAAGACATTTAGTATTTCGGCCTTTAGTCTGTCATCATCTGTTTCAGTACCATTTTGGTCTCTCTCTCTCTCTCTCTCTCTCTCTCTCTGACAGAATCCATGAAGCCAACGAGGCGCAGCAGTTTCTTCTTTTGTGACGAACCGTTCTATATTCCGCCAGCTTTCGGCAGTGACGTGTGAAAAAGCTGCGTGCGTTAGTTCCAGTACGTCGGACAGCTTAAACAGTCTCGTTAATTCTGGAGCCAAACCCCGCAGCTTGTCTCCAGATAAGTTCTGTTGGTTTCATATTATAATGGTACAGTAGCAAATGTAATAATGTATTTGTATGATGTGCTCGATGCTGTGAAAATGATAGTTTTTCATGTTTCTATGATACTTATCTACCTCTTTGATATAAAACGAAGAACATAGTCCAAATAAAGAGGATTTGGATTTTAATACTTGCCTTAAAAAATTAAATTGTTATGTTCTCTTAATTTAAACAACTTTTATGAACAATCTTTCATAAATCATCGATATTTAAGAATTTGTATTTGAAATAGAGACAGAAATTTCGCGTCCAATATGTAATTAGAAACAAGAAGACGTGCATTATTCATAAAAAAAATGATGATGAGTAATTTAATACCGATTATGAGGACATTGTGCTTAAAGAGCAACAATATATGCAAATTTCTTTTATGTGATCATAGTACGATGGCGTACTACATTTTGCACAAGTTGTTTTCACTTTTCTGCCTTTATCTCTAGAGCACCAAGGACATCTTGCTTATTTCTGCAGTTTTGTGGGTCTCTGTTACTGGATCTCGAAAGGCCTTTTTTCCTCTTGCTTCTCAGAGGTGATATATTTTCTAACAACACCCGTGACAAATTATTCCGTAGACGCCACTGTGTGTGTGGTAAAGCAAGTTTAGATCAAAGACTGATCAGAAAATCTTTTCTTCTGTTGCTGTGATTTTACTAAGAAAATAATAAAGAGTAGAAGGTAGCCAGCATTGCGTACCACTTGAAACACAGTATGCACGTACCATTTTGTGAAATACATCCATTCCTCCTTGGATACTATTATAAAACTCTACGATCTCTGGTTTCTTTGTTGCCTGATAAACATCAGGAGCAATTTGCAAAGTAGACAAAAGTGCTACAGATTTTCCCTTTATAATCCAATTAACATCTCAGAATTATGTCCTGATTGTACGAGGGTAAGTCAATTATTATCCGCAATTTAGTTATGTTTTTGTTTAATTTGGTAGTACTGTCGTTTTACGTTGATGACGCGTGCTTTGTTTATTTGCTGTTATATCTTTGCAAATTCTGCTAGCTTAGGCCGGCCGCGGTGGACAAGCGGTTGTAGGGGCGAAGACCCGAACCGCATGCCTACAGCGGTCGCAGGTTCGAATCCTGCCTCGGGCATGGCTGTGTGTAATGTCCTTAGGTTAGTTAGGTTTAAATAGTTCTACGTTCTAGGGAACTGCTGACCTCAGATGTTAAGTCCCATAGTGCTCAGAGCCATTTGAACCATTTTTTTGCTAGGTTAGTTTCGTTATCGCTGCCGTGCTACTAATCAAGGCTGCTCCGCTGTATATTTACACTAAAGAAGAGCAACGACCAGTGGTCCGTTTTTTTGTGGTCGAAAGGCGTACCAGGGGTCGAAATTCATCGAAGACTTTCGGTACCGTACGGGAAGTGTGTTTTGCCACAACGAAGTGTCTACGAATGGACTGAAAAATTCCGAAATGGTCGCACAAGTGTCCCGGACGACCGTTTACCTCCACAAATGAAGAAACCATTGAGCGGTCACGTGAAATGATTCTCTTAGAAAGACGATTAACTATTGACGAAGTGGCACATCGTCTCCAAATTAGTCGCGCTTCTGCCTGCGAAATCATTCACAACAGACTTGGGTTTCATAAAGTTTGTGCAAGATAGGTCCCAAAACAACTCACACAGTTGCATAAAGAAACGCGCTTGGATATCTGCAAAACCATCATGGTCGCTATGGTAACGTAGGGGACAACTCCTTAGACAGAATCATTACTGGTGACGAAACATGGATCCATCATTACGAGTCGGAGAGTAAACGGCAGAGTATGGAATGCAAACATCCAAATTCGCCGTGCAAGAAAAAGTTGAAGACCCAACCGCCCGCAAGAAAACTGATGCTTACGGTTTTTAGGGACGCACAAGGTTCAGTACTGGAACATTATGGGGATAGGGGCACAACAATATACAGTGTACATTACAGTGTGATGTTTACTGCCAGGCTAAAGCCTGCAAATCGAAGCAAACACCGAGGATTGCTGTCAAAAGGTGTTGTGTTGTTGCACTACAATGCTCGTCCGCATACTGTTGCCCACACCGTTGAAACGCTCCAGAAACTCAAATTTGAAGCACTGGGTCATCCTCCATATAGTCCCGATCTTGTCCCTTGTGACTTGTTTGGTCCACCCAAACAGGCATTAAGGGGCCGTCGATTTGCCTCGGACGAAGCAGTGAAAGAAGCGGTGCATTCCTGGCTCGCAGCTCAACCGAGAACCTTCTTTTATGAGGGTATGAGGAAGCTTGTACAACGATGGACCAAGTGCGTTGAAACACAAGGAGACTATGTCGAAAAATGATGTTCTTGTAAGTTTCCTATTTGATTACAATAAAATTTTATAAGTACTTTGCGGATAATAATTGACTTACCCTCGTATTTCTAAATTATTTTTCTCCCTTGGATCTAAGTCATATTCAATGCTATCGTCATTGTCTTTCTCCAGAACACTTCTCACGAAGTTCTCAAACCTTGAATCATACACATTTACAGATTACGTAGTCGAAAAGCCTATGAAAGCTAGTAAAATATTTCAACTGAGTAAGCGGCAACAGGGTGACACACAATCCCAAGGATTATTCGGTCTCATGTAGCAGCTGAAGGCAGCTGATAAACAGCTTGCCTGATCAGTCAACAACGACAAAGGAATAGATAGGTGTGTCAGAAAAGTGAAACCATTGTAGCTAATTTAAAAAAGAAACAAACTATCGCTGGAGTGACTTATCACCCCTGTTACCTTTGGAGGGTTAAGAAAAACGTTGATGGCTGTTAATACATTTGAATATCTTAATGTTTCATTTAACCTAACATAGTAATAAGATATCTAATACATAAGTAGGACCTACTTCCTAGAGCGTAACACCACCGGCTTCTGACCAATCATCGGGTTTGTGTTTGTCTACATCAGGTTTATTCTTATGATGAACGGATTATAGCAACAGCATGCATTAATCGTCCAACGCTGCCAGTCGCATTGCAGTCACATGGAGGCGTCAGCAGAAGAACAAAGGGGTGTTGTTCGCTTTCTGACAGCGGAAGGATTAGGAGGAACGGACATTCATCGACGAAGGTCATAAGTGTACGGCGAACACTGTATGTCCCTTGCAAGGGTCAAAGCGTGGCACAAGCGCTTCAGGGAAGGACGGATGTCGTTAGCCGATGATGCACGGTCTGGAGCATCACACTGCATTACCGATGGCATCGTCCAGCTGGTGGATGAACTCATTACCCAGGACCGCCTTGTGCAGAGAAAGCCGTAGCCGCCGTGGTCGGATTGAGCGTCGGAAGTGTTCACACTTTCATGAAGGAACGACTGCACGTGCGCAAAGTGTGTGCCAAATGGGTGCCCCAATGTCTTCAACCACACCAGGAGGCCTGTCGAATGGCCCACTGTCTTGCTCATCGCAGCTCTATGCTCGGGAAGGGAATGTGTTCCTGGCACGAGTGGTGGCTGTAGATAAGTTATGATGCCATCACATCGAACCAGAATCAAAATGACACAGTTTCCAGTGGAAGCATCCAGGGTCACCACGACCAAAAAAAGCCCAGACCATCCACACGAGTGCAGGAAAGGTTATGCTGACGTTCTTCTTTGACTGGGATGACCTCCTCCTGATTCACTTCTGCAGCACGGGACAGCAGTGAAAGCCCAGTGTTACTCGCAAACCTTGACCACTCTTCACCAAGCTGCAGAAATTCAAATGGAAGGTTCTCGGCCATCCTCCATACAGTCCGGGCGTCTCTCCCTCTGATGATTACCCCATTTTTGGCCCCGTTAAAAAGGCTCTGAGGGGAAAATGATTCACCTTGGACGACGACGTCCAGCTGTACGTGCGGAACTGGTTAGCATCACAGCCTTGTGTCACAGTGGGACACGTGTCTTAACAGGCGGGGTCAATACTTCTAACATACATTTACTGGTTTCTGTAATTACGCCTCCGGCTCGTGTTTTTCTTATTTTATTTTTTTTTTATCGCCCCTTATATACAGGGTGGTCCATTGATCGTGACCAGGCCAAATATCTCACGAAATAAGCGTCACTCGAAAAAACTACAAAGAACGAAACTTGTCTAGCTTGAAGAGGGAAACCAGATGGCGCTATGGTTGGCCCGCTAGATGGCGCTGTCATAGGTCAAACGGATATCAACTGCGTTTTTTTAAATAGGAACCCCCATTTTTATTACATGTTCGTGTAGTACGTAAAGAAATACGAATGTTTTAGTTGGACCACTTTTTTCGCTTTGTGATATATGGCGCTGTAATAGTCATAA
Source organism: Schistocerca piceifrons (assembly GCF_021461385.2). NCBI lineage: Eukaryota > Metazoa > Arthropoda > Insecta > Orthoptera > Acrididae > Schistocerca > Schistocerca piceifrons. The sequence continues at coordinate 537,416,370 of NC_060138.1, forward strand.
ACGTATAAGTACGTGGTATCACTTTTGTCCGTGGTATTGCAGTTCGCCCCCCCCCCTCCCCCCCATGAACCATGGACCTTGCCGTTGGTGGGGAGGCTTTCGTGCCTCAGCGATACAGATAGCCGTACCGTAGGTGCAACCACAACGGTTGGGTATCTGTTGAGAGGACAGACAAACGCGTGGTTCTTGAAGAGGGGCAGCAGCCTTTCAGTAGTTGCAGGGGCAACAGTCTGGATGATTGACTGATCTGGCCTTGTAACAATAACCAAAACGGCCTTGCTGTGCTGGTACTGCGAACGGTTGAAAGCAAGGTGAAACTACAGACGTAATTTTTCCCGCGGGGCATGCAGCTTTACTGTATGATTAAATGATGATGGCGTCCTTTTGGGTAAAATATTCCCGAGGTAAAATAGTCCCCCATTCGGATCTCCGGGCGGGGACTACTCAAGAGGACGCCGTTATCAGGAGAAAGAAAACTGGCGTTCTACGGATTGGAGCGTGGAATGTCAGATCCCTTAATCGGGCAGGTAGGCTAGAAAATTTAAAAAGGGAAATGGATAGGTTAAAGTTAGATGCAGTGGGAATTAGTGAAGATCGGTGGCAGGAGGAACAAGACTTTTGGTCAGGTGAATACAGGGTTATAAATACAAAGTCAAATAGGGGTAATTCAGGAGTAGGTTTAATAATGAATAAAAAAATAGGAATGCGGGTAAGCTACTACAAACAGCATAGTGAACGCATTATTGTGGCCAAGATAGACACGAAGCCCACGCCTACTACACTAGTACAAGTTTATATGCCAACTAGCTCTGCAGATGACGGAGAAATTGAAGAAATGTATGATGAAATAAAAGAAATTATTCAGATAGTGAAGGGAGACGAAAATTTAATAGTCATGGGTGACTGGAATTCGTTAGTAGGAAAAGGGAGAGAAGGAAACGTAGTAGGTGAATATGGATTGGGGGGAAGAAATGAAAGAGGAAGCCGCCTGGTAGAATTTTGCACAGAGCGTAACTTAATCATAGCTAACACTTGGTTCAAGAATCATAAAAGAAGGTTGTATATATGGAAGAATCCTGGAGATACTAGAAGGTATCAGATAGATTATATAATGGTAAGACAGAGATTCAGGAACCAGGTTTTAAATTGTAAGACATTTCCAGGGGCAGATGTGGACTCTGACCACAATCTATTGGTTATGAACTGTAGATTAAAACTGAAGAAACTGCATAAAGGTTGGAATTTAAGGAGATGGGACCTGGACAAACTGACTAAACCAGAGGTTGTACAGAGTTTCAGGGAGAGCATAAGAGATCAATTGACAGGAATGGGGGAAAAGAAATACATTAGAAGAAGAATCGGTAGCTCTGAGGGATGAAGTAGTGAAGGCAGCAGAGGATCAAGAAGGTAAAAAGACGAGGGCTAGTAGATCTCCTTCGGTAACAGAAGAAATATTGAATTTAATTGATAAAAGGAGAAAATATAAAAATGCAGTAAATGAAGCAGGCAAAAAGGATTACAAACGTCTAAAAAACGAGATCGACAGGAAGTGCAAAATTGGTAAGGAGGGATGGCTAGAGGACAAATGTAAGGATGTAGAGGCTTATCTCACTAGGGGTAAGATAGACACTGCCTACAGGAAAATTAAAGAGACCTTTGGAGAAAAGAGAACCACTTGCATGAATATCAAGAGCTCAGATGAAACACAGTTCTAAGCAAAGAAGGGAAAGCAGAAAGGTGGAGGGAGTATATAGAGAGCCTATACAAGCGCGATGTACTTGAGGACAATACTATGGAAATGGAAGAGGATGTAGATGAAGATGAAATGAGAGATACGATACTGCGTGACGAGTTTGACAGAGCACTGAAAGACCTGAGTCGAAACAAGGCCCCGGGAGTAGACAACATTCCCATTAGAACTACTGACGGCCTTGGGAGAGCCAGTCCTGACTAAACTCTACCATCTGGTGAGCAAGATGTATGAGACAGGCGAAATAGCCTCAGACTTCAAGAAGAATATAATAATTCCAATCCCAAAGAAAGCAGGTGTTGACAGATGTGAAAATTACGGAAATATCAGTTTAATAAGTCACGGCTGCAAAATACTAACGCGAATTCTTTACAGGCGAATGGAAAGAATAGTAGAAGCCGACCTTGGGGAAGATCAGTTTGGATTCCGTAGAAATATTGGAACACGTGAGGCAATACTGACCCTACGGCTTATCTTAGAAGCTAGATTAAGGAAAGGCAAACCTACGATTCTAGCATTTGTAGACTTAGAGTAAACTTTTGACAATATTGACTGGAATACTCTTTCAAATTCTGAAGGTGGCAGGGGTAAAATATAGGGAGCGAAAGGCTATTTACAATTTGTATAGAAACCAAATGGCAGTTATAAGAGTTGCGGGGCATGAAAGGGAAGCAGTGGTTGGGAAAGGAGTGAGAAGGGTTGTAGCCTGTCCCCGATGTTATTCAATCTGTATATTGAGCAAGCAGTAAAGGCAACAAAAGAAAAATTCGGAGTAGGTATTAAAATACATGTTGTTGTTGTGGTCTTCGGTCCTGAGACTGGTTTGATGCAGCTCTCCATGCTACTGTATCCTGTGCAGGCTTCTTCATCTCCCAGTACCTACTGCAACCTACATCCTTCTGAATCTGCTTAGTGTATTCATCTCTTGGTCTCCCTCTACGATTTTTACCCTCCACGCTGCCCTCCAATGCTAAATTTGTGATCCCTTGATGCCTCAAAACATGTCCGACCAACCGATCCCTTCTTCTAGTCAAGTTGTGCCACAAACTTCTCTTCTCCCCAATCCTATTCAATACCTCCGCATTAATTACGTGATCTACCCACCTTATCTTCAGCATTCTTCTGTAGCACCACATTTCGAAAGCTTCTATTCTCTTCTTGTCCAAACTACTTATCGTCCATGTTTCACTTCCATACATGGCTACACTCCATACAAATACTTTCAGAAACGACTTCCTGACACTTAAATCTATACTCGACGTTAACAAATTTCTCTTCTTCAGAAACGATTTCCTTGCCATTGCAAGTCTACATTTTATATCCTCTCTACTTCGACCATCATCAGTTATTTTACTCCCTAAATAGCAAAACTCCTTTACTACTTTAAGTGTCTCATTTCCTAATCTAATTCCCTCAGCATCTCCCGATTTAATTTGACTACATTCCATTATCCTCGATTTGCTTTTGTTGATGTTCAACTTATATCCTCCTTTCAAGACACTATCCATTCCATTCAACTGCCCTTCCAAGTCCTTTGCTGTCTCTGACAGAATTACAATGTCATCGGCGAACCTCAAAGTTTTTACTTCTTCTCCATGAATTTCAATACCTACTCCGAATTTTTCTTTTGTTTCCTTTACTGCTTGCTCAACATACAGATTGAATAACATCGGGGAGAGGCTACAACCCTGTCTCACTCCTTTCCCAACCACTGCTTCCCTTTCATGCCCCTCGACTCTTATAACTGCCATCTGGTTTCTGTACAAATTGTAAATAGCCTTTCGCTCCCTGTATTTTACCCCTGCCACCTTCAGAATTTGGAAGAGAGTATTCCAGTTAACGTTGTCAAAAGCTTTCTCTAAGTCTACAAATGCTAGAAACGTAGGTTTGCCTTTTCTTAATCTTTCTTCTAAGATAAGTCGTAAGGTTAGTATTGCCTCACGTGTTCCCACCTTTCTACGGAATCCAAATTGATCTTCCCCGACGTCCGCTTCTACCAGTTTTTCCATTCGTCTGTAAAGAATTCGCGTTAGTATTTTGCAGCTGTGACTTATTAAACTGATAGTTCGGTCATTTTCACATCTGTCAACACCTCCTTTCTTTGGGATTGGAATTATTATATTCTTCTTGAAGTCTGAGGGTATTTCGCCTGTCTCATACATCTTGCTCACCAGATGGTAGAGTTTTGTCATGACTGGCTCTCCCAAGGCCATCAGTAGATCTAATGGAATGTTGTCTACTCCCGGGGCCTTGTTTCGACTCAGGTCAAACTCTGTCAAACTTTTCACGCAGTATCTTATCTCCCATTTCGTCTTCATCTACATCCTCTTCCATTTCCATAATATTGTCCTCAAGCACATCGCCCTTGTATAAACCCTCTATATACTCCTTCCACCTTTCTGCCTTCCCTTCTTTGCTTAGAACTGGGTTGCCATCTGAGTCCTTGATATTCATACAAGTGGTTCTCTTCTCTCCAAAGGTCTCTTTAATTTTCCTGTAGGCAGTATCTATCTTACCCCTAGTGAGACAAGCCTCTACATCCTTACATTTGTCCTCTAGCCACCCCTGCTTAGCCATCTTGCACTTCCTGTCGATCTCATTTTTGAGACGTTTGTATTCCTTTTTGCCTGCTTCATTTACTGCATTTTTATATTTTCTCCTTTCATCAATTAAATTCAATATTTCTTCTGTTACCCAAGGATTTCTATTAGCCCTCGTCTTTTTACCTACTTGATCGTCTGCTGCCTTCACTACTTCATCCCTCAGAGCTACCCATTCTTCTTCTTCTGTATTTCTTTCCCCCATTCCTGTCAATTGTTCCCTTATGCTCTCCCTCAAACTCTCTACAACCTCTGGTTCTTTCAGTTTATCCAGGTCCCATCTCCTTAAATTCCCACCTTTTTGCAGTTTCTTCAGTTTCAATCTGCAGTTCATAACCAATAGATTGTGCTCAGAATCCATATCTGCCCCTGGAAATGTCTTACAATTTAAAACCCGGTTCCTAAATCTCTGTCTTACCATTATATAATCTATCTGATACCTCTTAGTATCTCCAGGATTCTTCCAGGTATACAACCTTCTTTTATGATTCTTGAACCAAGTGTTAGCTATGATTAAGTCATGCTCTGTGCAAAATTCTACAAGGCGGCTTCCTCTTTCATTTCTTCCCCCCAATCCATATTCACCTACTACGTTTCCTTCTTTCCCTTTTCCTACTGACGAATTCCAGTCACCCATGACTATTAAATTTTCGTCTCCCTTCACTACCTGAATAATTTCTTTTATCTCGTCATACATTTCATCAATTTCTTCATCATCTGCAGAGCTAGTTGGCATATAAACTTGTACTACTGTAGTAGGCATGGGCTTTGTGTCTATCTTGGCCACAATAATGCGTTCACTATGCTGTTTGTAGTAGCTAACGCGCACTCCTATTTTCTTATTCATTATTAAACCTACTCCTGCATTACCCCTATTTGATTTTGTATTTATAACCCTATAATCACCTGACCAAAAAGTCTTGTTCCTCCTGCCACCGAACTTCACTAATTCCCACTATATCTAACTTTAACCTATCCATTTCCCTTTTTAAATTTTCTAACCTACCTGCCCGATTAAGGGATCTGACATTCCACTCTCCGATCCGTAGAACGGAGAAGAAATAAAAACTTTGAGGTTCGCCGATGTCATTGTAATTCTGTCAGAGACAGCAAAGGACTTGGTCGAGCAGTTGAATGGAATGGATAGTGTATTGAAGGGAGGGTATAAGATGAAAATCAACAAAAGCAAAACGAGGATAATGGAATGTAGTCGAATTAAGTCGGGTGATGTTGAGGGTATTAGATTAGGAAATGAGACACTTAAAGTGTAAAGGAGTTTTGCTATTTGGGGAGCAAAATAACTGATGATGGTCGAAGTAGAGAGGATATAAAATGTAGACTGCCAATGGGAAGGAAAGCGTTTCTGAAGAAGAGAAATTTGTTAACATCCAGTATTGATTTAAGTGTCAGGAAGTCATTTCTGAAAGTATTCGTATGGAGTGTAGCCATGTATGGAAGTGAAACATGGACGATAAATAGTTTGGACAAGAAGAGAATAGAAGCTTTCGAAATGTGGTGCTACAGAAGAATGCTGAAGATAAGGTGGGTAGATCATGTAACTAATGAGGAGGTATTGAATAGGATTGGGGAGAAGAGAAGTTTGTGGCACAACTTGACTAGAAGAAGGGTTCGGTTGGTAGGACATGTTCTGAGGCATCAAGGGATCACAAATTTAGCATTGGAGGGCAGCGTGGAGGGTAAAAATCGTAGAGGGAGACCAAGAGATGAATACACTAAGCAGATTCAGAAGGATGTAGGTTGCAGTAAGTACTGGGAGATGAAAAAGCTTGCACAGGATAGAGTAGCATGGGGAGCTGCATCAAACCAGTCTCAGGACTGAAGACCACAACAACAACATTGCAGTTCGCTGTTGCTCGCCATTGCGTTATCCAGTGATATGGCACAATGATAAAACACATGACTCGCATTCGGGAGGACGTTGTTGTTGTTGTGGTCTTCAGTTCTGAGACTGGTTTGATGCAGCTCTCCATGCTAATCTAATTCGGGAGGACAGCGTCTCAAATTATGGTCTTGACATCGGGATGGAGTTGATCTGTGGTTTTCTTAAATAACTACGGTAATGCATGCCCGATTTTCTACTTCTCCCTTCCCTAAACCAAGCACGTTTCCTGTCTCTCATTTCCCTATTGCTTTATATGCAGAGTTTCGTGATGTCCAATTTCTTTGCATTCTGCACACGGTTGTGACGTGATCTGTAATTCGCTTCATTAGCCTAAATATTCCGTTGAAGTTAAAACTGTGCAACTTTGGAATACATAAGTCACGTGCTTCTGAGGAACTTCTTTTGTCTACGAAAATCATGCTTTGGAATACATAAGTCCCATACTTCTGAGGAACAGAGAGAAAGAATTAATTTTTTTGTCTATGAAAATCAGGCAGTCACATTTCAAGTTCAAGATAACGTTTTTGTTCTTTTCCTTTGTAATCGATATGTGGCGCTTTATCTTCAAGAAATGCACCTAGTCTAAAAGTTCTTTCGGTTTAAGCAGCAAAAACTCCCCAGTGTTGTGTGGAATACTTGCGTATTTAAACATGCAGTAGTAGTTTATAGGTTACATATATCAATTTACAGAATGTCAAGAGATTAAGAATACGCAACTGAAATTTTCCGTCGTTGCTTGACAGAACATGATAATCATATATTTGCAAACTATTAGAAAGTGTCAAGAGACTAACTTACTGATAAGGCGCCAAAAAACCAGCCGTTAAGTGACATTCTCACAGCATACATTATTTCCGCACATATTGTTTCGAATGCGTAAACATTCATGTTAGCCTTCTCTTGCGCAGTGAAAAGTGATGGAAGTTAAAGAAGTTTTTAAACACATACGACCGACTCCCCGATTGAGTGATGTAGATCAGTGGTATCCAACCTAACCGACCCACGGCGTCAGTTCATTCGGCCCGCCGAATGTGCTTGAATTTGCTTCATAAACGTATTTAACACGAGACGTAACTGCCTCACTGCTGGTGTTACTAGGTCTGCATGCAGCCGTTAAGCCTGACATTGGAGCTTCTACAGCAGGTTAACCACCCAGACTGGAATTTTTCAAGCAACACATGGCCACCGTCACGAGAACCTTCGTTTATATTTCAGCAAGTCTAGAGTTCCATCTCTAAATTTCACCCGTGGCCAACATCCTAAATATGGACTGCGAAATTTTTGTATACAAGGATCTAGGGCGTGTTTTCGGGTCATGTTGCGCACAGCCTCAGTAAAATCCCCTTTTATCCCGTATGTAATTCATTCAGCCACATGTACTCAATCACCGTCAATTCCAGGCATTTCTTGACGGAATAGATTGTGAATTCTGTGACTTACGTTATCACACAGCAATGACGTGGCTCAGCTGCAGTAAAGTCCTGTTTCAGTTTTACAACCTCCGAAACGAAATAGATGATGTATCACTGAAAAATAAAGATAATCCACAGCTGTCAGGTCCTGCCTGGCTCTCAAAGTCATCGGATGCCGCCTGAATGAACTGAACTTGAAACTTCATGGAAAGGATAACCTGGCGTTCTGTACAGAATCTTCAAAATGTTTCGGAGAAAGCTGCCATTGTGTCAAACACAACTGGAAGGTTAAAATTTTTCTCGTTTTCTTTTCAGAGAGTTCTGTGCTTCAATCCCCGAAGGCGTCAACCATTATTTTCCGAAAAATATTATTCATGAGTTGAAGCTTTTTTTTTAGTGATTTTTCACGTCTTGACAACATTCAGATTGACGATTCTTCTATTCAAGAATCGATTTGATTGTAACCATGATGGTGCAGCAGTTGAACAATGTTCGGAGCTCACTGATTTTCAAGCAAATGCCTTGTTGAAAGATAACGCTACTTAGTGATGTTGAATTTCCGAAACTGAAGAAATGGCCGGTTGCTTTGAACAACTTAGTCTTTGCATCCATATTCAGAAATGAAGTATGTAACGTCGGCATATCGAACAAATTGACTAACGTAAATTGAAACCAGTTACCTCGACTGAATGCAGCAATACCAAACCATACTATATCTAGAAAGCCAAACGCCAGTTTCACAGATATAATCAACTTTTTTGCAGCATAATTTGAGAGATTCAGGTATGAGCGCACTAGATCCGGTTTACCTACCTTTTGCTAACATTGCCTTCTCTTTTAACATTTGTAGTAAATAAATAAATTTCTTAGTTGTCCTTTTTTTATGCATTGCATGTCATTCATCCATGATCATCATGGAATGCTGAATTTAGTTTTTCGTCTTTTTTCCCAAGAGCTTTAATTCTAGCTTTTAGGTACCTTACAGAATGATGATGCGGCCAGCTGTGAAAAAAGTTTGGTGACCTCTGATGTAGATGAACATATCAGAAACCCCAGTAAACGCTAGCTTTTCGGTACTGTACAGAAGGATGATGCGGCCAGCTGTGAAAAAGTTTGGTGATCTCTGATATAGAGGAACATATCAGAAACCCCAGTAAACGATAGATTCCACCAGTGATCAAGCCATAGTTGTTATGTGGAGTGGGGACCATTTGTTTTACGACATAGCTGCGACAAACTACTCCAGCATAGTCGGTTCCGCTAAAACGTTCTGCAAAACGTTGATGGGAGTTTATTTTATTTAAATTTATCTTACATCCTGTCATGGTTTTGTGCATAGAGTTCTTTTTACATCATAGTTAATTAAGTAATGACTAATAGCAATCATACTAGAGTTACTACTAATGATGTTGATGCTGCTGCTGATAATAATAATAATATACTAGATACGAAAATGATATGACAGAGAAAATTCTGAGAGCGAGAATTTAAGATAGATTGGACAATGAAGTTCTTCTGGGAAAAAGGTAGTTTAGTTGCGATGGGTAAGATGTGCGTACAGAACAAAGGTAGGCTCTGTTATTTTGCCAGATATGTCATTAGCTAGTTTTTGAAGGTGGAAATGTTATTTTGTTTTTTGATACAGTGAGGGAGGTCACTCCAGAGTCGGGTTTCTGCTATGAAATAGGACTTAACTGAAGCCAGCTGAGGGACGGACGGAGAAGAACAATTTTGATTGGGAGTGTATCTTTCGTGTCGTTAGAACAAGAGCGCTAAGGTCTAGGAGAGATGTGAGAAACTGCGTACTTTGATAATACGGTAAAAGAGGCACAGTGCACGGAAATCTTTGCGCTTGCCTTTCGTAGCAAGGATAGCTGCGTTGAGAAATGTGATCAAAAAGTTTTACTGAAAGCTCTTTGCTTTCCATACTCTGAGAGATGGTATTGCAGACCAAAAGAATTAAAAAAAATAAGTTCAGTAAACACGGGCTCTGAAGTGCTAACCATAGAGCGATGAGCACAAAATACACTTCTACTGAACAAGTGCTCGTAGCTCATGCATTTTTGAGCCCAAGTTTGTTAGACAATTTTTTGTATTGGTCGATGCTACCTCTTCTCAAAATATAGAATGCAAAGAGCTTACGGTAGAAAAGTTTAACTGTATCGAAGATAAAGTGCTCATAGCTCTTACGGTACGAGTTTTAGAGTCCGTGTTTACGAGTACTAGACTGTTTTGCTTTGAATTGTCGTTCCTGTCATATCTGTGGATATTGAGTATTTCTTCTGAGACACATAGTATCTGTATACACAAATGATCTGACGGATCGGGTCAGCAGCAATCTGCGACTCTTGTTTGATGACGGGAAAGTGCCGTCGCTGGGTGGGCGTAAGAGGATACAGGTCAACAGAGGCAGAATTGCTATTTGTAGGTATGAGTGACATCTGGCACCGAATGTAAAAAAAAAAAAAAAAAAAGTGAGAATGTAGCAAAATCAGTCCCGCAATGTTCAAATACCTTATTAGTTGTGTACTGCTTGTCAATGTCACACGGAGTAAATACGAGGGATATTCAATAAGTAATACAACTCATTTTTTGTCGGCCAGTTTCTGTTGAAAAATACGGAATTCGTGGTGGTATAATGCCGCTTCAGCCCCTGTAGAAGTTCCGATAGTTGGTGACATTATACGTAGCCTTCAAAATGGCGTCCGTAACGAAGGTACGTTCCAAGCAGAGAGCTGTCATTGAGTTTCTTTTGGCGGCAAACCAGAACCTCTCTCATAGGTGCTTGCAGATGTCTAAGGAGACCCGACAGTGAACAAAAGCACGGTTAGTCGTTGGGTGAGGGGTCTGTCAGAATCGCAAGGTCGCGCAAACCTGTCCGATAGCCCGCGGTGTAGGCTGGCCGCATACAGCTGTGTCCTGCAGTGTTGGAACGTGCGGACACCCTCATTCGAGGTAATCGATTACACACGAACTCTCCTTTTCCATGACAACGGAAGGCCTGACAAGTCTGCGCACTCGAGAGGAGCTCACAAAACTTCATTGGACTGTTCTTCCTCATTCACCCTACAGCCCGCTTCTCGCAATGTGTTTGGCCCTATAAAGGATTCACTTCGCGGAAAACAGTACGTGGGTGATGGGGAGATTATTAGTGCAGCAAAACGTTGGCTCCGACGTCGACCAGTAGAGTGGTATCGTGCGGGCCCTCCCAGTAAGGTGAAGCAAGGCCGTCGCATTGAACGGAGATTATGTTGGAACAGTAGGATTTTGTAGACAAGAGACTGGGGAATAATATGGAGCATTGGTATCCTGAATGAAATTAACGTGCTTCCCGAAAAAAAATATTGCATTACCTGTTGAACGCTAGGCGTATTGTTGCAAAGCGATGTGAAATGGAACGAGAACGTAAGTTTGGAAGAAGGGAATATGAATTATCGGCTTAGGTTTATTGGAAGAATTCGAGGAAAATGTAGCTCATCTATAAAGCAGACTCCGTCTAGAACACCTTCGCAACTCATTCTTGAGTATTGTTCGAGATGTTTGGAATCCATACCAGGTCAGATTAAAGGAAGACATCGAAGCAATTTTACGGTTCCTATAGAAGCGCATAGACGATCGTTTTCCCTCCCCCCATTTGCATGTACACTCCTGGAAATGGAAAAAAGAACACATTGACACCGGTGTGTCAGACCCACCATACTTGCTCCAGACACTGCGAGAGGGCTGTACAAGCAATGATCACACGCACGGCACAGCGGACACACCAGGAACCGCGGTGTTGGCCGTCGAATGGCGCTAGCTGCGCAGTATTTGTGCACCGCCGCCGTCAGTGTCAGCCAGTTTGCCGTGGCATACGGAGCTCCATCGCAGTCTTTAACACTGGTAGCATGCCGCGACAGCGTGGACGTGAACCGTATGTGCAGTTGACGGACTTTGAGCAAGGGCGTATAGTGGGCATGCGGGAGGCCGGGTGGACGTACCGCCGAATTGCTCAACACGTGGGGCGTGAGGTCTCCACAGTACATCGATGTTGTCACTAGTGGTCGGCGGAAGGTGCAAGTGCCCGTCGACCTGGGACCGGACAGCAGCGACGCACGGATGCACGCCAAGACCGTAGGATCCTACGCAGTGCCGTAGGGGACCGCACCGCCACTTCCCAACAAATTAGGGACACTGTTGCTCCTGGGGTATCGGCGAGGACCATTCGCAACCGTCTCCATGAATCTGGGCTACGGTCCCGCACACCGTTAGGCCGTCTTCCGCTCACGCCCCAACATCGTGCAGCCCGCCTCCAGTGGTGTCGCGACAGGCGTGAATGGAGGGACGAATGGAGACGTGTCGTCTTCAGCGATGAGAGTCGCTTCTGCCTTGGTGCCAATGATGGTCGTATGCGTGTTTGGCGCCGTGCAGGTGAGCGCCACAATCAGGACTGCATACGACCGAGGCACACAGGGCCAACACCCGGCATCATGGTGTGGGGAGCGATCTCCTACACTGCCCGTACACCACTGAATAGTGCACGGTACATCCAAACCGTCATCGAACCCATCGTTCTACCATTCCTAGACCAGCAAGGGAACTTGCTGTTCCAATAGGACAATGCACGTCCGCATGTATCCCGTGCCACCCAACAGGCTCTAGAAGGTGTAAGTCAACTACCCTGGCCAGCAAGATCTCCGGATCTGTCCCCCATTGAGCATGTTTGGGACTGGATGAAGGGTCGTCTCACGCGGTCTGCAAGTCCAGCACGAACGCTGGTCCAACTGAGGCGCCAGGTGGAAATGGCATGGCAAGCCGTTCCACAGGACTACATTCAGCATCTCTACGATCGTCTCCATGGGAGAATAGCAGCCTGCATTGCTGCGAAAGGTGGATATACACTGCACTAGTGCCGACATTGTGCATGCTCTGTTGCCTGTGTCTATGTGCCTGTGGTTCTGTCAGTGTGATCATGTGATGTATCTGACCCCAGGAATGTGTCAATAAAGTTTCCCCTTCCTGGGACAATGAATTCACGGTGTTCTTATTTCAATTTCCAGGAGTGTATTTTAATTGAAGCACTTCCTGGTTGGAAAAGGAGTTTCCTAAAAAGTAGCTTGTATTTTTCCTTTTACTTCACTAAACGGCTGAGACTAATTTACTTTTCACACCTAGTTTGTTTTAACAGATGTTTTGAATCTTTACTGGCATTTGCATTTTTCATGTCTTAATTTGTAAACTGACACTGACAACTCACTCCATGGAGAGACTGCTCTAATATGTACATAACATCAAATATTACAGAACACACTTTTATTAAATTAATAATTAGAAAAGCTAAGGTAATAAAAAATATTAGAAAATGCAGGACGCAAACCAGCGCACTAGTTACATCTCGCTCCGTTACTCAGCACATCTATCCAGTACCCCACCGTGAATGCATACCATTTGTAACCCCCTTTTTTTTTGTAATTGTACCTTCGATCTATCATTATCGTACATTAATTATAACAAGTCGTACGAATACCGAAGCGTTTACGAGAGCTCCTCAGTATTTGAAACAGCATAGGACGTACGTTACAAAACTCGTCAAAAATATAGAATTTTAATTAAAACGACTAAATGTAATATGGCATCTCACACTTCTCAGAATCCGATACGACCACGAAAGTCGATAGACATCCCAAACGATCGAAACTGGGTATATACACATGATAATGACGTCACGGAGAGTATCACCGCAGTGAACCTATCGTCCTCGCTCCCCCCCCCCCCCCCCCCCCCCCCCACACACACACACACACACACACACTCACACTATCGCCGCGCTAACAAGCATTAGGTGATGTACGCGAGAAGTCAGCGGCCGCGTTATAGGAAGGCACGTGTCGCCAGCGAGCATCTGTAGCTGGCAATTAATTGCAAAAAGATTTGCAGGTCCCTTGAATGGAGAACTGGTCTCTACAATTGGAAAGATGCACAAGTGACTCACATAAAAACAGGCTGAAGAACTGATATGCAAATCAAGTCCTACGTCAACCATCAGTATTTACAGCAAATACAATATTATGTACTCTGACTTGAAACAGATTTTGTACCAAAATGATCTTCGTGGAAATCATCCATAGATTCACCCATCATGTGAAACCCAATTGATGCTCATAACACATGTTACCCTAAGCCATGTATGGAGATCATAAAATTTCTAGGCGTTTCTAAGGAGAGTCATTCCTGCGATGTTCGAATACACCATTAATGGAGTGCTATTCTATAGTCACGTCGATTAAATGTGTAGACATAATGTTGCGAAACGATATGATAAGGTCATTTGTAGGGAAGAGGAGCGGCCGACTACGGTTTATTGTGAGAGGGGAAGTGTAGGTCATCTTTAAAAGAGAGAACGTCAGCTTAAAGGAGGACATCGAAGCAGTTTAGAAACGTGCTGCTAGATTTGTTACCGATCTGTTCAGTTAGTAAGACACCACAGTTTCCGGAGGGGCATACTTTCAGTCTGGAGGCTGTTTTGATCTTAGTATGCTGCTTTTGCCTGTCAGGATGTCTGTCATAAGTGGTAGTTATCATTGTGCGTCGGATGTACAGAAAATAGGTTGTGAGGTTTTGATGTGACTATCACTCCCTAGTATCACGTTGTTTGCAACGTTAAATGTATACAGAAAGTACTGTCGTAGAATATACGTCGGCAGAGTTCGCGTCGTGTTTTCTCGCGGAGAATACAGCCGTGGTAGCAGTTGACATTTTCGGCGGTAGCGTCCTCTCTTTAGCGATGACAGCATTGGGGTGTTTGGCACCTTGTCGACAGCTCCGCGTACGCTAGGATAATCCCCTTCGGTGCCCTCGTTCTCTGCGGCTACAGTTCTAACCACCTGTCCGCCAATAAAGACCCTTGTGCTTTTTCCTTTAGAGTAGAATGCAGTAGAGCCGATAATACTCGAGCTGAAACTGGTGAAATGTAAGTATCCGATACTTTCAGTAGTGAGACCAGCACTGACACATTGTAATTCTAGAAGGTGAAAATAAAAATTGTCTTGTTCCTGTAATTTCTACCCTCCCTGTACGTATTATTGGGAATTAGCACCTTGAGAGAACATCTGTTTTGTCACTGTACGTTAATGGTTACGGCATTGTAACCTCTATGCAAATAAATGTTTCCTTGTTCCCATCCGCTTGTGTTACTATGGGCAACAAAAATGGCTTTAAATTTTTTGCGACGTCTCCTCCTGTGTGACCGGCGTCTGTTGACCTAAAAATAAGAAAGAAACAATCGCATGGTCGCCCTAATTTGCTTTTGCTATTGTTCCATTAATTTCTTTAACGATATTATACTTTCATTCAATCTTACACCAAAGGCTTACCACGGATCCACTTGGCACAGTACTTAAGGTACTGGACTTGTGTTCGGGAGGCCTTTCGTGGGTTCCCTAAATCGCCTAAGAACTCTGGGATGGTTGTATTAAGGACAGGGTTGATTTCTTTCTCAGGCCTTTTCCTGCTTGAAACTGAGCTCCATTTCTAATGGCCGCATCCTTGTCAAACGTTAAAAACACTTATCTTCATTCCAGTATGCTCTGTCTGGGTGATAAAATCTCTCCCCATCTTAGGACATCCGATCCACTCTGCCATCACTATGACGAACCTCCAGGGATGAAATGCAATATTTACAGCTCAAGTTTTAACAGACATTGTTTTGTATTTTTGACTTGAAAGGAAGAATTTAACATTTTGTTAAAATGTGGTTAGTTGGATAAAACACATTGCATTAAATAAGCGCTCATTTCATTCATGGCGAGGATAATTATATATTCCGCACTCAGATAAAAAGAAGAGACTTGAAAGGAACGTTGTCGGCCTGAACCAACTGTGGACTTCCCTAGTTGTCCCAACGCTTGTCAGAGTGTACGTAACCTCTGATTATCAAATGTCTGTTACGAGTAATCGATGGATACATCGTTATGATTGGTCAGTTGTGGATTACTATGTGGAAATACCGGAGAATCGGCATTGCGCCGATAACACTGCTAGAATCCCCTAATCTATGGAAAAGAAATATGTTGTAAAAAAAAGTTTTTGAAACGTTTAGACGTAAGACATTATTAGTAAAACTGAATAGTTGCAGTTTTTGAAAGTATCTAAGAATGGACCACCATGGTTTCATTACATTGCTACGTCAGATAACTCAGTTTTGGAGCCGCGCTGCTGCTACGGTCGCAGGTTAGAATTCTGCCTCGGGCATGGATGTGTGTGATGTCCTTAGGTTAGTTAGGTTTAAGTAGTTCTAAGTTCTAGGAGACTGATGACCACAGCAGTTAAGTCCCATAGTGCTCAGAGCCATTTGAACCATTTCGACAGTCGCAGATCGCGAAGTTCGCGCTAGGAAGTTCACAGCACAATAATGGACGAGCTGTCCGACCCGACAGCGATACAGAGGGCCAGCCACCCAGCGAGACCCGACAATCGTTCTGTCTGACGACAAGCCTACACACGATCTAAGTCGTCTGATACGAACAAATGGCCCGACCGTCCTACCAAATCGGATCGTCTTTACTGCTGCCCTTTGAAATTGTCGAAGTGCTTCGAGTGATGAACAGGGTTTGGTTAGGAAGGAATGACGACGCGGGTATGAGAGCTGAAACTCTAGCAGTTACAAAGTAAGGATAGGGAAAAAACATGACTTGCCCATTTCAAAGGGGTCGTCTCGGATTTTGCCAGAAATGATTTAAGAAAGTCATGGAAAATCTAAATTTGAACGACCAGAGGGTCGTCTATTTGTGAATAGTGTGTCTTAACCTCGTTCAAGCTCTATTCGAGAGTCGGATTTAACCTCGCAATAGCAGGGGTCTGTCGTTACATTATATTCTAAAATTTTGAAAAAAAAAGTTTCTAATTAATCCTTTTACCAGATTCCATAAGTGTTTTAAAATTTTCTGTTATGAACTTAACCAAAAATTCAGTTCATAGTGGGGGGTGTCACTTTCCCTAATGAGTGTCATATTCAGGTTAAGACCTTACTCACACATCAGTATTTCTTTAATAAGTATGTTGTGAGTAAAAGTCAAGAATAAATAACAAAAATTGCATTTGTTAGTGTTTTTTTTTTTTTTGCTGTGGGCATAAAGTACAGTAGTGCACATTACTGAAAATACATTGATGTTGCTAAGTGTGTGGTGAAAGATATCTTCAGGTTGTGGAACCTACTTACACATCAGTACCCCATTAAAATTATATTGTATGTCAAGAACAGTTAACGAAGTTTGTTATTTTGTAAATTTTTTATGGTGATCATCTCTCTTTGGTAATGCACCTTATGGAAAATGCGATGGTATTGCGAGGGTTAAACTTCTGTGGTGCAAGATAGAGTGAACTGCCCGATATCTGAATGACAGTTCTCGATCGCGAAATGGAAAGCACAGAGCAGAGAGAGAAGAAAGTCTGTGCTTTCGGGCATGGAGTCACGGAACGCAATTTACGAGAAGACTTGGTGATGAAGGTAGTCCTCCTCCATGCTTTTCATCCAAATATCTCCTCACAATGCTGCCAGTCATACAGTTTAATGAGAACCTTTATGTGAGATTATTACCGCAGCTGATTAAGGGCCTCCTATATACTTTTCAGTCTTAAAGGTGTTCAGCTGTACCTATTCGTGTTACTCCTGTATGTTTTTCTAATGACATCGACCCTATTATATTCTCGCCTTGGTCTTTTCTTAGTTCTTTGAATCCAGAGGAGACCTTTTTTGGTCCATTGTTCATCCATTCTTCTCACGAAAACTGGTGACAGATATCTAGGAAGCTATGGACCCGAGGAAGGAGGGAAGGGAAGGGAGGCAGGAACGAAACGGCATTAGCTGTAAACAACTCGCAAAATGGATTACTTTGTGGAGGGAGGTGCACGAGGCTGAGGCACTGACCGCGGCTCGGTGCTCCCTATTCGGGAAGACCCGGCGCGGCGAGGCCCGGACGGGGAGCGGTCGATAGCGGCACAGCAGCCCGCGGGGGCGGAGCAACCGCCTGCTTGGTGACCCACTTGCGCCCCTACAGGAGCGCGCCGGCTCGCCACTTCCGACGTACGTCTCCCGCACACGCATTTTGCGAGCACTGTCCCTTTCACACGGTTGGCACGTAACCGTGAGCGTCAGCCACTAGTTTTGTCGTAAAATACTTGGCGACCCACTGTCGTACCGGCCCAAACGCAGCTGATGGTAACTCTCCACCAGTAGAGCTTTGTGATGCAGAGATCTAAAATAAAAGGCCATTCCAGGCAATGTGATCCAATATCCCCCACCTTTATTCTAAGTAGTGGTTACACTGAAACAAACTGGGAAATGTCACGCCGCCGAAGTCGAGTGGTAGTGTGAAAGCAAATGAATGTGATCGTAATACAACAAAGGACGAGAATGGAATTGTCTTTTAACAAATTTGTGGCTGTGACTTCCGATATGAGGAAAACTTCGTGCTGGAATCACACACAGTCATACAGAAAAACAAGAGTGAAATGGCTCCGAATTGAACGTCCATCATAAAGGGCGCGCTTAATCAGATGCCATTGTGCTGATAAGACTAAGATGAGCTTAAAGCACGGCAGGAGCCATCACGCAATATGCTGTGAGAGTTAGTCTACATTTAAGTCAACTTACAGACAGTATAAATACTGATGTCAAGGATGAAGCAAGATAAGATCTCAATATTTGCAAATTGATTAACGTTCAAATCAGTGGGGAAGTCCAGGTGCCTGACAGGGTGCATTAAAACTCCGGCCAGAAGCAGAAAGTACAAATAGGAGTGTGAACCTGCGAAATACCCAGGGATCCAGGGCCCTGTCTTGTAAACAAAGGTGAACTCCAACACTATCATTCTCCGTAAGGGCTCTGAAATTTAACACACTGAACTACGAAAGTCGAATAAAAAAGGAAACTGCCAATGAGAGACCAGTTTGTTGATACCGTCACTGTAGAACTTTGACTTTGTTGAGGGAGCCACCACCTCACCTCTGCTTGCACCGATTCATCATTATCAAAGTGAAGCCCTCGAGATGTTCTTTAAGTTTTTGAAACAGATGAAAATCGGGTAGGACCAAGTCGGGACTGTACGGAGGATGAACGATGACGGTTCCTAAGGCGTCGGATTCTTGTAGATGTCGCAGCGCTCGTAGGTGGTCCGCCATTGTCATGCCGAAGAGGAGAGTGCACCGTGTGTGGACGAACCCTTCGAAGTCTGCCTTTAGTTTCCTGAGGATCTGGCTTTAGGCACGAATTTCAGATGCACCATATTTTGAACGTCCCAGAACACTTGCGAGCATGATTTTGCCCGCTAGTGGCATGCTATTTAACATTTTTGGCGTCGGTGATCCTTTGTGGCGGAACATCATTGATGCTCTGTGGTTTTCGGGGTCAAAAGCGTGAACCCAGCTTTCATCAGCTGTCACAGTGTTGTTAAGGAACTAATCACCCTCATGCTGGAACCGCCAAACAAGTAGTTCACAGGTGTCCAGGCTCCTCTGTTTCCTGTCAGTAGTGAACATTCGAGGCACCAACAGTGCAGATAATTTTGTGCGCCACAGTTCTACAATTATGGCCTGTATACACACTCGTTATATGCCAAGCACTTTTGTGAGAGCTGTGCCTATGTTACCCGACGATTTTCTCTGACGAGTTTATCAACCAGAGTCCGATGACTCACGTCGGATGCCGTATGTGGTCGTCCAGTTGAAGCTCTGTCTCACACGTTCGGGCTAGCACCACCGTTTCTTTCATTATTATGAGCACGAACAACTCAACGTCGCACATTACTGATGGGGGATGCAATCATTACCGTACACATCTTTCATTCGTCTGTTGATTTCATTTGGAGGCACGTTTTCTGGCGGTAAGAAACTCGATTACAGCACTCTTGCTTCTCACGCACCGACATAGTGAAGTTAACGCTGTTTTTCGGAGCCCTCTAGCGGCAGAGGATTGTAACTTGCGTCAGCGAAGCGGGGAAGTCGACCGAGTAATATGCATGTCATGTACTACCTCAGTCGATTTTGAGAATAGAATTGAAAGCTCGGACGCATTACCTTTCGTAGATAACATCAACAGAAGAACGATGAGAGAATATTCGTACTCATAAAGGATAAAAGAGAATGAAAACAATGGGCAAACAAGGAACCTGGAATTGCAATGGAGGGAAAACCACCAATAAAAAGACTGCGTTAATGACGTATGGGAGAAAAAGGCCTCACTTAACATGTTTCAAGATGGCTGTTAAGAAGGACCAGGTCGAGGCATGTTACCTAGGCAGTTTCCTTCCATCGTCCATGCCATTATCATTATTTCTTTCATTTGACGCGTTGTTTTCATAGGTCGAACAAACTTAATTAAGTCTTGAAAGGTGCAGTAGTTTTGTCAGTGGCCTTATGTATGTGGATCACAAATTGTATCCAGTTGTTGGTCCTGAGTGTTACTTGCGTATTTCCTACTACATATAAAAAAATCTGTACTCTGCCATCAGGCTCAGAGTACCGCATGATGTCGACAGTACTATGTGTCGTCATTTGTCATATGGCGCCATTCGGATGCGTTGTGGAGGGTTGCCTCTCGTCAGCGCACCCCTCTTTCATCCGTTGTCTGCTTTCAAGGCGGGGGGCATCCATTATTTGCAACTAGCTCCTCAGTTGGCATCATGAGGCTGAGTGGAGTTACTGATGGGATATCAAACACTAACCGTACTTTTTTCCTAGGGCAGTTTTTGGCAGTTTAGCAGCATTAACGAAGGTACTGTTTTCATAAAGTAAGTGTCCAGAGGCTATCTTCGTCGTAGTTGACCACTTTGTCGCGTTCTTCGAAATATAGAGGAAATATTTTTATCTGATTTTTCAGAGAACATTTTGGTAATTACGTCCTTCAGTCGAGCAACAGCTACCTTCTCACTCGATTACGTTCCTAGATAATTCAGTGCCGTGCAGCAACTGATAAACACACGAAATCTGCAATAAATAAATAAAAACTTGAATTTATTATTTTACAATCATACATTCTTGTTGCATTGTGAGCCACCTCCTCCAGTTCATAAATACACTGTGCAGCAAAAGTAAAGGATCACTTTATCTAAACCCCATAACTGCCTACCATTGCGACTCATAAGTTTGAAATTTGGATCAAAGATGCCCACCACCTTGCCCTGTAATGGTGCAAAAGCGTGGCGCCGTGCGACTTTATCCTCCATCTCGGCGACGCTTCAAGTTGTCGACACATGTGGGGAAAAAAAAAAAGCCGCAGCTCAGAAGTTTCTGTGCGCTGTAAGGTGACTTAATGGTAGCATTCTGGCACCAAATTTCACCACATTTCTGCCCACTGCCACCGTTTACGAGCCACTCCATGGGAAGGTCGTCACACACTCATTTCATCCCGCCTTTTGACGGGTCTGCGATGCATGTCAGAAGCGCAATACCCAGCGTTGAAGACGTCCTAAATTGGATGGCGCTGAGGATGTTGCCAAATTGGGCGATCTTAGAGGAACACTGTAGCATTTTATTGGCACGTTTATCAATATCGAACTCTCCCATCATCACGCCACAGGACAGCGTGAAAAAGGAGCGATGTAAAAGCAGACAAATACGTAATTGCCTCGGATCGCTTTCAAATGCCGCCGAATGGTTTTGAACGCTCTCTAGTGGTTCCACTGTATGGCACAGTAAAAATTGCTGTTACACTACACTACAAAAGGGTGAGATAACGTTCAGAGGGTTTGCAGCTCAGCAATGTCCCTGGAGTAGGATTGAAACATCCAGGTGTGTCAGCAGTCGCCAAATTTGTCAAGAACGTCGTCCTGCTGCTCATCACACTGTGAAATGTTTACGACCGCGAAATGTGTGGGAATCAACGCGCCAAGGGAAGAGGTGGTTTCATTGCGCACCCCCCCCCCCCTTCCGAAGCCTTTTCGTGTCGATGTGTCTAAAATGCGTTCCTCTCGGCCACTCATAAGAAAACCGCGTGATTTCAACGCTGGGCGCCGCAGTTCCGACCGCCATCGCACATTCGTCAAAAGAAACGGTGAGACGTGGGTAAGGAGGGTGTGACGGTCTTCCAATCGTGTGGCCCGTGCAGTGTGGCGCTGGGCAGAGTTGTGGTGAAATTTGGTGCCAATGTGACTTGATTAACCCATCTTACACGTCACATGAACTTATGAGCTCTGGTCTTTTTTTCGCAAATGTGGCACCTTGCTGTTCGAAGAGTCGCCGAGCCCGAGGGTGACGTTGCAGAGCACCACGCTTTCGCACCATTATCGTTGACCCAAATTTCAAACTTGTGCGTTGCAGTGGAAGACAATTATAGGGTTCGAAAAAGTGGGGTCCTTTAATTTTGTTGCGCAGTGTAGCATCTTGTACTGCAGACACTTGTTTTCAGTTTGTTCTAGTGAAAATTATTCTTACGAAATCCCAGTCATGACCCCTTCCCAACAGTTCTTTTTCCCTCCTTGCGCACGTGGGTTCCAGTAAAAAGTTCTCACAAAACACCTTGCTACACATGATGAGTTCATGTGTTGCTATATCGACTGAAACGTAAAAAATAGTTTCGTAGGTTGAATGTCACGCAGCTTAACCTTCTATCCCCAGTTGTTTCAGAATTATTTTCTGGTGCTACAATGCGGAATTCCCCTCCACCTCCACAAGGTGAGGTCTTAAGGGATAAGCCGTGGAGTTACAATTTCAGTTTATTAAAGTAGTTCCCTGTTTTACCGCTTTATGGCAGTAATGGGATGCTCTTCCATCGCGTGCGATACCTGTGTACCTTCATTTGCTCAGAGGCTGCGCTGACTTTCTGGCCCGGAAAAGCGGCCTTAACTATGTTCACCGTATTTAGCCGCTAGCAGCTGCGCCTGTGAACACACGCTCAGTAGTACCAACAGAGAAGTACTAACAAGAAAACAGTAACCACGTGGCCGTCTTATATGCATCCGTACAAAAAGCATGACAACTTAAAGCTAGAGGAATTTTGTCTTTTGACTCATCTCTCGCCACCGCCCCCCTACCATCCCTAAACACACAAACCCCTATAACTGTTTTATAAGTAATTAAACTCTCTTTTTTGTGTGCCGTACGTAAAACTTACTGCTCTCGGTTACATGTTTATGGACCCCGTGGACGAGTGAAAGTGTGACCCTCTCCAACAGAGTCGAGTTCAGGAAAGCAGTGTGATGTCCAAAATGCGTTTCAGTTTGTTAATAGTCACATTTTTATGAGATGAAAGTAGATGATGTTAACAAGCGAATTTAATTAGACTTGTATATTGAACATAGTTCTTGATTGGACAGTTTTGAGTGTATGCTAGCTAGACTGCAAAGCAGGCGGATATAGCTCCTTCCACAGTCGGTCCCATGGTGTGTTGTTTTTTCGCTGCTTTCACCCCAGGCAATAAATTGTGAAGTGAACCGGACTATGTTCACGGTTCGGAGTCCACATTAAACTGGAGAGTCCGCAATAAGCGACTGAATAAATCAGAAAAGCAAGGACATGCCACTTGTAATGACTAGACCTCGGATTTTAGGTAAAAACATATTTTGTTCCTCATTAAATAAAGGCAATAAAAGTTGTACATACATGAATTACGCCAATTTATGATCGAAAACGCTAGTTTTATAGCACGTAAAAAAACTAATTTCAGGTTAGTGCCTGATTGTCCCTAAATTTTAAAAATCCAATTAAATAATATTTTTGTGACTAACATTCTCTCGCGGTTTTCCCAGCCAAGAATTACGCAAATATTTTATCGAAAATTGTAATTTTTATTGTACCTAAAATACCTAATTTCTTGTTAGAACCTAACTGTATCTAATTTTTAAAAATCCAATCAAATAAAATTTGTATGAATAAAACTACTCTTCTGGTCTTCCCGGCTACTAGAAAACAGTAACTGAATGATAACTCTTTTATTTGCATGCGTGAACGCCAATCATGAGTCAGCGACGATAGCATAAGCCGGGCTGTTGCAGCCCCCCTGCTCCTCAGAGCTTTGTCGCTCGCTGTGAACTTTAAGTGGGCCAGTAGGGTAAGGAGGAGCCTTGTGATCTGCCTCCTGTGCCTTCCTGCCCTGTCTGAACAGCCTCTTTAAACCACCTGCACTGTCTTCATTCATTCAGTCTGTCAGCATGCTGCTTGGATGCTGTGAAATATTTCACGACGACAGTCTATTTGTGGAAAGTCAAGCAAGCCGAAAGTAACCAGCTCCAAATAATCTCTTGATTCGTCAGTGGATACAAGAATTTCATGATTTCTCTACAGACGGAATAGTTATTTACTGCAATGTGTGCAACAAAGACGTAAGTAAAATGGTAACTTTTTGTCTGCTACGACCACTCAGAGAACAGTGATGCCACTGTTTTTCCCAAGTTAACTTGGACCAGACACATGCGAATGCAAAAATATTGTTTCTAAACCCTTAATGTACGTTAATTTTGCTAAGTAGATCTCTTACGTAAATTCTTCCACAATATATTTCTCATTTCTTTTTTGTTTTTAGGTGCGTTATGAACAGAGGTCGCATTTAAGGCAGCATGTTGTAGGAATTAAACGCCAGGCAAATTTAAAAAAAAAAAAAAATCAAACTTGAAACAAACGTTTGTAACTAAACCAAGTGCAACAAACAAAAACGAACTTCATCTTGACCTCTGTCGAGCCATTGTTGCAGCAAACGTACCATTCAGTGCAGTTGAAAATAGCCAATTGAAAACTTTTCTAGGGAAATACCTTCACCGCAGCATTCCTTCATAATCCACACAGAGAAAGAACTATTTAGTTACTTTAAATGAAAATACATTGACCAGGACAAGGGAAGATATAGGCGATTCATACACGTGGATCTCTGTCGGTGAGACAACTGACAGACAAGATCGATATGTGGCTAATTTGATTGCTGGAAAGTTGGATCCGGTCACTCGCTCTGCACCTCATCTGATCTGCAGCAAGGAGCTAAAAAAGACTAACCGGTAAACAATTGCTCACTTTGTTAATAAAGCCATCAAATTACTTTTCCGCAACAGTCTATGTGAAAATAAAGTACTTGTAATCTACACTGATGCATCCGCCTCTGATTAAGTAACGTAACCTACATCCATTTGAACCTGCGTTGTACTATCCATGCCTAGGTTCCCTACAGTTTTTATTCCCCACACTTCGTTCCATTACCAGATTGTCATTACTTGACGATGCCCCAGGATGTGTTCTACCAATCGACCCTTTCCTTTAGTCGAGTTGTGCCGAAAATTTCTTTTTTCCCCTATTAGATTCATTATCACGTCTTTAGTTAATCGTTCTAGCCATCTAATCTTTAGCATTCTCATATATCACCACCTTTCAAAAACTCTTATCCTCCTCTTGTCTAAACTACTTTATCTTCCACGTTTAATTTCCGTATACGGCTAGAAATTTAGTAGTTTTAAAATTCCTTACTCTTACGACACGTCAGATAAGTTTCGTTACTCCTCTAAATCCGTTCTCCCTGTTCGCCAAAAAGTGTGGGCATAATACTGGGTGAACATTAAGAAACTGCTGGGACTGATTCCTGACCGGAAATGGAGAAGAAAAGGCCCCATGACCAAGTGTCAGGAAATGCATCGTTGCCATGGTAGATGGCGTTGTCAAAAGACAGTCCCTCTGACCAAGTGCCGTGTGGTTCTTGTGTTTGTGCAGGCTGTATGATTGACGCAGCCTACTGTAAGCAGCAGAATGGTTCGGTATTCATGTCGGGAACAAGACGAGTTGGTGTTAGTGTACGGCCAAGCAGATGGAAACAGTCGAGAGACAACACGGCGATACAAAAGTAAATATCCTCTCAGATACCAACTACATCACACAACGTTTCAAGCCTGTTTTGGGCGATTGTGTTACCATGGGTCCGTTCAGACAGACGAACGTGCAGGGAGCCGGCGCACTGTGTGTAAACCAGATTTGGAGGACCGAGTTGTACAGGACATTAAGACGAACTCCAAGTACAGGCTCCAGGCAAGTAACACTCCAACGAATATTTAACTGTGGCGCCAGATGATGCATCTTGGGGCGCTGGAGTTGCCGAGAATGGGAACCACGTATCAAATCTGTACATATTGCAAATCTCGGTACGACAAAGCAAAATTGTAGTATACGACAGGACAACTATAAACTGTAGAAGCTTGGGAAAAGGACAATAAGGGTTTACCGTTTCATTGATAGCAAGGTCAAGATATGGAGCGCTTCTTCCGATTGGGAAGTAATAGTGAAGAATGTCGACTAAGTTGTTTGCAAAGGAACCATTCCGGCATTCGCCTTAAGCGATTTAGGGTATCCACTGAAAAACAGGAATCTTAGGATAGTCTAATGGGGATTTGAACCGCCTATCTCTGAAATGAAATTTCGTTGCTACCGCTTACGAGTTGTGTGAATAAGTAATTAATTAGTTGGGATGTCTTCAAATTTCTCCACACGTTGCGGTCTTCAGCTTCAAAGTAGTCCTTCCATTTTTTCTAGTGTCATCTGTGCATCTACCCTTCTGTCTTTTCTAATGTCTTGGCATCCAGCAAAGTGTTTCTTCGTCCCGCTACCATATATGTCCTGCCATCGTCTCAGTCTGCTCCCTGGTTTCTGTCTGTTCCAGTACTTCCAACATCAGTCTCTCAGTTTCTTTTTGGGCAATCAAAAAGTTTTGAATTATTTTCATAATGAAAGACCCTAACTCGTAGATTTGGTTTATCAGTTCGAATATACAAGTTTAACATTGAATAAACCTTCTAAGTGCATTCATCTGTTCAGTACACTTTAGTGAAAACGTAGTAGATGTGCATCAAGTGACACATTAGGTAGCGGATTAGTTAGTCTCGTGGAATACGTGTTACCCAAAAACGAATACAAACGATTGCGTCGTAAATCAGACCATTTGTTGGTGTCATATCAATTAATAGATGTAGAATGCGTTCTGGTGGAACCAACTAGGGTCAACATTGCATTTTATATTGTCAGGCTAATGATGCAATATATCTGTCACTGTCTTTCGAAGCGTGGTTCATAATAGCCCTGAGGCTTTACGGTTTCGAACATCTCTCTGTCTGGCAAGGGAACGGCTGACTGCATAGGAAAGCAGGAAGCCTGGTGGTAGAGCTTTAATTGCTGACTCGTGTGCACACAGGCACGGTTCCCAGATAGCATACACACGAAGCTGCTCGTTAAGCTCATTACTGCTAAAACACAGCCTTGGATGTCTGCGCAGGCCAGAGACAGTCTCGTGGTCTGGTGGAGTACCATACGTGTTCAGCCATGCTTGAAGAGCCATAGCAATAATTCACTAGAAAACAACAATTCGTTCACCGCCTACTATTGTGTTTGTGCATTGTGCGTTTGTACTTTTTAATTTCTTTTTTGTGTGATATATTTCGTCCATGCTATATTCTTTCCTGTACTTTATTTTTTCAACTGTAGTATAATAGTTAATCACAATTGATTTACATAAGTTCCATCACATATTGTACGTATGCAGCGTGACTGCTAAATACAGAAGTACCCAAGAATGAGGTCAGCAAGAATTTTGAATGTCTTTAAGTTATTTTATGGGTGCAACTGGAGAAATTCAATCATTGTGTTTGTTGAAATTCAGTAGCAGATCCTTACTTTTCCCTGAACTGATACAGGCATTATTTGTGACTCCTCATTCATTATGGCGAGGAAAAAAAGGGGAAAAATCGGGCTGATAGCGCGAGACAAGGAGTCGTTACTGTGTCAGTGCCATTGTTATTTCGTTAACTCATCCATCGTCCTGAAGGCGATTGGTTCTGCAAACGTGGTCCAGTGACCTGCAAACGTGGTCCAGTGACCATTACTCTTCCCATAATATAAATTGTAGGGAATCCTGTGACCCACGAACTGTATAGTCTAAACACAAATAATCGTGATCACCGGCAGTAATGAGCCGGTTTCGAAAGGCACTAACGTAAATGTTGAACATGCCTTGTATATTTTAAATACGTTTAATTGTATTATTATGTACTGTTGAGAAGTCCATTTTTAATATACAAATGACGTCTCCCTGATTCTTCCAATCCACTTATATTAAACTCCGAATTTAATGCAGCAAGGGATAAGTCGTCTTCGGAGGATGGCTGCACATCTTTGATTAGCAGCCAGACTTGGAGTTCATACTTGAGTTGGGACGTGTGTGGGACAGTTAAAAAGTCTGTGGAGTCTTTCGAGGAAACTAATTTCAACCCCTTGGTTTCTGTCTGTTACGAATTCCTTTAATCTGTGACGGTGTGACTTCTACAGCTATGGCCGATTAGTGGCTAAGCGTTGTTTAATTTCATGCCGCTGGTGATTTCAATCCCGAGAAGAGTAAAAACAAAACATCAATGTACATTTTCTAAATAAAAAAATTAAAAAGCACAGGGTGCTATGGGACATTGACAAGATGAGGAAACGTCTGATGGTAGGTAGGACATATTGACAAGTTTGTTTGTGCGGCCATCCTCCGCAGCAAGCATATAAATGCTTGTTTTGCAAATTTGGAATATTGAAGTTGTCGGTGGGTTCTTTGCAAGCTGAACTGGAGGTCGCCATACAGCAGCTTCCCATAAATCACGCGCGGTTTATATGGGAGCGCATGGCCCGCAATAACTTGAGTACGCGATCCTGTCGCCCTAAATCTGATGATTAAGCTATTATTTTACAGCACAATATCGAATAAGAATTATTTTCCGCTAAAGATTTTCTTTTGTGCTTACGTCTAGAGTACTGCTTTACTCTTGATGTTATCGCCGCGTTCAGCATTTAAGAATGCTAATGATCACTGTGTTACGAGATTTAATTAGATGAAAGGATAAAAAGGTTTTGTGAAATTATACCAACAGCGGCATAGATGTAAAAGTATTAAATGCAAGACTCACCTTGTGCTAATTAGGAGTGAAAGGTGCAAGAACAGCAACTCTGCCGGCCGAAGTGGCCGTGCGGTTCTAGGCGCTGCAGTCTGGAACCGCGAGACCGCTACGTTCGCAGGTTCGAATCCCGCCTCGGGCATGGATGTGTGTGATGTCCTTAAGGTTAGTTAGGTTTAACTAGTTCTGAGTTCTAGGGGACTAATGACCTCAGAAGTCGAGTCCCATAGTGCTCAGAGCCACTTGAACAGCAATTCTTAACTGTAGAAACGAGGATGAAACAGAAAATGTTTGAAATACAGTGTGGTGAAAGTTTGAAACGGATTTATGTAGCCTGCTGGCGAAGTACTCTGGGAATCAGGCCTGGCAGTTAAAAGGAAGCAACACAGAACAGGATAAAAGAGCGAACGCTCCTATTCAGGATAACCACTCATAACTCGAAATTCACATAACCGATTCCATCGTATGATAGAACAACATACGGAAAAAAACATACGGAATTAATAAGTACTCAGAATATGGCTCATGTTTGTAGACATAAAGCTGGAAACGTAAAGTTACTTCAAAGGTATTATTTGGTTGGCGGTCGGATAATGAGATGGCTACCTCCCACTTTCAAGTTATCTTCACCTTTCTTCTTCGGTCTCGCGTTAGGCAGACTAACTAATAATTTACTGAAAGTTGTTTGTCATCGTCAGCATAGCTTCTGAGTCTGCACTATAGGAATTTAGCGATAGAGTCCATAAAGGCAGTAATTTGTCCTTTATGTCTTGCGACATAACCTTTCATAGCCCACAGGAGAGAATATAGGAGGGTCGTTGAAAGTTTAGTGTGGGAAATCCAGATACTCGCTTTTTCATAATTTCTGGCCATCAGTTTGAATGCACTCGCTTTTTCATAATTTCTGGCGATCAGTTTGAATGCACAGATGATTTTCGAAGGTTCTGTTACATGCTTTCATCAGAAAATTGTTCAAGAACGCTTCAAAAGAAGATACTGTTGCGTCCAAGGACTCAATATTTCAGATAAAAAAGGAAGCTAGAGTAGTATTTGTTGTTCCGTTAACATACTAAAGGCGAAACACTAGTTCGAATTAAACAAAGGTGCGGAAATTGCCTTGTGGCGTTTCTGGAGAAGCTAAGCCGACACCTACTAGGGCGAGCTGAAAATCAATACCTCCGAATTTTTTTTATGTGAAAACCCTTAAGGATACAGGGTACTTATAAATTGTGGAAAATTTTTTTATGACTATTAAATTCTATAGACTTTCCTGATTACATTGATATGTACATTATAGGGTTTCAAATGAAAAATGACAACTATATATACCAAATTTTAAAGTTGCAGTCATGTATGCCGCCACGCAACCGTTATTTCTGTTACAGAAACCAGTATTATTTCGAAAAGAACAGTGAACTTTTTGGTTCCAGCGATTATACGTATGATACATTGTATATATTTGTAACAGTTTAGGATTCTAGTATCTGTAAATGATTATCTTTGGTAGTATTTACTTTTGTTTCGCAGAAGCAGTTTGTTCACATGTTACTGAATGTTTGTTTCCCAAGTGCTTCATATATTTGTGGAAGTACATATCCTGCAATGTGCAATAAATGCGAACTATGCCAGGCATCGAGAAATTCAATAAAAGGAAATTCCGTGGCAACCTGTTCACAAACAAAGCAAGCCACACTGTTGAAAGTAACCTATGTATCAGTTCTTCAGGGAAGAAACTCCTCCCATGGCACGCCTCCTGGTGATTCAAATTTTTGTGTTAACAATGACGCTGTTTGTAGTGGATTTGCTGTTGTTGTTATCTTCTTTGATAAAGGAAGTGGCGAAATGTAAACAATGTGATGGTGTAGGCTGTCTGGAAATAACTGAACAACAAAGTAGCAGGAAGGGTTTAGCGTCAAAATCGGGTGTTCTGTGTAGATCCTGCAATAAATCTACCTCGAAAATGACTTCGAACATTGTGCATAATTCATGCGATGTGATTTTGAAGTTAGTGTATGCAATGCGTGCAATAGGAAAGGAAAAGGCTGCTCAAACGTTTTGTGGTTTGATGGACCTTCCTCCTCCTCCTCCCAGTAGGTTCAGCAAGTACATAAAAATACTTTTAGTTGCCTTGACGGTTGTGTCTAAAGCAGCTATGAAACGTGCAGTAGAAGAAACTGTAAATATTAGTGGGACCAGGGACATTGCTGTTGCACTTTATGGGACATGGTAATGTCGAGGATATCGTCCCTTCAATGATGTTGTAAGTGCTACTTCTCTGGAGAATGGAAAAGTTGTTGATGTTGAGTGCTTACCTAAGTACTGCCACACCTGCCATGGTAACACTGAAGGACACATTGAACATCAGGTCCCAAGAATTATGATGGCTACAGTGGAGGTATGGAGTGTGACGGAGCTCTAAAAATATTTCAGAGGTCGGTGGCAGTTTATAACGGTAGATATACGAAGTACGTAGGCGACAGCGACTGTAAAGCTTTCGATAAAATTAACGAGTTCAGTGTTTATGTTGATACTTGGTAACAAAACTGGAGTGTTGTGAGCATGTGCAAAAGAGGATGGATGCTAGATGGAGGAAGCTACGAAGAGAAATGAAAGAAAAGTTGCTTTCTGATGGAAAATCTCTGTCTGGCCTAGGCACATTGACAGAAACTAAAATAGATTTTCTTCAGTTATTATGAACTGGTCGTTAGGTGCTGCACCTCTGAATGATGTTAACAGCAATGAGAAAAGCTGTATGGGCCACCTACTTTCATAAGTTGTCCACAGATGACCACCCTGTTCACGGACTTTGCCCTAAAGGAGCAGATTCTTGGCGTGGTTACCAAAAAGCAAAAGAAAGTGTTCACATATACCGTCATAAGCATTCTCTTCCTGAGCGTGTCATCAATTAAATAAAAGCAATTTTTCGAGACCTGAGTGACCCTGTATTGCTTAGTAAATGTCTTCATGGGGGCACTCAGAATACAAATTAGTTTCAATCATTGCATATGGGAAAGATTACTCAAGAATATTTTTGTAGGATTATATACATTAATAGTTGGTTGGTGATATGTTTCAGTGATGAAGTGATAGGAAGGTTGGAAGTCCTGAGTAATTTAGGCATAAAATGTGTGTCTAATATGGAAGATCATTGCTTGCGTGTGACAGGTAACTGGTGGATGAAGCTAAAAGATTCGCTCTTCAAATTACTAAAGAAGCAAGAAGTGCTAAAGGGAATGCCAAGGGGAAGCTTGAAGATGAAGAAGTGCTGCAGGATGAAGACTATGCTTCAGGAATGTTCAGAGGCACCGTTTAATAGGACTCATATCTTCATTTGAAATTTCCCGCAAGTTGTATTTTTCAGAATTTCCTAAAGTTTATAAAGCATTGCCATAATTTTTTTTTCTGTAACTTGCAATAGTCCGTACTTATGTAGTAGACCTTAGCTTTACTGCAGAATCAGCTAAATTATAGAAAAATAACATTTTTATTAGGAAAAAATTATAAAAATTAAAATGTAAAATGTGATATTTTTTATCCTTTTAATTAAAGTAATAGGTGGAATTAAATAGGTCTAGTACCTCAGCCATCATATTGTGCATATCTGGTAAAATTTTGGTCTCCTTCAAATGTATAACATTGGATTAAATCGTACTTCAATTTGAGAAACCATTTTAGGAAAAAATTGAATCAGTTTCATTGTAATTTTTTTAATAACCGTAAGCAGGTTCAAAAATATTCAAAATACTTCTAATTTGTTTACAAAGTGTGCTGCATTATCTGATACCAACAAAAAATCTGTAAAACATACATTATAAACAGTGCTTGAAAGAAATAGGTGTTGATTTTTACATAATATTGAGCCGCAAAAGTATCCCGTATCCTTAAAGCTTGTTAAGTAAATCCAACTTGATTAACATTTTAAACGTTTATTTTTCATGTCTATTTCTCAACGCAGTCACCCTGGCGGCAGACATACGGGGTTTTTATAAATGAATATCGGGGCTTTAACGCTTTATAATATTTATTACAATTAACTTACAGTTATAAATGATATGTCAAATGAAAGAGCAACTCAAACAGTTGTGTTTGGCACCAGTGCGCATGTGCAGCGCGCAATGTTTCCGCCGCAATTGTACGCGGTTGGTTGAACTTCACTGTACCCAAGCGCTGGATAGGCCGCAAGGGGCCCAATGACTGGGCTTGCTTTGCATGTCCTCCACCTTCACCCGACCTAACCCCATGCGATTTTTTCCTTTGGGGCTTCATCAGGGATCGTGTGTACGTGCCTCCGCTACCAGCAGACCTCCCAGAATTAAGAAACCGGATTGAAGCAGCTGTTGCTACAATCACTGAAGACACACTTATCGACGTTTGAGAAGAACTCGGCTGTAGACTTTATGGCTGTAGACTTGATGTGTGCCGTGTGACAAATGGTGCTCACATTGAACATTTATAAGGTTCTTGGTAAAACTGTTTGAGATGTTCTTTCATATGACATATCATTTATAACTGTAAGTTTAATATAATAAATATTATAAAGCGTTAAAACCCCGATATTCATTTATAAACACCCTGTATTTCTCCCAAAGGGAAACCAATTTGTTTATACCGTCAGTTCTTGCACCGCTTCACCTCTACAAAAGTGAAGTCCTCGAAAATGTTCTTTAACGCTAGATCACTAATGCCTCGTAAGGTTTACGATTGCTGTAGAGTATAAAACAGGACTTTTTTTTTTTTACTCAGTTTGGTATGTAACATACCAATGGTTATCTAGTAGTTGGAATTCATTAATACATAACCTATATAAATTGACTTCCTTTGATTGAATTGTGAAGTAGTAAACTTTAACGATGGTTTAGTAGCAATGTTACATTTCCCCCCTTTAGTGCTCTAGGGCTAAGTTTTGGAAACAGACGAAAATCGGATTTGGCGAAGTTTGGACTATATGAAGATCGATCAATGACAGTAACACAAAGCATCGTTTTGCTGCAGAAGTCGCAGCGCTCGTATGTTCCCTGCCCTTGCATGCTGAAGGAGAGGATGTTCCATGTGTGAACGAAGTTTCCTCCGGTGAAGAAGCTCGATTATAGCACAATGTTTCTCGCACACCAACATAGCTACGTTACACACTAGCATGATACACGCTACATATTGGAACCGTATAGCGCCAAGGGTTGCAACTTCTGTCAGCGAAGCGCGAAAGTCGATCGAGTAATATACATGACATGTAATACGTGAACCAATATTGAGAACAGAATGAAGAATTCGGGGGCGTTACTTTGCAGCACGCGCTCCTATATCTATATTTCACAAGCCGCCTTATCGTGGCCATGCGTAAAGTTATGAAGGATAAGTTGACCGAACTCTAAACATTGAGGCTTCTCGTTGTTTGGTATCTAACAACTACAGATCTTCCTGATATGGCGCCATCGGCGAGATTTCGAGACAATCCACGAGCACGCTGAAAATGCTTAAGTACAAAACAAGTTACTCTGCCATTTCTTGATTATCACGACCTTTTTTTCCTTGTGAAGTATGTAAGAAGTCCTTGGTTTCACAAGATCAGTCAGTGTAGTGTGTTCGTTTCTCTTGCCACCGTCCTCCCAAGGGCTCAGCGATCCCATGTTACTGAGCTGGGGACTGGCAGGCGCCGCCAGTCCTCTCTTACAGTAAGCTCCAGGGATACTTCAGCGGCCATCGTGCGGCCTTGGCTTCACCGTCTAGACCGCGAGGAAGGTACACACCTGTATAAGAAAATCCCTCAATTTCGAAGTCTGCTGATAAGGTGAATGGCCTTTGAGGTAAAGCAGTCTGTAGCGGGCAACCTCCGGGGGAACCAGCCGTCCCCAAGTTGTATAAGGCTTCCTCAGGCACGCAGGGCTCTTCTTGGGTCGGCGGTCGTTTCCCTAGCGTCTCGCGGGATACCTATCTAGTGGTCTCATCAAACAACTACTACTGACGGAACGGGCAGACTCATCAACGAGGGCTCGGTCGGTCAGTCCTCCCTCGGAAACATTAGTTTTAGGGGATTAGTGTGCCATAACACTTTCACTGTAATCAAGAAAACAGGGGGAACCTCTGAGAAGGTCTCTCCTTTCTATATTCACAAGACATTGGAAGGTGTTACTGGTTCCCTAAAAAGTGTTAAACAAATTCGTAATGGAACACTTCTAGTTGAAACTGCTAATTCAAACCAAATATCTAAGCCTCTGGGATGTAAGGCCAGTCAAAACTGAGTTGCATAACACCCTTAAATTTAGTAAAGGCGTGATTACCTCCTTTGATATAATGGAGGTAGACCCTGCAGAGTTGCGTGAAGAATGGAAAAACATGGACGTCGCGGAAGTGCAGAAGTATGTGAGAAAAGTCAGTGGCACATTGGAAAAATTTCCAACATTTATTCAAACGTTTAGCACTCCAGAATTACCTGAACACATCCTTGCATTCTATATCCATCTTAATGTTCGCCTGTTTGTTCCTAACCCAATGCGATGCTTCAAATGTCGAAGGTTCGGCAATACCACTATGGGATGTAATGGGAGGGCTATGTGTGGAAATTGTGGAGGCTCAGGTCACAAATCAGGCAATTCTTGTACACTTTCTCCGAAATGTATAAATTGCGCCAGGGATCAACTTAGAATTCCGAAGTTGAAAGTCAGAAGATGCATACTCAATGGTGAGGCTGAAAAAGCTTTCAACGCTATGCAACCTTCGGTTTTTGCTGCTTCTTTTGCATTGGCCCTTAAGAAGCCAATCGCCAAGCATGATGTCTCCAAACTAACTCTGAACCCAGGTTGAAGTATGAGCACATGCACTTGTCGGTGTACCTGTGGTGAAAACTCTGCTCTTGAACCAGAAATCATTCGGAAGCCGTCGGCGATCGGCTTACAATCTAAGTCACGTACCGCTTCCACCATCAGAAACCTACTAAGCCGTCCCCTCAACCCAAGGAACCAATTCCTCCCATAAATAAGGAAAAACTTCCTTCAAATGGTAGTTCAAAGTCGAAGAAGGTGGCAGTTAAACCTTTGGATCGGCGAGCTCTCTCCTTCTGAGATGGGGAATTTACTGTTGAAGATATGGATTTCCAATTGGAGGAACCAGAGAGCTGGGCACCAGCTCCCGGGTAAATCACCGCTTCCGAAGGAGAAAGACAAGACTAACTGTCGCTAATCAATGACTTCTGTGTTAAGGTGGAATTTAAATGGATACCGATCGCATTTGGCAGAATTAAATCTCCTGGTCCAAGAGAAACCATTCTGTGGTTGGTTGTAGGAAAAAAAAACAACTCATTTTAAAGTCACCGCCATACCTTTATTACAGGGTTACCACCCATACAGGAAGGACGGTATTACTGGAGACAAGGCTAAAGATGAAGTGGCTGTTTTCATTGATGACAGATGCCACTCCTTTCATGTCCCTCTTAATACGGCCATACAAGCAGTTTCCATGAAAGTCCTAGCATTATTTAACATCACAGTGTGTTCTTTATATCTTCCACCTGATGATCTTTTGGATGCAGACGTACTGACAGAACTCTTCTGGGCATTCCCACGCCCTTTCCTCCTTGTCGGGGACTTCAGTGCACGCAGTGTGCTGTGAGGCTCGGCTGTTACTTCCTCCAGGGGTCGAATTATCGAGCGACTTGTCCATTCTGAGAGTATGTGCCTTTTGAAGTCTGGGCAGATGACACGCGTTTCCACAGCTACATGGTTTTTCAGCCGCTTGTAATGTCTCTTGGAGCGGTCTCTCCGCGATATTTTCAGAAATTTTATAAATTATATAACTCGGTACATATCTCGAAATATCTCTTCTTATCTTACCGATTATCAATGCAAAGTAGTTTCAAGCCCAATTATTCCTTGGAGCGTCCATTTACTCCATGGAATAGCTTCTCTGCGATCTATGTTTACTCTTGTGAAAAGAATGAAGTCTTGCCGATTAGTCGTGAAAGAAGGATGATGTATATGTATGTATTGTTGAGCTAGTCGCCATCTTGATAAAATTCTGTATGAGAAGGAATTTAATATATAAACTAAACTAAAGTAAGTGTGTTCGCGTCTTATTTAACTGATTATTATTGACGGTGTCTGCTTACTGCGCTGTGTTGCACGGGATCAGTGGGGAACGTCTGATTTACACTGGACGAACCTGCCGTTTTGTATGCTCAAGATATCCAGTTACTTCAAATAAATAGGCTAACACGGTCTTACCAGATCTCCGGTCTTCCCCATGTGATCACCGAAAGTTAGTAATTATTACAAATGTTTTCAGGAGATCGACTGACAATTTTCGTCGCTCCGAGACTTCGAAATTGCTTCACTGCCTTATGGAATTTAAATTAAGCTCAATTTAATCAGGATAGAACAGTATTGAACTGCCTGAATGTGATAAGCCTGCTTTGTGAATGAAAATTCCCTTAACATACGCATGTTTTTACTATCCTGATCAGTGAAGTTAAATCAGGCCGGTGTGAGAGAGGTTTTTAAAATTTCAGATCCCACACAAAAAAAATATTAAACGCTGACCTTGGTTTTTGCTCCCCTGCTATTGCAGATTCGGGAAGATTTACACTCTAGTGAGCACTTCCCAGAGTGTTTCCGTCTGCCGGCTCAGATGGTGGTCGACAGGAGACCACGAAGATATCTGATTCAAAGGACAAATTGGTTGCTCTACAGTCAGCAGGCTATTTTTGAACCAAAGGATTGTGCACAGGAGATGGTGGCCTGTATTACTTGTGAGATCCAACGGGCTGCTGCAGAGTCCATTGCCCACTCCAGCAACAACCTTAGACGAGACCTGTACCTGGGTGGAATGACGACTGTCGATTGAAAGCTAGAGCCAGATGAACAGCTCTACGAAATTCAAACACCATCCAACTACAGAAACCTCCGTGCCTTCAGATCTGCGAGAGCGCATGCGAGATGAGTGATAAAAGAACGGAAGAGGAATTCCTGAAGGAATTTGCAACTTCCATTAATCAATCCACTTCCACTGCACAAGTTTGGGAGCGAATAAGGCGGATTTCAGGCAAGTACATTACACATCCTCTTACGGGCTTGTCGAGAAAAGGGGTCTTGGTGGACTCGCCTAAAGACATTGCTCAGATTGTAGCTGAACACTTTGTTTCAGTAACTGCGTCATCCAGACAAACTCCAGAATTCAGGTGTTCCTTAGAACTGCGGAGGAAGTTTACAAATTCCGTTCTCCATTTGGGAATTGGAATCAGCTCTGTCTGCGGGCAGAGGTACTGCTCCAGGACATGATGAAATTCATTATGGCTTCCTGCATCGCCTGTGCCCTGAAGCGAAAGAACAGCTCCTCTCTTATTTCAATCAGATCTGGCTTGATGGACAGTACCCGACTTGGAAGAAGGCAATATTAATTCCATTGTGGAAACCAGGCAAGGACTGTAGCGCCCCTAACAGTTACCGGATTGTAGCCCTTATCAGTTGTATGGGTAAGACTCTTGACTGCATGGTCAACTGCCACCTTGTCTAGCTGCTCGAATCCTGAGGTCACCTTGGCCGCTCCCAGTGCGGTTTCAGGCGCTACCATTCCGCCCTTGACATGTTAATTGTACTGGAGACGCCGGTGCAGGAGTCCTTCTAAAACCAAAGCCATTTAGTTTGTGTATTTTTTACCTCGAAAAAGCGTATGACATTACTTGTAGATTCAACATCCTTCGCCAACTTCATAAATGGGGACTATTTGGACGTCTCCCACTTTTTATGCAATCTTTCCTGGGGGACTGGCGCTCTCGTTTTCGCGTTGATGATGTATTGTCTGACTGCTATGTTCAAGAGAATAGGGTCCCCCAAGGCAGAGTACTCATTGTCACATTGTTTGCCATTTCCTTGACAGTCAGCAGCCCTGTCAATTTCTCTTTGCTTGTGGATGACTTTGCAATCTTCTACTCTTCCTCCGATCTTACAGTGATGATGAGGCAGCTACAGCTGACCATCAGGAGGCTGGAAACCTGGGCCAAGACAGCTGGTTTTCGGTTCTCTCCAGAAAAGACTACTTCTGTCAATTTTAACCATGTTCGTCGAGGCTATAACCAACCAGTGCTCACAATGGGGGACAATATTTTACATTTTCGGGAAATTGTACGCTTTTTCGGTTTATTATTGGCGCGAAATTAACTTAGCTCTCAGACGTGAAAGACCTACAAACTAATGGCTCAAGAATCATTGAATATTTTGAAATGTCTTAGTGGAAAATCACGAGGAGCTGACATGTCCTGTCTCCTGCAGTTTTACAGGGCATTTGTTGGATCATATTTAGATTATAACAGCATGGTCCCTGGATCAGACCAAATTTCCTATCTCAAGATGTTAGACGCTGTCTCCCATGAGGGCATTCTGATATCTGCTGGAGCCTTTTGGACCGGTCCAGTTCAGAGTCTGTGTGCAGAGGCTGGTGGACCACCAGTCTGGATTCAGCGACTTATCCTTTTGGCTCGACAGGCACTGAAAATGTCAGCGTCACATCAGTCATTGGTATTTAGTGCTGTAGTCCAACCCAACTTTGAACGCATGTTCTGGAATCGGCCACATGCGACCAAGCTGCTGATACGTGCTGCTGACTGTCTCAAGGACCTGGATCTATCAGAGTTCCGAATACACAGCCAGGGATGGGACGTGTTGCTGCCTTGGTGTCTTCAGAGGCCCAAAGTGAGTTTAAGCTTGACACAGTAGAAGAAAACTTGAATTCCAGATTACGTTTTTACAATTTTGTTTTCTTCCTTTTAAGTATGTATCACAATTTAATCGTTGTTTATACGTTTATGAAGATGGGACCCAGCAAGAGAATGTCCTCGATTGTTCCACTGTTTTCCCTGATAGTGTTTTTGAAGTGCATGTTCCGCAACAATGTAGAAATTATGATGTGGAGTTATATAGTGTTATGATGGCACTGGAGAGTATTCACAGATATTACGGTATAAGGTTTCTTGTCTGTTCCAACTCGCTTAGTCTACTACAAGTACTTCACCAAATGTATACAGTAGACCAGTTGATTCGGATCATCCATGACTGCTTACAGTGGCTCCAACACAGTGGCAAGGAGGTGATCTTTTGCTGGGTACCTGGCCACATTAAGATACAGGAAAACGAAATGGCCGCCAAAACAGCCAAAGAAGCATGTCGGGGTGTTGTTGTCCATCAGTGTCCCATCCTGTTGCACACTGTCTTCTCATTTTCTGAGGACACATTATGAGTCATTGGGAGACTGAATGGTTGAAGGTGACCGAAAACAATATGCAGTTGTATGATTGCTCAAATCGACCACATGGGCATGGCGGACTTCAAAATGGTTCAAATGGCTCTAAGCACTGTGGGACTTAACATCTGAGGTCATCAGTCTCCTAGACTTAGAACTACTTAAACCTAAGTAGCCTAAGGACATCACACACATACATGCCTGAGGCAGGATTCGAACCTGCGACCGCAGCAGCAGCGCGGTTCCGGACTGAAGCGCCTAGAAGCGCTCGGCCACAGCGGCCGGCATGGCGGACTTCATGTAAGCGTCACCACAGGAAGGATGTTCCGCTTACCAGGCTGCACATCGGACACAGCCCGTTAACGCATGGCCCCCTCCTCCGGCAGTTGGATGCCCCACTCTGTCAGGTTTGCGGTGTGCCACTTTCAGTCCAGCATATTTTGGCAACGTGTGTCTTATGTACTCATGTCAGGGCAGCCCTCAGTCTCGATGGAGATCTGCCCACCATCCTCGCCGATACTGATTCCAATATTACAAGAGTGGTGACATTTTGTGAACTGTCAGGCCTCATCCCTAAATTGGAGGCAGACTTTAATGCATTATGAACTGCTCCGCATATGGGCACAGCCGCCTTCGACCCCAACCATGAAATGGCTTGCTGACACATCGTCAGGGCGCTGATGACCATGGTGTTGAGTGCTCCTCACCTAAAATAATCATCATCATCATGACCATCTTGCCACCATGCGCTCTTTCAGCCGAGTATTCATGTTTCTATTTTTCTCCAGACTAGCTTTGAAATTTCAATTGAAGTACTGTGTAATGCGTCTGTTAATGTCATGAGCATGTACATTCACTGTCAAGATTCTTTAAATTCTGATAGCATGTAGCTATAATCTGCATGTAAGAAGAGCTTAGCACGTGGTTGATCATCAGTACGTGAATGGATAAATGAAAGACGAAAATGTGACATAACATTCTTTTTACCAAATGTTTTATTCTGGCGGCTGTTCCCACATAGTCAGCCGTCATTTGATTGAAACTGTGAAATTCTTTTGATGTGCGGTTTGATATCCGCTGAAATAAAGTACCCCCATCCATGAAACTGTCGCCCATAGTGTTTGTTGTATTTTTAACGCAATTTTTTTATTCGCAGCTTATCAAGTCAACAGTCGTTCGCGACTAAGGTGACCGTCCTCGTCAGAGGTCTACTATGTCGTTGAAATTCAAGATTTTACACTTATCCAAGATGTGTGTTATATACACTCCTGGAAATTGAAATAAGAACACCGTGAATTCATTGTCCCAGGAAGGGGAAACTTTATTGACACATTCCTGGGGTCAGATACATCGCATGATCACACTGACAGAACCACGGGCACATAGACACAGGCAACAGAGCATGCACAATGTCGGCACTAGTACAGTGTATATCCACCTTTCGCAGCAATGCAGGCTGCTATTCTCCCATGGAGACGATCGTAGAGATGCTGGATGTAGTCCTGTGGAACGGCTTGCCATGCCATTTCCACCTGGCGCCTCAGTTGGACCAGCGTTCGCGCTGGACGTGCAGACCGCGTGAGACGACGCTTCATCCAATCCCAAACATGCTCAATGGGGGACAGATCCGGAGATCTTGCTGGCCAGGGTAGTTGACTTACACCTTCTAGAGCACGTTGGGTGGCACGGGATACATGCGGACGTGCATTGTCCTCTTGGAACAGCAAGTTCCCTTGCCGGTCTAGGAATGGTAGAACGATGGGTTCGATGACGGTTTGGATGTACCGTGCACTATTCAGTGTCCCCTCGACGATCACCAGTGGTGTACGGCCAGTGTAGGAGATCGCTCCCCACACCATGATGCCGGGTGTTGGCCCTGTGTGCCTCGGTCGTATGCAGTCCTGATTGTGGCGCTCACCTGCACGGCGCCAAACACGCATACGACCATCATTGGCACCAAGGCAGAAGCGACTCTCATCGCTGAAGACGACACGTCTCCATTCGTCCCTCCATTCACGCCTGTCGCGACACCACTGGAGGCGGGCTGCACGATGTTGGGGCGTGAGCGGAAGACGGCCTAACGGTGTGCGGGACCGTAGCCCAGCTTCATGGAGACGGTTGCGAATGGTCCTCGCCGATACCCCAGGAGCAACAGTGTCCCTAATTTGCTGGGAAGTGGCGGTGCGGTCCCCTACGGCACTGCGTGGGATCCTACGGTCTTGGCGTGCATCCGTGCGTCGCTGCGGTCCGGTCCCAGGTCGACGGGCACGTGCACCTTCCGCCGACCACTGGCGACAACATCGATGTACTGTGGAGACCTCACGCCCCACGTGTTGAGCAATTCGGCGGTACGTCCACCCGGCCTCCCGCATGCCCACTATACGCCCTCGCTCAAAGTCCGTCAACTGCACATACGGTTCACGTCCACGCTGTCGCGGCATGCTACCAGTGTTAAAGACTGCGATGGAGCTCCGTATGCCACGGCAAACTGGCTGACACTGACTGCGGCGGTGCACAAATGCTGCGCAGCTAGCGCCATTCGACGGCCAACACCGCGGTTCCTGGTGTGTCCGCTGTGCCGTGCGTGTGATCATTGCTTGTACAGCCCTCTCGCAGTGTCCGGAGCAAGTATGGTGGGTCTGACACACTGGTGTCAATGTGTTCTTTTTTCCATTTCCAGGAGTGTATGAACGTAGTCTAAATGTTTTACCTGTTGTAAGTAGCACATAGTTGCAGATAATACTAGGTTAAGGCTCTTCAGAAGGAGGAGAGAAAGGAACTGTTACAGTAGAGCTTCAAAATGAGGTTTAAGAAGAGAGAAAGAAAAAATCCGTTTCTGAAATAGGAGTGAACTCGGCCAGAATAGGGATACTTCCGATGTTAGCAGAAGCCGCTACATTACCCCGTTTTTGGACATGCTCAGTGTGCAGCACACTCGGAAATTTAGAACTTCACATTGGGCACAATCTACAAATCATTCTGGTCATATAAACACTCGCGTCATGGTTGGCTGCTGATTTACAAGCAGGCACGAAAGTTGCAAGCACTTGTAGTAGTCGATTTTGACCAGAAAAACGGGCTGTGTAGCGGCCAGCGCCTGCTTTAGGCCGCCACCCGGTGACAAAAAACCCGAGTCTGCACGCAAACGGCAAAGTTGAACTTCTCGGAATGGGCTTGTCAACATACAATACGTTAGATACCTACCTACGCATCCAGACCTGTAACAGTAATACCGTCAACACACAATGTTACGTTTGCTGTCACAGGAGTGGCATATGAGCTAGAAGTGTTGATCCTATAATTTCGACACTTCATAGCTTCGTTGGATGACGTTTATGGGCCTGGATACATCTTCTCCGTCTGTTCCTCAAGGCACCCTCTACAACGCTCCGAAGTTGGTTTCGTTTCATATACTCTGTATATTAAAGCTCCGTAAGCACTGGAAACAGTTAACTTACTAGCAGAAATACTGTATTTTTAAGGGATACCCTAACGTACAAGCGCGTGCGCGCGCGCACACACACACACACACACACACACACACACACAAAAAGAAGGCTACGCAGAGGTCCTTACCTCGTAAAAAAAATGGTGGCGTGCTCGCTTAGCGGCCGGCACCCGGTGTCGCCAGTGGAAAGTGTAAACACAAAGCAGCTACTCAGGCGCAGGTGACGGGTGGGAGGGTGTCCCCGTTACGGACGAGCGCTCTCACGCCCCGGCTGGCGTACGTGCCGACAGTCATTCCACCGCTGCCCTTACTTCTGTCGGTCGTGGCCGTCGCCAGTCTTCGCGAGTCGGTCCAGACAACTGGTTGTAATCCAGTCATCTCACCCAATATGTGCAGAGGTTGTCGGTATGAACAGGTAACGCGATTCACCTCATCTAGCTACGCTTTAGTTG
This sequence comes from Schistocerca piceifrons, assembly GCF_021461385.2. NCBI lineage: Eukaryota > Metazoa > Arthropoda > Insecta > Orthoptera > Acrididae > Schistocerca > Schistocerca piceifrons. The sequence continues at coordinate 537,460,022 of NC_060138.1, forward strand.
AGACTGTTAAGTCTCGAAACACTCATGCTCTCAGGTTGAAACAGTTTCTACTGTTTGATTTATTGTGGAGTCTTGGACTGTTTACCTTTTCTGTCCTTCAGTGTTCTACCTTATTGCTATTTTATTTATCAACGTAGCCATCTATGGTTGCCAATAACGTGGTTGGGGAATAACTTTTATTTATATAGAAGTGCATGTACCAAATGTTATAACGTCGACGTTGCTGTAACGAAGACAACTACGGAAGCCAACGTCCGCCGTCGAGTGAAAGCGAATTACCTCATACGCCGGCGAGCAGAGGCTGCATCGTCTGCGCTCTCGACTCCTGGAGATGCTCGTCCGTAGTGGTGAAGCGGAATAGCTTGAAGACGTTGAGAGAAAAACGAACGAAACTGAACTTCGCATCAGGTTCGAAATGCGCTCGCTGCTTTCGGTGTTGTAGGAACAGATATAGTTTTTGGACTCGAGGAAGCTTAAGTTTTATTAAATATTATTGACAAAATGACCTATCCCTAGCGTGACTATTGGACGATTTCGTAATCTTGTTCAACTAGACTAATGTCGGACTTAGACGAAATAACACTTATTTGAAACATTGTGTCTTAGCTACCAGAAAATTTATTGCTGCAGAGAACACTGTTGTAGTAAGAGGAAACGCGTTAGTCTTGTATCAAACCAAATTTGAAACTGGTGTGTGTGTGTGTGTGTGGGGGGGGGGGGGGGGGGTTCTTTTCGTACAGATTAGGCCTTTACTTGATCAAATATATCCATGCTGCCGACTCAATTTCATTTGCCACCGATGGTTAAAGGAAAACAAAAACGTTAGCTGTCTTTTTGTTCTGGTAGCATAGCGTGTCGACGCAAGTCATTATCGCGCCCGCATTTTGTATAAGATTTTTCCCAAAATAGTAGTGTGTTGACAAAAAAATGCTCCTGCCTGCATTATTTCAAGATCACCTAAAAGTTAATGCTGTTATATGTTCATGCGGAGTAACTGCAAGCGGAAAACAGAAAACTAAGTGGAGAGCAGATTGCGGATCTGAAAGACTAAACGTCGAGATTTCGAATAGTAAGGAAGGGTTTTTAATTATATATGTTTTATGTATTTTATTCTTGCTTTATAGTTTGTGCTGCAAGATAAGTAATATTCATCAGTTCAGTTTTAGCTTGTATTTTCATTTCTCGCATTTAGCTGTGGCCACATTTTCTTCCTCAGGAGTAGCTTCAAACTGGTGTCTTTCAGTCTAAGAAAAGAGAGGATGCACCAGACAGTAGCTTAAAATCTCGTGTAGTCTAATAGCGTTGTTCGGAAACAATACATAGATTCTCGTGTGTAATAATCAGGCGAAATTTCGTGTAGTGAGGATTGATGAATAACGTTTACAAAACACGCTGTTCTCATGTCAACATTTTGTCAGAAATTTGTAGAGTTTTTGCACTGGATTTTAGAGGTTCTGTCAGTTTTGGTTTGGATAATTAACAAATGCTTGAGATTTGATGTCAGTGTTGAGTGCCTTTAAAATCTGTGACCGAGATGACCCAGCGTCGTAATGACATTGGGCTGCTATTCTGCAGTAGTGGAATTCGATCTCCGAACCGAACGAGACGATACACTGTTTATGAACATCAATCCCCTACTCGGAAGGAGCGCACTTTTAATTCCAGCTCTGATTTATGTTTTCCGAGGTTTCTTCAACTTTGTCAACGCGAGTACTGAGATCGTTTCTTCGGCAGTGTTCGGACCAATTAGTTCCAACCCGACCCGACACTACCCTAATAACCCCTGTGTCGCCAAAGGATTATACTTTCACCTTTTCTTTCGAATTTGTGTGAGCGTAAACATGTATAAAACCAACACTGCTGTTTCAGTGCGCTACACATGTTTATTGCGATGAAACCGAAGATAATGTTAGTAATACGAAGGATTGATCTTTATTGCAGTTCCTAGAGCTTCCCACATAACCAAGTAATGATGATGTCGGTGTGTCACACGGATTATGGAATGATTTGGGAGAATGTATAGAATGACGTTATAGGGTAAATTACATGTGAACTCCCCATAGTTAAGATGACCCACTTTTCCATGTAGATTTATTGGTTCTGATAGACCACTATTGAGATTAAATTTTTTCTGGTACCTTCGACAGGACGACGCCCTAACCAGGGTCTCCGACTTCATCCCGACTTCAGCAGTCTGTTATTTACAATATAATATCCAAACGAACGTCATTGAAAAACTAGGTGGTTCACTCTCCAGCTCAAAGCCCCCTCCCCCCCCCCCCTCTCTCTCTCTCTCTCTCTCTCTCTCTCTCTCTCTCTCTCTCTCTCTCTCTCTCTCTCTCACACACACACACACACACACACACACACACACACACACCAATTTATGCTCGCCCGCTAACTCTCAGAGTTTGCACCTGTTGCAGAAAATACACAGCAGGAAAAAAATTAGTACACCCTTTTAGAGGTGTTTGCAATTCACTCAAGATTTATTGTTGCAACAGTGCATATGAAGTACATGAAATGATTACAATCACATATCAATAGCATAAGCGGTTCTGTGGTGCGAGGTATCGACCAATGCTGAAACGCACATATTAGCACGTAGCGAAGCAATGCAGGTGCTGACTTTGGCATCCAGTCGATCGTACAAAGGGCGAATACTGTCCTGGGTTAAGTTATGCTACGCGAGCTCGACCTGTTCTCGTAATTCTGGAAGAGTTGTTGGTTGAAGAATCGCACTAGTCGCTTCTCGTCTCATCATATGCTACACATGCTCAACTGGAAACAAGTCAGCAGATAATGCTGGCCGGCGAAGTTCTTGCACTTCTTGCAGAGCACGTTGAATTTCACAAGCCTATGGGGCCAGTGGGTCTTGGACGAATGCACTCCTGTGAGACAGCGCTCACCGGGTCTACATCGTAGGTGCAAACGACCTTGACTTTGAGTTCAGGAAGAATCTGCTTTCATCGCTGAAGACCACGGCGAGCCGTTCCATTTTCCAAGTGATCTAACGGCACCACTCGATCCTTGCACTTCCATGCTGTGGCATGAATGGAAGATGGGGTAGAGGTGTGCGTGCTCGGAGCCCCACTGCAATAACCGGTTCACAACAATCACCTGTGGGCTCACAAGCCCTCTTATCTGTGATGTGTCAGCTGTATGATGTGCCACTGCTGCCCTTAACGATAAGACGATTCTGCCGGGCAGCTGTGCTGCTTGGACGTGCAGAACCTCGTCTACGGGCGTGAGAATCTTGACGTGGCCGGTTGCAAAACTGATGCAGCACGTCCAACCTTTGTGTCAATTCTCCGTTCCCCGAAAGGACTATCCCGCCACTCGGAAGGCCGTAATTTGACCGCTTTCAAACTCTCTCATTTGGCTGTAGGAAACAAGAGTGCGTCTCCGTGGCATGGTTCCATGCTTGCACCATACTGAGCCTTCTGGGCTGTGAGCATTTCCTATTTAAGCACTGTCACCTTCAACTGGTGGCAGTTCAGCATGCACATTTTCTTCTTCTACTGCCTGAAGTTCCTCATCATCATTTCCCAGACCAAAATTAATCATTCAGTAGATCCTTGATGATGTGTGTTCCTTCCAGGGTAAATTATGTGGACAGAAGAGCAGTCCCGAACAGCGACATCGTAAAATACTTCACTGCCTTGTTATTTTTGTCAGTTCCAGCTTTCTAAACGCATCCTCAGGGAGTTCAAGATCTTTCTTTGTAACAGACACCAGATGTTTGCCGTCATATTCTTGTATCTGCTGTACTACTGATTTATTTTTCATATGTGACTTGCAGGTGAGGTTAGGGTCGGGAACGTGACCCAACCCATCCCCTCTCCACGAAGAATCCAGTTCCTAATCTATACCCATTCTGTTGAAGACAATTCGGAACATGTTACCATTTTTCTTATTGTGATTCTGATACTTAAGTGTTTTCTCGAATTCATTTTCCATATACATCTTGTATTCAATATGTTCTAGCTTCCAATTTTGTTAAAAATGTAACTAGTATATTTGCCCATTAACCAAAACACTGTGTTATTTTTTGCCTGAGGGTAGTAACTTTTTTCTGGCCTGAAGAAATGTTAGTCGGTAGGGTGTTTGCTGAAGTTCTTGTTATTTGAGCAATTTTCTCCCTGGTCCACCTCTAGTTGATAATCCGATCTCCACATGTGTAACGATGAGGCACACTATCAACGAGGTTGCATTTGCTGCAGAGGTTAGTGTCACTTAAACCGATGGAAAAGAGACGCTCATTAGTGCTGATGTTATTGACTACCTTGTACCACGCTGTTCTCGCGTCAGACGAAAGAACATCACTACTGATGTTTTTTCCAGACCACATTCCAAGCTATTCCAGCATATTTAGTTTCTATATTATTTTTCCTTTCATGCTTCCGTCTTTCAGCTAAAATCGCCTTTGCTGTAACGTTTTTGGAGTTTAAAAGCTTTTTGCTGAGATAGCTTAGTTCAAGATAATACTCCCTAATATGTTTTAGTTTAAAACTTATTTTTTGTATATTTACCGGCGGCTCTACACTTTCTGGCGTGGCAATGTATAGTTTTGCTGTAATTCTGTTAGGCGGACGACATTGAAACCATTATCAGTACGTCTACTATTCCCCAAGTGGCAAATGCTGTCACCGGGTCAAAATCGACTTCGTCTTTCAAGGTGTAATAATTTTTTTCCGCAGTGTGTATTCTTCTGTTAACAGGTGGTTCATCCATAAGAGGCGGGCTTTTCCTGAAAAAAGGAAACAAAAACTTCGTCGAAATTTATAATTGTCCCAAATAAAAATAACTTTCTATTCTCAAAACAAGACACATTTGCGTTGTAAAAAGTAAGCCTTGTAATTGCTTATCAGAGTATCGATGACTTCTTTCTTAATTATTTATTTCGAAACGAAATCGTGAAATTTACTTGCATTGATGTTTTATAAAAACCAGTAAAAAGTAACCTGACCCCGATATTTGAATGTGTGAACGACGGAATTGAAAACATTGTGACGATAATTTCGTTTACGATGAGTTTTAACATTTCAAAAGGACTTGATGTATAATTATGGACTTGATGTATAATTATGGGCTTGTGACTACAAGCTTCAGAGGCGTTAATGGAATCCGGTTTCGAGTCTCCTGTGGTAGCAGGAAACGATCTCCGTCCATCCTATTCTCCGCTCGCTTCAGCTGAAAAGGGTAAGTATTCAACTGAGGATATTTCATGTCATTTTCGGTCCTTGATTACTGTTTCGCGTTAGCCCATTATTTATCACAAAGTCGCCCGGCGACAGATTTGAAACGTTATCCGACATTAATCTTCTTCAGTGTACGCCTCTGTCAGAATAATTAAAACAATATCGGTTATGCTTATATTTCTGTTGTCAAATTGATCATACGCATTTTCGAGAAAGGAATGAATAGAACCCGCAGAGTCAACGGGAAAAAAATGTTAATAAAGACCTTAATAGCACGAAGAGAGAACGGCTGAATAAATATTAGGAGAGGGGCAGATTTATACCCAGTACAGCAAGAGGAGGTCCGTGACGCCTGACTACCACGAAGTGCAAATGGTTGTCCCCAGAAAACTACAGAAACAGAGGCGTTGCCATAGAAATGAAAAAAAAGTGCATTGCCTTGATTGGTCATGCTAGACGCGAGAAACAGCCACGGAAAGCCTACTTTACCTGCCACGGGTCTTCTCTGACCAAACGCACTGTAGACATATATGGCAGTTCGTTGTGATGGAGGATGCAGCATTTAACGCAGAACGCATACTGTAACTGGCAAACAAGGGGAAAGAAGAACTGCACAAGCCAAACGTATGGTTGAGGACCGAAATAACAGTGTGTCTTTCAGGGCTTCCATGTCAGTGAGCGCGTAAAGCATCAGTTTGCTGTATCAATGTTAAGCATTCCTTCGTTAAGAACTTTGGAGGACAGATAATGCACTGCATTGAAATTTATAAACTTTTTATTTGCCGTAATTGCGTGTAAGCAGGATTGAAGAAATATTTGGCTGTATTTTTTCCTAACCTTTCTGTTTACTGCGTGATGTGTAATGTAATCTTCAGGTCTGTTGGTGGTGATAATCTCTTTCTGAATGTGCCGTTTCGAATGATGGTTTTCGCTAAATCAACGACCGTTTCATTTATTGTTCCTTATAAATGTTACCTTCTTCCCGATATTTTCGTTTTCCGTTGTATCTTTCATAACGCCCAATACGAGAGGATTACTTTTCTCCAGAAGGATTGTCATGAAGCAGGCGTCTACAATCCATTAAAATCAAAATCTTTTTTTCTGTTAGGTTCAACAAGTAATGTAAAGCTGTAAGTATACACTTTTGCAGAAAACTAGAAGTTTCACCCCCAGTTGGAATTAATAGATTTGTTAAAAGCCGTAGCACATGTTGTTTACTTTACACGATATAGTTGTTAGCGTTTCCGTTCCAGCTGACCTTGTGTCAAGGCAGGCAGTAAGTAGTTCCGGTGGAATGCAAGCAGCCGAACTTGTGGCCGTTCACCGTCCCTGTCGTCGCCATCCTTGAATGCTGTTGGCGGGTAAGTGTGCGGTTGCGCACGTACTAACAAGGCGGTTTTGCAACTGTTCCAGCTGTGTTGTCTTAACAGGCTCTCCGTACGTGCCAATCATTACGTGTCACCCGCAACATGTAGGGTGCCGTTACATGGGAACTTGTCTAGTGCGAGCGCAAAAATAGTCCTATATGGATAACTTGGACCTGCCTGTGACAACGACCAGGATATTCAAGTAGTCAGACGCAAACACTATACAATACATCGTGATTAATGACAGTGTAAACACTGCAAATTTTAAAACAGCCCCAGATTAGAACTTTGCGGTCTCAGGTGCACTGATCGTAGTTTTCGCTAAGTCCTCCGTGATGCACTAGAATGGAAGCGACGGTGCATGAAATAGGTTGCTCAGTCCCACATTCATCAGACTGCATCGCGGTTCCACACTGAATATTAGTTTTGGTCCGTATGCAATCACAATAGGTTTGATTTAGTGACTTTCAAGCAGCGGATTCTTCTGTGTGTGCACGGGGGTCTCCTCCTTAAAGTATCATCCGTATTACCAACTGCTAGGTTCTAGTACGCCACGCTTGTACAGTCGTTTTGAACATGCAGCGAGACAATATATCTTCTTCAGACGGCTGAGCCGTATATTTTCCCACAATACTGTTCTGGTACCTGCGTCCCGCTTCAGTTAGACAATCCGCAAACATTTGGAAAAAATGTTCTCACACTTGCACAAGCGATAACTCCAGCCGCCGACATGTGGGAAACACGAACTCCATACCGGAGGGAAGTGGTGGCGTCAGGAAGGCCATCCGGCCACCCACTCTCACTAACGCTGCCAAATCCGAAGTATCATGCAGACCCTGTGGAGACACCGTATAAGGCCAGGAAGAAGAAGAAGAAGAAAAGGCGAGCCGTGTACAGCACGTGATGTAGCATATATCTTTTACAGCTACACTCACCTCATTGGTATGGTGGAAGCCGTCGCGTACAGGGCATTTGTAGCCAACTTTATAGTAGCGCAAATCAAGTGCTGACGTCCTCACAGTTTCTGGTTGTGCTCTCCATGCTGTTCCTCTCAAATTGTGCACAGAATTTCTTCGGACAGCCAACTTCAGCATGGTTTTCAGGCAGTGCCGCCTAAAAGATAAGTGTGTGTCAGCGTAACCTCTAGGTTGTGGAGTTGTAAAGTCCCGCAGTGTTTTTTTTTTCTTCCCAGTAGGAGTTAAAAGCCCGTTTTGTGTGTCTTATTTCTCAGATGAAAAACCCATGTTCGTGTTTTCAGTGAGTTTGGTTTGAGTTGCTTCCTTTCTTAGGCTGCAATGGGTGTGTACGGCCGTCAAACAACTTTTTCTTTTTAAGTTTCTTGTTTGTACAGTGATTATACGGTCGCCAGCGTAAATGAAACTTACAATTCTTTCAGGAAGAAGTTGATAATTTTTATACATGTTAACTAAAGATGACAGAAACATAATTTCTTGAGACAGGCCATTTTCCTTCCACCTCTATTCCCTGGCAGCGGAATTTCATACATATCATTCGGTTCTGCAGTAGATTTCTGATAGTGCAGGTTAAGAAGTAATACTTTGACAACGACGTTTTAAAACTTTGCGTCTTTATTTGTGTGTGTTTGGAAGGGGGGGGAGGTGGTGGTGGTGGTGGTGGTGGTGGTGGTGGTGGTGGTGGTGGTCCTGTGTTCTCTGTGTTGTTTTAGCACTTACTCCTCGTATAATTGTACTTTAAAATAGTTCTGCTTATTGACAGTTACCCCTCATCTGTCGAGGCTTTGTTTGTTTTTCCGTCTGATTAAGTTCAGTTTTCACTTAGGTTTCCTTGAAGGCCCCTTTTTAATGAGAGACGGTACGATAAAACGGAGCTTTTCTGCGCTTTCTTTTTCATTTCGAGCAAGACAGCTGTCGATCAAGCTGTCTCATTTCTGCACTGGCCTGGTAGCACATGTATAACATTCAGTGAAGTGACTGAAGGGAATGCAGACTATTAATTACAACTTCCTGATGTTAATGCTGTGCGCTTGACATAAATTTTTCAATCTCAGATGCCTCAGATCGGAAAAGCTTTGGTTGCTGAAGGGAGATTTTCGGGCACATGGTTCAAATTTCCCAGGATGTTTCAGCACACTTGCATTCTGCGGACTGCATTTCCGAGACATCATGATCCGAAATTGTAGGTTTTCTTCACTTACAGTATGCGGAGATCTCAAGCACCGTCATAAAATTGTACTCTTCAGGATAGGTATACTGTTGTGTCTGTTGATAACTTGAGCTAAGTTGTTAACTACAGAAACTAAAATTTGTCTTGTTTAACGTGTACACTACACATGTTACACTTAGTTTCTGGGATTTGTTTACGGTGAGGGATATGAGACACTGGACTCGAATTCGGGAGATCCTGGGTTCACTCTGTTGCCTGGACAGTTTCAGGTTGTAAGAGAGTGTAAAAAGTTTATCAGGACATCGAGGATGCTCCACCGAACAGTTTGAGGTAGAGAACTGGGGTCGGAGATAATAGGAATAAAATCACTTTACTGTGTGCTTTCTTATTTCCATTAGTTACAGTCAAATCATCATTGACACAATGTACTTTATCTTACGAAATGTGCTGAAGCTGACGGCCATCAACCTCAATGCAAGCATGACATCGGCGAACGAGAATTTGACGCACGCTGACAAATATCCCTGGTGTGTTTCCAGTCACATCAGCGCTGACAAATATCCCTGGTGTGTTTCCAGTCACATCAGAGGCAGCTACAATTCTGCCAACTAATTCCATCTTCTTATCCACTGGGGTCTCATACACAAATGACTTCAGATATCCGCATAGGAAATAATCAAGGGGATTCAGGTCAGGTGTCATCGGAGGCCATCTAATAGGATTTCCCCTTCGAATCCAGCGACCAGGAAATACAACATTGAGATGGTTGCGGATATCCGCACTGAAGTGAGGCGGTGCACCGTCATGTTGTATCCTCATCCTCTCACGAACAGCCAAGGGTACGGTCTCCAACAACTTTAGGTAGAAATGTTTGCATGAATCTCAAGTACAGGTGACCACATAGAAGATACGGCCCAATGAGATAGTCGCCTGCAATGCCGGCCCAGATATTCACAGCAAAACGTACTTGATGGTGTGACACTACTACAGTGTGAGGTTTTCCTGATCCCGTACATGGCTATTCCTGCTGTTCGAAATACCATCACGATCAAATGAGGCTTCGTCAGTAAACAGCACGATTTGGAGGAAACCTGGTTGTTCAATCCATTGTTGGAGAAACCACTTACAAAATTCAACCATTGGTGCAAAGTCAGTCACAAACATTGCATGGACCCGTTGTGGGTGACAATGGTGTAATGGCTGCTCGTGGAGTACTCGCCACACGCTATTATATACAAGCTCATTTCACGTGCAATACGACGAGTACTTGTAGGGCAGTCTCGTTCCAGCACTTGATCTCCAAAATC